>NC_135953.1:74865982-75197232 GCF_053455715.1 Rhinoraja longicauda | reverse complement strand
AGTAACCTGTGCCTGCCTTCTCCTCGTATCCCTTGATTTCATTTGCCCCTAGAGCTCTATCTAACTCTCTTTTAAATTAATTCAGTGAATTGACCTCCATTGCCTTCTGTGGCAGAGAATTCCACAAATTCTCAACTCTCTGGGTGAAAACCTCACATTTATCTACATTATACTGCATCTGCCATGCATCTGCCCACTCACTCAAACTGTCCAAGTCACCCTGCAGCTTCTTAACATCCTCTTCGCAGTTCACACTGCCGCCCAGCTTTGTGTCATCTGCAAACTTACTAGTGTTACTTCTAATTCCATCATCCAAATCATTAATATATATTGTAAATAGTTGCGGCCCCAGCACCGAGCCTTGCGGCACTCCACTCGCCACTGCCTGCCATTCTGAAAAGGACCCGTTTATTCCTACTCTGTGCTTCCTGTCTGCCAACCAATTCTCTCTCCATGTCAATACCCTACCCCCAATACCAATTTTGCTCACCAATCTCTCGTGTGGAACATTATCAAAGGCTTTCTGAAAGTCTAGATACACTACATCCACTGGCTCTCCTTCATCCATTTTACTTGCCACATCCTCAAAAAATTCCAGAAGGTTAGTCAAGCAGGATCTCCCCTTCATAAATCCATGCTGACCTGGACCAATCCTTTTACTGCTATCCAAATGCGCCATTATTACTTCTTTCATAATTGGTTCCAGCATCTTCCCCTCCACCAATGTCAGGCTAATTGGTCTATAATTCCCCGTTTTCTCTCTCGCTCCTTTCTTAAAAAGTGGGATAACATTAGCTACCCTCCAATCCACGGGAACTGATCCTGAATATGTGTTAAGTTCTTAAAATATTCAATAAAAAGATGTTTTAACTTCTGTTCCAGCAGCGTAAGTTCAGTTTAAGTTCTTTTAAAAATTAATATTACGAGACGCCTGTGGACCCAACCAACCCTCCCCCAACTGACGACCCGTGGACCTGTTGCCTGCCGGGAAGTCTCCCCCTGGACCAGGGCAAGCGAGGGGGGAGTAGAAAGGGTGACCATCGCGGCGGCCAGAGTGACCCGCCTGCAGCGGCAGCTCAATGGCGAGAGACGTTGCTTTGAGCGGGAAGAGGCCCCGGCAGACAACCGGCGCTTTGAGCGGTTAGAGCTGGCCACCAATCAGAGCGGTGGCGGCACTCCCCCCACATGGGACCCGGAACAGCGACCAATTGGGCATTGAACAGGAGGTCGGAGCCAATCAATCAACCCCACTTGGGGGGGAGCGGCTGGAGCCAATTAGGACGTGCCGAACCACACATGGGTGGGAGGTGGTGGAGCCAATCAAATGGCGATCTCAAAATGGTGATGTCAAAATGGCATCCCTCCTCCAACTGCGCATGTGCGGACCCGGCGGCCATCTTACCATTGTGACGCAAGATGAACATATAAGTGTCAGATGAACGGGCCCCAACTGTGCGCGCCGGACCCCTTGGGATCCCCTTGTGACGTTGAATATGGAGGTATTACTGCACAGGCACGGCTGATGGGCACGGCAAGTGGAAAAGTGATTTATTAAAGTTTAAAATGTCAATAACTTTTGAAATATTACAACAATTTGAACGAAACTTGCTACTTGCACACCACAGGCCAATGGTGAGTAAGGTGGGGCTAAAATTGTTACGTTAACGTGCACCATTTTGGCTGTATTTCGGGAACAAACAAACATACAAACAAACACACAAGATGCGAGTTTTAGTAATATACTAGACCAAGTGGACCCCCTCCCGGACAATATATTTTTATACTATATTTTTGAATGCTTTTAAATTATTTTCTATTATTCTTGTCGGCGCCAATATGTGGTGACTCTTGTGTACTGCTTAGGTGCGGTCTGCTATGTGATTTTACCTGTTTGTGTGCAAAAGAAAGCATGTGACAATAAAGAATCATTGAAATATTAAATCACTGAATCCATGTCGGATTTTACATGTTTCCTCTGGACAGTAAGAGGGTGGACCAGTTTCAAGAGCATGAACCTTGCACAATGTAAATCATAATATCTTGATGATATCTGAAATCATTGGTATTTGGTAATCTGCAGCCGAGTCGGAGTGAAGGATAGAAATTCATTGACATATCTGCATCAGTCAAAGAGCTGGAGTTGAACCACCGTGCATGGGTCACAGCAACTCATTTACTGCAAAATGGGTTAATATACCCAGGAAACATAGTTTACTGAAAGAGCAGATGCAGCTGAAACTTCAGCAACTTTTCTCAACAAAACTTGGGTAAGTTCCCCAGGAGTTACAGTGAGGAGAGAAGAATATATCCATTATGTATACACTTTCACGCTCATGTCACTTACAGCGGTGTGATCACTGGGCTCGATTGTGTATCTGCAGATGCTGGAATAAGGCCTGGCTTTATAATAATATTGAAGCATGAAGCAGTGCAGAGGGATGTTACTGGCTCATTGTACGTGCATATTAGAGCAATCCAATTTAACACAATTCCGAGTCCCCAGTCCCCCCCCCAGAACCCTGGAGATTTTATTCTTCAAGTAGCCATTCAATTTTCTTTTGAATGCTGCTACTGTATCTGCTTCCATTATTCTTTCACAATGTATTGCAGTGTAACAAACTTTACAATGGGTCATTGTAGCCAGGCTCCCTGTGTGAAGAGCAGCATCTTCCTCTCAACTGGATGCTCAGCTTAAGCCTGTGTCTTCTGGTTACTTAACAAAGTGCAGCGGGAAGCAGACAATTTATTCTTTCAGGATCTTTCCCTATTTTAAGCAATCCTTTGAAATCTTAATTTAACCCTTGTGTAGGAATGGGCTGCAGTTGCTCTTTTACATCAAAGATAGAGACAAAATGCTGGAGTAATTCAGCGGGACAGACAGCATCTCTGGAGAGAATGAATGGATGACGTTTGGGGTCGAGACCCTTCTTCAGACTGAGAGTCAGGGGAGAGGGAGACATAGAGATATGGAAGGGTAAGGTGTGAAAACACAGATCGACCTTAACCCTTTCCATCTGAGGAGAAAATCTTGGTCTTCTCCAGGATTATTCTCCCGGAGAAAACCCACGCAGACCACGGGGAGAATGCACAAACACCTCACAGGATCGAACCCGGGTCTCCGACGCTGCAAGACAGCAACTTCAACGCTGTCAGATCCAAGAAGCTCATACATAAGTGGGTCTAGCTTAATGCAAGGTTTTAATTTAGTTTATTATTGTCACGTATACAGGTACAGTGAAAAGCTTTTGGTTGCATGCTTCCCAGTCAGCGAAAAGACTATATATGGTTGCAATCAAGCCGACCAGTGTACAGATATAGGATAAAGAGCATGACTTTTAGTGCAAAATAAAGATAGTTCAAAGGTCTCCAATGAGGTAGGTGGTAGTATGTAGGAGGAACTGCAGATGTTGGTTTAAATCGAAGAAAGACACAAAAAGCTGGAGTAACTCACTGGATCAGGCAGCATCTCTGGAGAAGGAATAGGTTATGTTTTAGGTCGAGATCCATCTTCAGACTGAGAATCAGGGGAAAAGGAAACAAGAGATATAGAAGATACATAGGACAAATTAATGAAAGATATGCAGAAGGGTTCAACAATCACGGAAAGCTGGAGCTCACAATGGTCCATTGTTGGTTGTGGGATAGGCGATTATGAGTTATACAGACAGTGAAACTCAACAGGACAACAGTGAAACTAGTATGATGACTAGGGTGAGGGAGGGACAGAGAGAGAGGGGGATGCAAGGATTACTTGAAGTTAGAGAAAGCAATATTATTACTGCTGGGTTGTAAGCTGCCCAAGCAAAATTATGAGATGCTGTCCCTCCAAATTGCATTTGACCTCACTCTGACAATGGCGGAAGCCCAGGACAGAAAGGTCAGTATTGGAATGGGAAGGAGAGCTAAAGTGTTTGGCAATCAGTCTCCTGGTCAAGACCACACAGAATATCCTCACCTCAGACATCAAGCCAAAGATTTCTACCACGTTGAGACCTAACCAGTTGGTTATCAGAGTCTGGTGTAACCTCCCTACTTTGCAGTCATTTGGACTACCCACGTCGCTCCATTTCCTTTCCCATTTTCCTAATGCATCTAACTGATTCCATAGATTTTGTAACTAAATCTGAATGTACAAACTTCATACAGAGAGTACCTGTAGTCAGGATTGAATCAGGGTCTCTGGTGCTGATTTAACTGCATGGTGATTCTCATGGCGATGAATCAAGTAAGTCAGCTTCTCTTTCAGAAACTCCGAAGCACTCCTCCTTTCCATTGTGGACACCTGCCTCTGTATCAGTGGGTATGCTGTTTGTGGACCATGTTCAATCTAAACAGTTTTAAATGAATGGTGTGCATTCATGAATCGAGTGTTGCTGGATACCATGGCATGTACCCAGGCATCTGAGCAAGCACACCATGTGCTTGATGGCCCTAAAACAAATTGTATTATCTGTGGTCTATGCAATGAGAAACCAGCCTTATTTCAAGGTTAGTGCCTTTCAAGTTCCAAAATATCCCAAGGTGCTTCTCAAGAATGTACTTAATCGACATTTTTGTCAGTAGACTATATAACACAATATTAAACAAAGACGCAAAGTGCTGGAGTAACTTAGTGGGTCAGGCAGCACCTGTGGAGAAAAGGAATAGGTGACGTTTCGGGTCGGAATCCTTCTTCAGACCCGAAACGTCACCTGTTCCTTTTCTCCAGAGATGCTGCCTGAGCCGCTGAGTTGCCGCAGCATTTTGTGTCTACGGTATAAACCAGCACCTGCAGTTCCTTCCTAACACAATATTAAGGTGGGCCACTCAGGCTTTGTCAAGGAGGTAGATTGTAATGACTGTTTCAAAGGAGAAATTGTCAATGGACGGGCACAAGCTTTGACAAGGGAATTTTAGAAGTCAGGATCAAGCTTGTTGAAGGCATTGGTTCCAAATGGAGGGGCAAATAAAATTGGAGATGGATAAAAGGCTGAAATTTGATAAAAGCAGAGATTTCAGAGTATGATAGAAATGAAGGAGTTTGTAAAGAGAGAAAGGGATGAGTGAGGAAAGATTTCCAACCCTAGGTCAATGGTTGCTTGTGCATAGCTGTGAGGTGCTTTGAAGAGCTGTGGATACTGGAATTCTCTGCCTCAGAAGGCAGTGGAGGCCAATTCTCTGAATGCATTCAAGAGAGAGCTAGATAGAGCTCTTAAGGATAGCGGAGTCAGGGGGTATGGGGAGAAGGCAGGAACGGGGTACTGATTGAGAATGATCAGCCATGATCACATTGAATGGCAGTGCTGGCTCGAAGGGCCGAATGGCCTTCTCCTGCACCTATCGTCTATTGTCTATACTTTGGTTGTATTTATTAAACCGCGTGCATCTCCAAAGGATATTGACCTTCATGTTTTAAATCTTTCACAGGATTCAAGGACAACTACAGTCCCTGAAGCTATTCAGTTCATCATCTTTTCATCAACCTGTTCAATATTCAGAGAATATAACTAATAAAGACGGGATCATTGGCTAATTACTCAAAGTCAGTGACTGCGACTTGGCACCTGCTACGTTCCTGACCTGCCAAATAAAAACGGCCCTTGTAACTGGCAATTAGAAATAACATGAAGAAGTTAAAATGAATTCTTATTCTTGTAATATTTACAATATCAATGAGTAATGGAGCTAGAAATTATAATTAATCCCAGGACAACTGATTAAACTATATTTAGACATTTAACAGATATAGTTTGGGGACCCTATCATCTGAGGGGACTCTTCCTAGCTTCTTCAAGTATATATTGTAAAACAGATACAATTGATCACCAATGTCATGTGCACTAGCTTATAACTTAAATGCGTAGTGGTCAACACATATGGCAAAATTAAGTTGCTCTTTTAGTGGTAAGATACTACCAATGATATGATGCAAAATGTTCTTCTCTTTCCTTTCCTCCCCCCACCACTATTCTTTCCCCCTCCCCTCCTCCTATCTTCCCCCTCCCCTCCTCCTCTCTTCCCCCTCCACTCCTCCTCTCACAAAGTCAGCTCTCAGTTTTCAGAGTCCTGATAATGCAGGGAGGAAGATTGTGAAGACTTGGGCACACACGGTCCCTGCCACAGGCCAGCAGGTAACCCTGGTATGAGCGAGGGCCCATGCCAGCAGCCACCTGCCATCTCTGTTGGCTTCCACACGACTCCCTCCAGCCAAACATCGTGGATGTCCACAGGATTCCCAAAGTATTCTGGGGTCAGCGTTTATATATTTTGACCTTTACATACTGTCTTATTCATAATATCTAAGTACGGAATGTCTCAATATTAACTGTTGCGCTGTTGTACCACAGTCAATCAATGTACTGCAGTAATGAAAAATATTATTGTTTTGAAAGGAGAGTGTCGGCAGCATTTAATGGAGAATTGTGTTCTCATTTTTGACAGTAATGGTTCAATGCAAGAGTAACAGCTCCAACGTCAAAGAAAAGTGACAGCAGAGACTCTCGTTTCCAAACTGTAAAATATCATAAGGTTTCCTTTACGTAAAGAATGTGGAAAGTTAAACCATGTTACACAGGTATCTCCATGTCTCTATTTCCATTTCATATTCATTTCTGGGAGCGTTCAGTGAGATGAGAGTCTTTAGAATTTCCGGAATGAAAGGGTGTGAGCATTTCCAAAACCTGGAACAGATCCTCGCCATTTAAAGATTATTAGTGTGTGAAACATGGTCGCCGCATAGGAACCAGCGAGGCTGCTGGATTTTCCCTTGGTGTAGAAGAACAAATCCTCAGAAACTGACGACTCTGATGATCACTGATAATATCTGAAGAAAGGACGGCATAATCTGCAATTGAAAATTTACGCACGCCTGCCTTGAAATACATTTAAATGCAAATGAATGTGCCAACAGCAGTGAATAATAGCCGACTAATTCCTCTATTTATGCTACAAATTTAGTAAAATTGGTTCTTATAAAATATTGCAGTTCGAGCATTGAACAGTGAAACACAATAATATCTGTACTGCCCAGCACTCTGGTATATATTATCTCTTTGGGGTAATTTAACATTTGTGGAGGTGATGAAAGATGGTGCAAATTTTATGTTACTTTCTGGTTTATTTCGTCCACTCATCATAAAGGTGCAAAGGATGTTTACCTTTTATATTTATGAGGATAATTTAGAATTAATTCCTGGCGCTATTTAGTTTAGGTTGGAATTCAGGTTAATTTTATCTTGGAAGTGCAAATCTATTATGTATAAAATATTTCCAGCAGAAGTCGTGGAGCGTCATTGAACCTTTTGAGAGCATATCTATAGAGCCTGAAGGACAAGTCCTCAGAATGAACTGCAGTGGATAACAATGAATTGTTCGGCTCTGTATAAATGATACATTCTGAGTTGCTCAAGGCTCAATAGACAAGATCTGATTGACCTATGTCAGGAACTACAGAAAGAGCTAGAATCTGAATTAATAAATATGATGGTGCCAGTAACATTAATATCAAACACAGATACCTTCCTGGTTCTGAATTAGGCCTTTTGAGTATAGAGTACTCAAATGAAACAAAACCTTATCCGACTATCTGTTAAATAGTCACAGCCTGTTTCTACAAATGCTGCCTGACCTGCTGATTTTTTTAAACCCAGCAATTTCAAATTGTGGTTTGGCCACATTTGGAGTATTGTGTGCAGTTTAATCACCACACTATGAGAAGGATGTACAGGCTTTGGAGAGGGTGCAGAAGAGGTCTACCTGGATGTTGCCTGGATTGGAGTGTATCAGCAATAAGGAGGTTGGGCAAACTTGGGTTGTTTTCTCTGCGACCTCAGAGGTTGATAAAAATGTATAAAATTATGAGAGACATACATAGGATAGATGGTCAGAGTAAAGATGTCAAATACTGGAGGACATAGGGTTAAGGTGAGAGGGGGAATGATGATGTTGATACAAAACCACATGCTTTTGTATTAAACCACTAACCTTTGATGCAAAAGTTAGTGGTTTGATACAAAAGTTAGTAGTTTTGCAGATAGTGAAGATGGTTGTGAACGATTGCAGCAGGATCTGGATCGAAGGTATCACAAAATGCTGGTGTAACTCAGCGGGTCAGGCAGCATCTCTGGACAGAAGAAATGGGTGACGTTTCAGGTCGAGACCCTTCTTCAGACTGATGTCGGGGGGGGGGGGGGCGGGACAAAGAAAGGATATAGGTTGAGACAGGAAGACAGAGGGAGAACTGGGAAGGGGAGAGGAAGAGAGGGACAGAGGAACTATCTAAAGTTAGAGAAGTCAATGTTCATACCGCTGGGCTGTAAGCTGCCCAAGTGAAATAAGAGGTGCTGTTCCTCCAATTTGCGGTGGGCCTCACTATGACACTGGAGGAGGCCCATGACAGAAAGGTCAGACTGGGAGTGGGAGGGGGAGTTGAAGTGCTGAGCCACCGGGAGATCAGGTTGGTTGAGGCGGACTGAGTGAAGGTGTTGAGCGAAACGATCGCCGAGCCTACGTTTGGTCTTGCTGATGTAGAGAAGTTGGCATCTGGAATAGCAGATACAATAGATGAGGTTGGAGGTGGTGCAGGTGAACCTCTGCCTTACCTGGAAAGACTGTTTGAGTCTTTGGATGGAGTCGAGGGGGGAGGTAAAGGGACAGGTGTTGCATCTCCTGCGGTTGCAGGGGAAAGTGCCTGGGGAGGGGGTGGTTTGGGTAGGAAGGGACGAGTGGACTAGAGAGTTACGGAGGGAACGGTCTCTGTGGAAAGCAAAGAGGGGAGGAGATGCAAAAATGTGGCCAATAGTGGGATCCCGTTGGATCTGGATCAATTGGCCAGGTGGGCGGAGGAATGGTTGATGGAATTTAATACAGAGAAGTGTGAGGTGTTGCATTTTGGGACGTCGAACAAGGCAGGACCTACACAGTAAATGGTTGGCCTCTGGGTAGTGTTGTAGAGCAGAGGGATCTAGGAGTACAAGTGCATCGTTCCTGAAGGTCGAGTCACGGGTAGATAAGGTGGTCAAAAAGGTTTTTGGCACTTTGGCCTTTCTCAGTCAGAGTATTGAGTATAGAAGTTGGGAGGTCATGTTGCAGTTATATAAGACATTGGTGAGACCGCATTTAGAATATTGTGTTCAGTTCTGGGCCCTATGTTATAGGAAAGATTTTGTCAAGCTTGAAAGGGTTCAGAAAAGATTTACGAGGATGTTATCAGGACTAGAGGGTGTGAGCTATATGGAGAGGTTGAGTAGGCTAGGTCTCTATTCCAAGGAGCGTAGGAGGACGAGGGGAGATCTTATAGAGGTATACAAAATCATGAGAGGAATAGATTGGGTTGATACACAGAGTCTTTTACCCAGAGTAGGGGAATCGAGGACCAGAGGACATAGGTTCAAGGTGAAGGGGAAATGCTGAGGGATGTAATGCTGAGGCTCTAGAAGGCGCTGGTCAGGCTGCATTTGGAAAATTGTGAGAAATTTTGAGCACCATATCTGAGGAAGGATGTGCTGGCTCTGAGCTGGGTCCATAGGAGGTTTACAAGAATGATCCCAGGAATGAGTAGGTTAACATGTGATGAGAGTTTGACGACACTGGGCCTGAACTCATTGGAGTTTAGAAGAATGAGGGGGGGTGTACATAATAGTGAAAGGCTTGGATAGGGTGTATGTGGAGAAGTTATTTCCACTAGTGGAAGAGTCTAGGACTAGAGGTCAAAGCTTCAGAATTAAAGGATGTTCTTTTAGGAAGATGAGGAGGGATTTCTTTTGTCAGAGGGTGATGAATCTGTGGAATTCTTTGCCACAGATTGCTGTGGAGGCCAATTCAGTGGATATTTTTAAGGCATAGATGGATAGATTTTTGATTAGTACAGGCATCAGAGGTTATGAGGAGAAAGCAGGAGAATGGAGTTAGGAGGGAGTGATAGATCTGCCATGATTGGGGAAGATTCCAACAAGGGGACATAGCTTCAGAATTGAGGGACAAAAGTTTAGGGGTAACATGAGGGGTAACTTCTTTACTCAGAGGGTGGTGGCTGTATGGAATGGGCTTCCGGTGGAAGTGGTGGAGGCAGGCTCGATTTTATTATTTAAGAGTAAATTGGATAGGTATATGGATAAGAGGGGATTAGAGGGTTATGGTCTGAGTGCAGGTAGATGAGACTAGGTCAGGGAGAGTGGTCGGCGTGGACTGGTAGGGCCGAACGGGCCTGTTTCCGTGCTGTAGTTGTTATATGGTTATATGGTTATATGGATTGAATGGCAGAGTAGACTTGATGGGCCAAATGGCCTAATTCTGCTCTTATAAATCGAGAAAGAACATTTTGGGTTACTATCTTTAGTTTAGTTTAGTTTACTTTAGTTTATTGTCACGTGTACTTAGGTACAATGAAAAACGTTTGTTGTGTGGTAACCAGCCAGCGGGAAGACAATAAATGATTACAATCGAGCCAGTGACAGTGCAAAGATAATCGATAAGGGAATACTGTTTAGTGCAAGATAAAGCCAGTAAAGTCCGATCAAATATAGACCGGGGGTCACCAATGAGGTAGATAGTAGTACAGGATTGCTCTCTAGTTGTGGTAGGATGGTTCAATTGCCTGATAACAGCAAAACGGGAATCATTAATAAAGTAATTAATCACGCCCTTCTGCACATCAGAGACTCCCGTCTGCCCATGTCTGGTCTGGAGAATTCCTAGTCCTGGCACCTGCCTCTCTCTCCCTGAAGGTGAAGTTCTCTTTTCTCTTTCACCAAAGACATTCCCCTTCCTATCTCCTCCTGAATTTGTTCTCCACTCTCTCTCCTCAAAGGTTCTTCTCTCTCTCTCCCTTATGGTGTTCTCCTCTCTCTCCCTCTCCCCAAAGGTGATGTGTGCACGAGCTTGCTCGAAACATGCACTTATACATTCAATAACCTTGCGCCTCTACCCTAATCTGCAAACAAAAGTTAACTGTTTTTTTTAAAACTAGCTGTTCTTCTTAGTCAAATACAAGAGTTATTAATTAAGTTCACCTCAAAAGAAAAGCCTTTCTTATCTGTACTACTAGTAATGTTGCAGGTGGCCCCATGACTTACAGTTTTTTCAAATTGAGCCCGTTTTCCCCCAAGCATCTGATTGTTTGTCTAAGCCAGCCTGTTTATGCTTGACATGTGCTGCTGTTAGCAGATAACTCCATCTTCGTTGAAAAGGCTGTTTAACCATTACATTACAAATTCCATTTTATTTCTTTTCTTTTCTTCCTTCCTGAAGTGGAAACCCCTCTGAGAAATGTCATCTGTGTAGCAGTAGGTTGACAATGAATTGTCGACCCGAGGCACCTCGCCGTCCGCTACTGTGAAGTGCTGCTCAGTCGCTTTGTAAAGCAGAACAATGGATGTCAGGAATATGCTGGCAGCTCTCAGAGGATGGAGAATCTTAGAAATGTTCTACCCAGGGTAGAGTGGATTACTTCTTTCTTTGTCGCGCCTGACCATCAAGGCTGAGCAGGTGAGGAAGGAGCTGAGCAGACTCCGCCCAGGCAAGTCACGGGTCCCGATGGTGTCAGCCCGAAGGTACTCAAGGCGTGTGCCAGCCAGTTGTGCGGAGTACGCCAGCATATCTTCAACCTAAGGCTAAGGCTGGAGAGGGTTCCTGTGATGCGGAAGACATACATCCTGCCTGGTTCCTATACCAAAGAGGACGTGCCCCAGCTCCTCCAATGACTACAGACCGGTGGCACTCACTTCACACATCATGAAGCCCCTGGAGAGGCTGGTGCTCACTCACCTGCAACATCTGGTTAAAGCCTACCTGGACCCCAAAAAGAAGTAATGATGAAAACAATCAACCTCCCATTTACACTAAGTCTGTATTAAACCATTAAAAAAACAATTCTTCCCACATTGTCATTAACTGCCAGATTCTACCACTCACTATACACATGATGCATTCTCAGCCCTCTTCTTTACTCCTTATACACCCAGGTCTGTGCAACCAAATACAAATCCAACTCAATTTACAAATTTGCGGACAATACCACCATAGTGGGGCACTTATCAAATAATGACAGGACGGAGTATAGGAAGGAAATTGAGAACCTTGTAACCTGGTGCTAAGACAACAACATTTCCCTCAATGTCAGCAAGACAAAGGAATTTGCGGTCCATTTAAGGAAAGCGGTACACATACCCTGGTAAACATTGATGGTGCCGAATGCATCAAATTCCCAGTAATAAATATTACCAGCAACGTCCCGGACCAACCATATTGAATCAATGGCCAAATAAGCACACCAACGTCCCTATTTCGTTAGAAGGCTTCGGATGTTTCGCATGTCCCCAACAAGTCTCACCAACTTCGGTAGATGCATTGTAGAAAGCATTTCATTGGGGTACATCACAGCATGATTTGGGAACAGCTCCACCCAAGATCACAAGAATTTGCAGACTATCAGCTGCAGCAGCAGCAGCAGCAGCAGCAGTAGCAGCAGCAGCAGCAGCACCAAGCTGTGTTGCTTGGGAAGTATTGTGTGGGTTAGTAAGGAGTAAGACCTATGTGATCTCCCGGACAAGTTTCGATCGCCTAGCTTGGGGTCGGAGAGGAATATCCCGGATTTTTTTCTCCCAAATTGACCTGGGTTTTTAATCCGGTTTTTCGCCTCTCCCAGGAGATCACTCAGTTCTTTTGGGTGGGCGGTTGGAGCGGTTGGAGTAGCGGCCGGGCGGTAGGTTTAGTAACCGAGCACGGGGCTTTGTTTGGGGAGTATGAGTGCCAGGGCAGTTTATTGTTCTGGGTGTCGGATGTGGGGAATCTGGGAGTCTGATAGTCTTCCAGACATCCACATCTGTGCCAGGTGCGACGAGATGGGGCTCCTAAGGGACCGTATTAGGAACCTGGAGCGGCAGATTGATGACCTCCGTCTGGTCAGGGAGAGTGAGGAGGTTAGAGAGAGGAGTTATAAAGAGGTGGTCACTCCAAGACCACGGAAGGTAGACAAGTGGGTCACGGTTAGGGGGGGCAAGGAGCAGAGGCAAGGACTAGAGAGTACCCCAGTGGATGTACCCCTTGGTAATAAATACTCCTGTTTAGGTGTTGTTGGGGAGTACAGCCTACCTGGGGGCAGCGACAGCGCCCGGGCCTCTGGCACGGAGTCCGGCCCTGTTGCTCAGAAGGGTAGGGAAAGGAAGAAGAGAGCGATAGTAATAGGGGACTCTATAGTGAGGGGGTCAGATAGGCGATTCTGTGGACGCATTCGGGAGACCCGGATGGTGGTTTGCCTCCCTGGTGCCGGTGTCCGGGATGTGTCTGAGCGTGTCCAGGATATCCTGAAAGGGGAGGGAGAGGAGCCAGAGGTCGTGGTACATATAGGTACCAACAATATAGGTAGGATAAGGGTAGAGGTCCTGAAAGGAGAATTTAGGGGGCTAGGAAGAGAGTTAAAAAAAAGGACTTCCAAAGCGATAATCTCAGGCTTACTGCTTGTGCCACGCGATAGTGAGAATAGGAATGGAGTGAGGTGGAGGATAAATACGTGGCTGAGGGACTGGTGCAGGGAGCAGGGATTCAAGTTTCTGGATCATTGGGACCTCTTCTGGGGGAAGTATGACCTGTACAAAAAGGATGGGTTGCATCTGAACCTGAGGGGAACCAATATCATCATATCATCATCATATCATATATATACAGCCGGAAACAGGCCTTTTCGGCCCACCAAGTCCGTGCCGCCCAGTGATCCCCGCACATTAACACTATCCTACACCCACTAGGGACAATTTTTACATTTACCCAGCCAATTAACCTACATACCTGTACGTCCTGGCGGGGAGATTTGCTAAGGTAATTGCGGAGACTTTAAACTAGTACGGTTGGGGGGAGGGACTCAAACACAAATAGCTAATAGGCAGTGTGTGAGGCAGGAGGCAGAAAAGGGAAACACTCAGACCCAATATGTAGGAGAGAAAGAAGTGAAAAGAAATAAACTGAGAATAAAAAATGATGGGTCCCTTAAATGTGTATATTTTAATGCTAGGAGCATTGTAAGAAAGGTGGATGAGCTTAGAGCCTGGATTGACATCTGGAAGTATGATGTTGTGGCGATCAGTGAAACATGGTTGCAGGAGGGTTGCGATTGGCAATGAAATATTCCAGGATTTCATTGTTTCAGATGTGATAGAATCGGAGGGGCAAGAGGTGGGGGTGTTGCATTGCTTGTCAGGGAGGATATCACAGCAGTGCTTTGGCAGGACAGACTAGAAGGCTCGATTAGGGAGGCTGTTTGGGTGGAACTCAGAAATGAGAAAGGTTTAGCAACACTTATAGGGGTGTATTATAGACCGCCATATAGGGAACGAGAATTGGAAGAGCAAATATGTAAGGAGATAGCAGATATTAGTAGTAAGCACAGAGTAGTGATTGTGGGTGATTTCAATTTTCCGTACATAGACTGGGGTTTGTAAAATGTGTGCAGGATAGTTTTTTTGCAGCAATACGTAGAGGTACCTACCAGAGAAGGGGCAGTGTTGGACCTCCTGTTGGGAAATGAGACGGGTCAGGTGACGGAGGTATGTGTTGAGGAGCACTTTGGGTCTAGTGATCACAATGCCATTAGTTTCAATATAATTATGGAGAAGGTCAAATCTGGACCTAGGGTTGAGATTTTGGATTGGAGAAAGGCTAATTTGGAGGAGATGAGAAAGGATTTAAAAGGAGTGAAATGGAACATTTTGTTTTATGAAAAGGATATAATAGAGAAATGGAGGATATTTAAAGGTGAAATTTTGAGAGTATAGAGTCTTTATGTCCCTGTTCGGTGGAAAGGAAAGAATAATAATTTGAGCCGTGGTTTTCCAGGGAAATTGGACACTTGGTTCGGAAAAAGAGGGAGATATACAATAAATATAAGCGGCAGGGAGTAAATGAGGTTCTTGAGGAATATAAAGAATGTAAAAGGAATCTTAAGAAGGAAATTAGAAAAGCAAAAAAAAGATATGAGGTTGCTTTGGCAAGTAATGTAAAAGTAAACTCCAAGGGGTTCTACAGATATGTCAATAGCAAAAGGATAGCGAGGGATAAAATTGGTCCATTAGAGAGTCAGAGTGGACAGCTATGTGCTGAGCCGGAAGAAATGGGGGAGATATTAAACAATTTCTTTTCTTCGGTATTCACCGAGGAGAAGGATATTGAATTATGTGAGGTAAGCGAAACAAGTAGAGTAGTGATGGAAATTATGAGGATTAAAGAAGAGGAGGTCCGGACATTTTTGAAAAATATAAAAGTGGATAAGTCTCCAGGTCCTGATAGGATATTCCCTAGGACATTGAGGGAAGTTAGTGCAAAAATAGCAGGGGCTATGACGGAAATATTTCAAACGTCATTAGAAACGGGGATGGTGCCGTAAGATTGGCGCATTGCGCATGTTGTGCCTTTGTTTAAAAAAGGTTCTAAATGTAAACCTAGCAATTATAGACCTGTTAGTTTGACGTCTGTGGTGGGAAAATTAATGGAAAAGATACTTAGGGACAATATATATAATTATATGGATAAACAAGGCCTGATTAGAAACAGTCAACATGGATTTGTGCCTGGAAGGTCATGTTTGACTAATCTTCTTGAATTTTTTGAAGAGGTTACCAGGGAAATTGATAAGGGCAAGGCTGTGGATGTTGTCCAAATGGACTTCAGTAAGGCATTTGACAAGGTTCCACATGGTAGGTTGATTAAGAAGGTTAAATCGTTGGGTATTAATAGTGAGGTTGCAAGATGGATTCAACAATGGCTGAATGGGAGATACCAGAGGGTAATGGTTGACAACTGTATGTCAGGTTGGAGGCCAGTGTCTAGTGGAGTACCCCAAGGATCTGTGTTGGGTCCACTGTTGTTTGTCATTTACATTAATGATCTGGATGATGGTGTGGCAAATTGGATTAGTAAATACGCAGATGATACTAAGATAGGTGGTGTAGTTAATAATGAAGTAGAGTTTCAAAGTCTACAGAGAGACTTGGGCCTTTTGGAAGGGTGGGCTGAAAGATGGCAGATGGAGTTTAATGCTGATAAGTGTGAGGTGCTGCATTTTGGTAGGACAAATCAAAATAGGACGTACAGGGTAAATGGTAGGGAATTGAGGAATGCAGTGGAACAGAGGGATCTGGGCATTGTTCCCTGAAGGTGAAATCTCATGTGGATAGGGTGGTGAAGAAGGCGTTTGGTATGCTTGCCTTTATAAATCAGAGCATCAAATATAGAAGTTGGGATGTAATGTTAAAATTGTACAGGGCATTGGTGAGGCCGAATCTGGAGTATGGTGTGCAGTTCTGGTCGCCAAATTATAGGAAGGATGTCGACAAAATGGAGAGGGTACAGAGGAGATTTACTAGAATGTTGCCTGGGTTTCAGCACTTAGGCTACAGAGAGAGGTTGAGCAGGTTGGGTCTTTATTCTTTGGAGCGTAGAAGGTTGAGGGGGGACTTGATAGAGGTTTTTAAAATTTTAAGAGGGACGGACAGAGTTGACATGGGTAGGCTTTTCCCTTTGAGAGTGGGGAAGATTCCAACAAGGGGACATAACTTTAGAATTGAGGGACAAAAGTTTAGGGGTAACATGAGGGGTAATTTCTTTACTCAGAGGGTGGTGGCTGTATGGAATAGGCTTCCGGTGGAAGTGGTGGAGGCAGGCTCGATTTTATTATTTAAGAGTAAATTGGATAGGTATATGGATGGGAGGGGATTGGAGGGTTATGGTCTGAGAGCAGGTAGATGAGACTAGGTCAGAGAGAGTGGTCGGCGTGGACTGGTAGGGCCGAACGGGCCTGTTTCCGTACTGTAGTTGTTATATGGTTATATGGTTTATATGGTATTGTGGACGCAGCTCTGACCATCACAACTGAAACCAACCTCCCCTTCATTGACTACATCTTCACTTCATGTTGTCTCGGCAAAGCCGCCAGCGTAATCAAGGACCCCGGACACTCCCTCTTCCCCCCTATCCCATTAGGCAAAAGGTACAAAAGTGTGAAAATGCAACACTTCCAGATTCAGGGACAGTTTCTTCCCAGCAGAACCGTCCTCTCACTAACTAGAGATCGGTCCTGACCTCCCATTCACCTCATTGGAGATCTTCAGACTATCTTTAATCGTACTCTACTGCATTAAACGTTATTCCCTTTATCCTGTATCTGTACAGTGTGGGCGACTTGATTGGCATCATGTATTGCCTTTCCTCTGACTGGTTAGCATTCAGCTTTCCACTGTACCATGGTACACATGACAATAAACTAAACTACACTGCTCTGTTCATAGCGCATGATATAATTACAAAGCAGACCCAGACACCATGGATTCAAAAATATATCCAGTGGGTGGAGAGGATGGAGAAAGGGAAAAAGAGTAGATTAGCAGGCAACAATGTCATTGAGGAGGGGATGGGGTGGTGTGGGTAATGTTTCTGAAGCCAAGAGAGAGTGAGCGAGTGAGGGTTTAATATAGTGTGGGTTGCCTACCTATACTATGGGAATGTTACCTCATAATCGTTTGTAGGTTAATTGGATTCAATAGATTGTCCCTAGTGTGTGAAGGATTGAACTTGGCGCGGATTCGGTGGCCCGAAAGGCTGTATCTCTAAACTGAACTAATCTAAACAGATAACTGAACTACAAGTAGCGAAAACCTCTCGGCAATGATGACCATAATACAATATGTTTTAAAATGATAATCGAGAGGGGCATATGTTTGTTAACATGTGCTTATTAAAGTGGAGATAAAGCAGAATGTGGAAGCCTGTTAAAAGAACGTTAGAAAATAAAATGGGCAATAATTCTGGTGACCAATCATGTACAACAACAAAATAAACATTTAAACCTGTGCACAACAGAATGCAGGAAACATAAATTTTACCACACAGAAAACAAACTGAACACACACAAGATTCTTTGGATGAATTAAGCCATAAAGAAATAATTTGAGATAAGGGAAAAGACCTACTGAATACATAGACTCTGAGGAGTGCACGATAAGAGACAATACAAAGGGTTGGTAGAGAAGTAGAAGCTTCAGGAAGGCAAAGAGGAACTACAAAACTAAATTATCAAGGAAGATAACACAAAATAATAAAATATATAACAGAGAAAACAATACAAAAAAGCTTGAGATGAGAGGCAGGCCATTAAAGTAGAACTAGACAATATTGCAGGTAATAACAGGCAGATGTCAGAAACATTAAATCATTGTTTTACTTTGATATTTTCCTGAAAGGTACAAGTGGACATGGTTTCTTTGATGAAATGAATAATCTGATAAGGTAAAATAGAAAAAGGGGACATATCAAATAAACTAATAAATTCGAAATGATCAGACTCAGATAGATTACATCTATGCATTTTAAAATACGCCAGGAAAGAGATAGCAGAAACTTCATAATTTAATAGTGTTCAAAAATGGTATAATGCCAAAGTGCTGGCAGATAACTAATATAGGTCCTGTATTTGGTAGAACATGCCATGGAATTATAGGGTTGTCAGTTTAACATTGGCAGTATGAAAACTAATGAAATTGTTACTTAGAAAAAAATTAAATAAATTTAGAAATGAAAATTATCATCATTACTAGTCAGCGTAGATTTCCAATGGGAAAGAGAGGGACAGAGGAACTATCTAAAGTTGGAGAAGTCAATGTTCATACCGTTGGGCTGCAAGCTGCCCAAGCTGCTGGTGCTGTTCCTCCAATGAGGTGCTGTTCCTCCAATTTCCGGTGGGCCTCACTATGGCACTGGAGGAGGCCCATGCCAGAAAGGTCAGACTGGGAGTGGGAGGGGGAGTTGAAGTGCTCAGCCTCCAGGAGATCAGGTTGGTTAAGGCGGATGGAGCTAAGGTGTTGAGCGAAACAATCGGCGAGCCTGCGTTTGGTCTCGCCGATGTAGAGAAGTTGACATCTAGAGCAGCGGATACAATAGATGAGGTTGGAGGAGGTGCAGGTGAACCTCTGTCTCACCTGGAAAAACTGTTTGGGTCCTTGGATGGAGTTAAGGGGGGAGATAAAGGGACAGGTGTTGCATCTCGTGCGGTTGCAGGGGAAAGTGCCCGGGGTTGGGGTGCTTGACTACAGGCTTCTGATAAGATATCTCTTCGACCAATGAGCCGAATGGTGACTATTGAGTAAAGACTACTTAGGTTATTGAATCTAATAATAGATGATTGACTATTGAGTAATGGACTATTGAGTAAAAGATTCAATAAACTATTGAGTAAAGTTAGAGTCCATGGAGTCAGGATATGAGCAGGAAATGGATTGCCAGTTGGTTTCAGGACAGAAAGCAGTTTAGTTTAGTTTAGACTACTTTAGTTTAGTTTATTGTCGTGTGTTAGGTACAGTGGAAAGCTTTTTTATAGTGTACTATCCAGTCAGAGGAAAGACTACATATGATTACAATCAAGCCGCCCACAGTGTATAGATACACGATAAAGTGAATAATGTTTAGTGCAGGATAAAGTCAGAAAAGTCCGATTAAAGATAGTCCAAGGGTCTCCAATGAGGTAAATGGTTCAATTGCCTGTTACCAGCTAGGAAGAAACTGTCCCTGGATCTGGAGGTATGCGTTTTCACACTTCTGTATGTTCTGTTTGATAGGAGATGGGAGAAAAGGGAGCATAAGTATAAGGAGTAACTATTCACAGTACAGGAGGAATACAGAGCTTTATTTGTCATTCGGTACCGAGGTACCGAACGAAATTACATTGCAGTCACACACAAAAAAAAAGAACACAAGACACATGACCCCAACACAAACGTCCATCACAGTGACTCCAAACACCCCCTCACTGTGATGGAGGCAACAAAACTTCCACTCTCTTCCCCACGCCCACGGACAGACAGCTCGTCCCCGACTGACCTGCACAGTCCCCGCAAGGGGATGGAAGTCCCCGCGGCCGAGCCGCACTGGGCGCTGAAAAGTCCCGCGGCCGAGCCGGGCGATTGAAGGCCCCGTGACCGAGCCGTACCGGGTGCTGAAACGTCCCGTGACCGAGCCGGGCGATGGAAGGCCCCGCGGCCGTACCGTGCGCTGCTAAGTTCCGCGGCCGAGCCGCATCGGGTGATGTTAGGTCCCGCGGCCGAGCCGCACCAGCGATGTAAAGTCCCGCGGCCGAGCCGTGGTACAAGAAAGTGGTTAATAGTGCTCCATAAGGAATCAATGCTGGGATCACTGAAGTTGCTGAGGGTGGATAGATGAGCAAATGGATCTTGAGTAGACATACAATGATAAGTAAAGTTTGTACCACAGATTGGCAGGAGCATAATAAAAGCTAACCAACCAATGAGGTTCTTTTCTAAAGGGTTAGAACTGAGAAGTAGGGTAAATATGTTAAACCTCGAACAAACCGTGATTGGCTTACATTTAGATTGCTGCATTTATCTTTGATTACCATCTTATTTATAAGTGATAAATTAATATTGGAGTGGGTGCAGAGAATATTTACAAACATTAAACTAGAAATGTAGCAGTTTACATATTAGGGAACAGATTGGGTCATTTCAACTGAGAAAAGAAGGGCGAGGGGTGATCCATTCGTGGTCAATAACATTGCAAAAGGCTCTAACACGAGAGGTGAACCAAGGAACAGCAGATGCTGGAATCTTGAACCAAACATAATGTTCTGGAGTCACTCAGTGGGTCAGGTAGCATCTTTGGAGGGCATGGATTGGTGAGGTTTTGGGTCGGGACCCTTCTTCAGACTTTTCCACTGACACTTAAGGTCATGACTGCAAAAGAGTCCTTAGGAGCAGAATGGAAAGGCCGCACAGAGTTGTTGTTTGAAGTAACGTGCTCACCAGGAGACCAGCCAAAGCTGACCTGTCAAGTGTTACTTTGTTACATTTTTTAATATTCTCAGATGACAAGGTTTTGCACAGAGACTTGATTAACAATAAAACGAGGTCTCGTTTACAGAATGGAACTCAGAAAAACTTAATTAGGTCACAAACGGAATGAGATGATTATCCACAAGTCCAAATTCATTAACAGTAGATCCAAATTTCCGTTACAATGGTGGGTGCACGCATTATCAATGAAAATTCCTCTTAGGCTTGGTCTGAGGTTTCCTGTCACCACATTAGCACAATCCACATCCCTATTTACTAATTATTAACCTCTAAAATGGTCACTAAAACCTTTATGGGGAATTCAGAAAAAAACTTCTTTCCCCACTGAGAGTGAGAATGATGAACAGCAAATAAAATAGATTAGAATAAAATAGAAAAGAGACAAGTATATAAAAACCTGTAAAGAAATATACTAATGGATTTAAATAAAGACAGATGGAGGGATTCAACTGGATTTCTCGGGCTGAATGGCCTGTTGCTTCTCTGTTAATCCAAGTCAATTCTGTATAATCCCACTTTGCTGTTGACATTAAGAGTTTGTTCAGGAATCAGAGCCAACATACTTCACTGGGCTGACTGGAATCTCATTGTGCATCAGCTCTAAGCCTGGAAGAAACAAACTCAACCACCTCTTCATTTTGGCTGCCTGCCATCTCTGAAGTTTTAACTTGTGCAATGGGATAAGGGTACCTAACTAATGTGAGGTAACAGGTATAATAACAGGTATGTGAGCACATTGATTATTAAACCATTCAATTGTCCCGAGCCAACTTACATAATCATGTGCAATTGTGATAGCATATTATTCATTAACATTTAACTAACATCAAGAATTTACACGAAAGGATACTTACGCTAAGTATCCTTCTTGTAAGTTCTTGATGTTAGTTAATTGTTAATGAATAAGTTTCATGTGGAATCCTTAACAATCACAGCATTACTGCCAACAGTCTGTGATCCCTGGACTATGGTTTGTGTGTTTTCCTTAATTTTATGCAACATTCACTACTAATTAATTATATTGTTGCTTAAATATTATGATTGGATTTCATCGATGATAACAAACTTCATGGCCCTTTCAATCCAAATGGCAACTGCAGGGCAACAAATGATTTTATCCCGTTACTTGCATATATCATTCACACCTTAATAAATCAGCAGTTATTGACAACCATTTTTTAGTTACTCAGTTTTATCCCTTTGATTCCCATACTTTGAGCAGGGAATCTGGTCAAACAGTCTGCCATCTGGTCTAGACACCAAATAGTGGAGTAACTTAGGCAGCATCTCTGGAGAAAAGGAATGTTTCGGGTCGAGGCCCTTCATACCTTCTGGTCTGTTGGAAGACATCTCCCATTGTTGCTTAGAATTAAGAATAAGATAGATCATATATAAATTGGTATTTTGAATTGCTGGGACAGGGAGATAAAGGTCAGAAAGGTAAAGGTCATGGTTGAGGCACTAAATGGCGATTTACATCTGATTTCTCATAAGAATATTATAATATTGATGCAGCAGTAAAGGTAGAGGCAGCAACCATATTGAATAAGCTATGAATAGATAAATTGATAAATAAATAGATAACATTGACTGGTGCGAGAAAAATTAGCAGGCCACTGTGGTACATACAAAATTACTGATGGACAATTGGTATTGACATTGGTATTAGTTTATCACAAACTTCTACAGATGCACCATCGAGAGCCTGCTGATGGGCTGCATTACAGTCTGGTACGGGAACTGTTCTGCCCACAGCCACAAATCACTACAGAGAGTGGTGAAGACGGCACAGCACATCACTGGCAACTGTCTCCCGGCCTTTCAGGACATTTTCTACTGGCGGTGCCTGGGGAAGGCACGCAGCATCATCAAGGACCACAGCCACCCAGCACACAGGCTTGTTCTCCTTGTTACCGTCAGGCAGGAGTATGGCTGCACGTACCACCAGACTTAAGAACAGTTTCTATCATCAGGCCATCAGGCTTCTGAACTCATAAACACATTTCAAATCATATATGTTGATTATTTTTAATATTGTCTTTTTACCTATTTTTAATATTGTCTTTTTACCTTACTAATGTCATTTCTTTTATCTTATTTATCCTTGGAATATTACTGCTGAGGTGACCCGTTGCTTGTCAAATACATTTCATTGTACCGTTGACCCCGTGCCAACCTACATATGACAAATAAAATGTATTATTATTATTATATTATTGTCACATGTATTAAGATAGAGGGACCATTTTGTTTGCATACTATCCAGTTAAACAAGAGAGAGTGGATGAGGAGAGGATGCTTCCAATAGGAGGAGAGCTGAGAAGGGGAGGACACCACCTCAGAATAAAAGGACATACGATTGGAATAAAGATGAGGAGGAGTTTCTTTAACCAGAGGGTGGTGAATCTGTGAATTCATTGGCACAGTTGGAGGCCAAGTCACTGGGTATTTTTAAAGTGGAGATTGGTAGGTTCTTGATTAGTAAGGGTGTCAAAGCTTATGGGGAGAAAGCAGGAATGGAGTTGAGAAGGAAAAATAGATCAGTCATGATCAAATGGTGGGGCAGACTTGATGGTCCGAACGGCCTAATTATGCTCATATCTAATGAGCCTGTACTATACATGAGTACAGTCAAGCCATACACAAATACAACAGATAGTGCAAAGAAAAAAATACCAGCATGCAAATACAGTCTCACAGCATTATAGAGTTACAGTTAGAGAGAAAGTGCAGATATTTAAAAAAAACTGCAATGGGCCAGCTAAGACTTTATTCATTGGTGCACAGGAGGCGAAGGGATGATCTTGTAGAGGTGTATAAAATTATAAGGGGAATTGATAGGGTGAATGAACAGAGTGAATGAACAGTGAATAGGGTGAATGTACAGAGTCTTTTACCCATGGCAGGGGAAACATGAACCAGAGGACATAGGTTTAAGTTATGAGGGGAAAGATTTAATAGGAACCTGAGGGGCAATTTTTTTTCACACATGGAACTCACCAGACTCTTGTGTACTGCCTAGGTGAGGTCTGCTGTATGATTTTACCGGGTTATTTGCACAACAAAGAATTTCACCGTACCCAGGTACATGTGACAATTAAGTATCATCGGATTCATTATTTGGTAACAGTACCATCACAAAACCACTTTAAATACACCCGCACAGTGTAACCAGCATCTGCCTTTCCTTGTTTCCAGAGCATTACTTATCAGTTTATAACTTCAGGATATGGCAACTGATATTACTTATCAGTTTATAACTTCAGGATATAACTTCAGGATATAACTGTAGCAATGGCTTACTTACGAAGCACATTCCCATTGAAATGCAACATCATTTACTGATGCACCAAATGTAGACCAATTCTGACTGGAATACATCAACATTTGCAAATGGTTCAGAATGGAAAAGGCCATCCACTTTATTATCATGATTAAAGGGCCATCTTAATGCGCAGGTAAGAGTTTAATTATTTGAAAGTGGCTGCTTACAAAATTAAAGAAAATACACATCAATGGTCCGTGAAAATGGTCTGCGGGCTGTAAATGTGCCATTGCCAAGGATTCCAACTGAAGTGTTAAGCATCCTTCTCAAATGAAAGTCAACATTGATTTGCAAATGCAAATTATGTATGAATAATTTGATTGCATTTTTTGATGAATGAATGGAGAAATCTTTTAGGGTAGTATAGCTGATGGTGTGAATATTGATTTTATTTTCTTGCCAAAGTTATGGAAAACTCTACATAATTTTCTTTCTCTCCAGAAGCAATAAAAAAATAAGAGGGACAAATAGGGGCACAATTGACTATATGACCATAAGCAGAGAGCATTTTTCAGATTGGAGGGAATTTTCTTCGTAGGCCCCCCATTGCTGACCATTGGAGGGAATTAGGCAGTGATAAAACACTAGTGAGTCCTCAGCTGGAGTTTTGTGTTTTGCTCTGAGCACCCACACTTACGGCAGCATGTCATGATCTAGAAGGGGGTACAGAAGCAATTGACACCAAGGATAAGAGATTTACATTTGTGCAGATACAGAAGAAGCTCAGGTGGTTCTTCATTCAGCGGAGCAGGTTAAGAGGATGTGGGTAAGTTAGGAGTCCAAAACTGTGAAAGAGTAGAGAGGGGAAAGAGATTCAATTTGCAAAAGGGCTGGTAACCGGGAGCCACAAAAGAACCAGTGACCACTGGAGGAATCATTATTTAACACAGAAATGGCTGCAATCTGAAACGAATTATTTGAAAAGTGGAAGTAGAAACATTCAGGTGGAATGGATAGGTAAATAGAGGGGAACAAATTATGGGAATATGGGGAAGGTTCCTAATTGAACAAATATATCCCAGAGTGAGACATTTCATGACTCTTTCTATGTTGTCTCATAGTCATAGTCATAGATTGATACAGAGTGGAAACAGGCCCTTTGTCCCAACATTCCCATGCCGACCAAGAAGCCCCATCTACATGAGTCCCACCTGCCTGCGTTTGGCCCATAGCCCTCTAACACCATCCTATCTATGTACCTCTCCAAATTAATTTTAAACATTGTGATAGTCTCTGCCTCAGCTACCTTCTCTGACAGCTTGTTCTATACAGTATACCCACCACCTTTTGTGTAAAAAGATTGCCCCTCAGGTTCCCATTAAATGGTTCCCCCTCACCTTAAACCCATGTCCTCCGGTTCTTGATTTCCCTTACCCAGGGTAAAAGACTGTGTATTTACCCTATTTAATCCCCTCATGATCTTATACACCTCTATGAGATCATCCCTTATCCTGCATTCCAAGGAATAAAGTCCTAACCTGCTCAGCCTCTGCCTATAGCTCAGATTCACATGCCCTGGCAAAATCCTCATACATCTTCTCTCCATGCTTTCCAGCTTAACAACATCTTTCCTATAACAGGGCGACCAAATACTGAACACAATACTCCAAATGTGGCCTCACCAATGCCTTGTACAACTGTAACATGACCTCCCAACTTCTGTACTCAATAATCTGACTAATGAGGATCAATGTGTCTCATTCTTTAATATCATGATTTCTAAAGTAAAAATCGATTAAAATTAACAAGAATATTCCCATTAAAAAAAAGTTATCCAACCAAATAAGCTGATGTTGTTTCTCTTCCCATTGATGCAGCCTAACCTGCTGAGCAATATTTATGCTCAGCAGTACTTCCAGCATCTCTGGATTTTGTTTTAGATTTCCGGCATCGACAGTGTTTTTGATTTACACATCCTAGAAATTCCAATTGTAAATGCAGAAGAATCAATATTTTCTGGCCTTGAAAGGGATTCCAGTGGTTCTGGCTCAATGGTGCTGCTCTAGAAATCCCACTGGCCATGAACTGAGCTTGTGGTGACACCAGGCCTTGTACACTGGGTGGGTGTGCATGACATTATTCCCATGTAACACTTTGGCCAGAGTAAAAGATTAATGTAAGCATTGACTAAAACATAATGAGATGTTTGATAATATCTGTTTTGGACTTGAAGTAAATTTTTATAGTGATTCAAAATATTTGTATACACAATAGCCCTTGGTCAGAATCATATAGTTGATATACTGTCAGAGACCACAAACAGAATGCCATAGTGACCATTGTTAGCACACGATGCCTTGTTAGTGTATAAAGTGTTCAAAACTGATAATACTGAACTTTTCAATTAAAATCGTTAAAAGTAAATTTCTCTCAGCCTCAGGGGTCCTAAAAGGTTTCTTTCTCCACGAATAAGTTTTATCTAAAATAACGAGTCTCTTTTACAATGATAGTTGACTTTACTTTAGTACTTTAGATTAGAGATACAGTGCGAAGTCAGGCCCTTGGTCCCACTAAGTACACACCAACCAGTGATCACCCTGTACACTAGCACTGTCCTACACATTAGGGGCAATTTACAATTTTACTGAAGCCAATTATCTACAAACCTGTAAGTCTTTGGAGTGTGGGAGGAAACCGGAGCACCCGGAGAAAACCCATGCGGTCACAGGGAGAACGTTAAAAACTCCATACAGACAGCACCCATAATCAGGATCAAACCCGGGCCTCTGGTGCTGTCAGGCAGCAGCTCTACCGCTGCGCCACCATGCCACCCCAAAGCATTGATATTGAGCTGACACATTTGATAGGTAAATCAACATTTATACCACAACCAGAGCTTAAAACACATACCTTTTTAGTTCAGAAGGTGAGCACATCAACCCAGCCAACAATCTTCATTGCTGTCTGCTAAATGGCAAAACCCATCCCTAACTTTTGAGGCTGCTGACTGTGAATCAGGGTACCTATTCAGCTGAGTAACAGGAAGCTTCTTGCTGTGTGAGACCTTGAGACGGAGCAGCACCTCTGACTCATCCTGGGGTCGTGCGGAATACAGGAAAACCTTTGTGAGCAGAACTTAATAAAATCCCAAAGTCGTTTCATTTTGATGACATTAGTTTAACTAAATGATTCCTCTGAGTCTGCTATTAGTTCAAAATTAGGATTAATTCAATATTAGTGCATGAACATTATGAACAAAGAGCTAAAATAATCATAACAGGAAAATTGGTTAGTACATTTTGATAAGATGCCCTTAGAGGGAGTACAGTGTGCCAGAAAGTGCGAATCATCTTTATTATTTTGACATGTATAAAAAATAATGGCAATGGTTTGAATGACCTATTGTGCACTGCTCATACAGCTTGTGTTCACGTACTTGATCAATGTGAAGTTGCCAGCTGATTTATAACATGTTTATCAGTCATGCTGTTCACTATACGAGGAAAGGATAATTTACTGGCGGTTGCTAAATTCCAGTAAGCTATTTGGTCTGTATATGGGAGTGTTAGTGCCACTGAATCTGACTGAAATATTTAACTTAAAACCCCAAAATGTGCGATTCATTCATGTGAAGTTCAGGGCAAAAGTTTTGAAAAGTTTAAATGGCTGTTACTTAAGTTGAAGGAGACCACCAACAGGAAAATTCTATCAAAAATCTATTTTGAGAATATCACTTTCAGTCTTATAAGAAAATAACTGCAGATGCTGGTAAAAAATGGAAAGTCTGAAGAAGGGTCTCGACCCGAAACGTCACCCATTCCTTCTCTACTGAGATGCTGCCTGACCTGCTGAGTTACTCCAGCATTTTGTGAAATAAATTACTTTCAGTCTTGTACACCATAATAAAAGATTAAGAAAATGTAAAGAGCATTTCTCTTCATGTCACTCCTGCAACATTCCTAAGATGTAAATATATGGATTTATTGTACCTCATCAAAATATATGTAAAAAATGTACAGAAGTTAAAAAACACCTTGGAGGCAATATTCAGACATGCAAAAAATATTCTGTAGTTATCCCAACATTTTACGCACACAATTTTGAACTAATAGAGGTGTTAGACGAATTGCCCAGTTGAACTATTGAATAAAGCTTTCAGTAGAAAACCCACAACTTGAATCCATTCAGTATTCGGGACTCAGGATAGGGAAAGTGACCTGCATTCAGGATGTCTTTTGCCAGAGGATACATTTTCCATTATTTACAGTCACCTCCTATATCATAGGATTGAATGCAAGAATTCTATTCTCGTACCACTTTGACCTAGAGGACACAAAGATGTTGACAGATTTCAACTGAAATAAATATTTTCATCAAGATCTTTTTTCATCCTCTTCTCTTGACATTTGCGTCTACTTTTATGCTGTGTTTTACTGACCTTGCATCTTTTTAATTTATTGCTGTTTGTTTAGCTTTCCTTAGGAGCCTGGGACAGGATTGATTGGAGATGATGGAGAGCCTTTATTTCAGCTTCGTGTCCTCATCTGTACCTCTGGTGTTTAATGTGAGTTATCATCAGGACTATTTCAGTTCTGGTGTGCACATTATCATGAAGGTGCAACACCTGTCCCTTTACCTCCCCCTTCGACTCTGTCCAAGGACCCTGACAGTCGTTTCAGGTGAGGCAGAGGTTCACTTGTAACTCCTCCAACCTCATCTACTGTATCCGCTGTTCCAGGTGACGACTCCTGTATATCGGCGAGACTAAGCGCAGGCTCGGCGAATGATTCGCTGAACACCTCGTGGTACACCTAAACCTACCTGATCTCCCGGTTGCCCAGCACTTTAATTCCCCCTCCCATTCCCAATCTGAACTTTCTGTCCTGAGCCTCCTCTATTGTCCGAGTGAGGCCCAGCATAAATTGAAGGCACCTCATATTTCGCTTGGGTAGCTTACACCCCAGTGGTAAGAACATTGACTTCTCTAACTTCAAGTAGCCCTTGCTTTCCCTCTCTCTCCATCCCCTCCACCTTCCCAGTTCTCCCACCAGTCCTACTGTCTCTGACTACATTTTATATCTGTACCACCCACACCCCTGACATCAGTCTGAAGGAGGGTCTCGACCCGAAACGTCACCCATTCCATCTCTCCAGAGATGCTGCCTGTCCCGCTGAGTTACTCCAGCATTTTGTCTCTACCTTCGATTTAAACCAGCATCTGCAGTTCTTTCCTACACATCATGAAGGTGCCACATGCCATATAGTCATAGAGTCAGACAGTACCGAAACAGGCCTTTGGCCCAATTTGTCCATGTCTACCGAGATGTCCCATCTATGCCACTCTCACCTGCCCATGTTTGGTTCATATCCCTCAGAACATCTTTTATGTTTGTAAACCAGCATCTGGAATTCCTTGTTTCTACATTCTCCCTCAAAAACCTACCTATCCATATACCTGCCCAAATATATATTTTTAATGTTGTTATAGTTTGTTTCCTCTGGCAGCTTGTTGCATATTTTCACCACCCACCATGTGAAAACGTTGCCCTTTAGGTTCCTATTAATTTTTTTCAATCTCACCATAAACCATGTTCTCTAATTCTTTCCCCCCTCACTTTAGTTATGTCCTCTGGTTCTTGTTTCTCCTATTCTGCGTTAAAGACTCTGTGCATTCACCCTATCTATTCCCCTCCTGATTTCATACACTACTTTAAGATCACCTCTCAACCTACTGTGCTCCAAGGAATACAGTCCTAGCCTGCTCAACCTCTCCTTATAATTTAGACCCTCAAGTTCTTTGCATTCTTTCCAGTTTAACAACATCCTTACGATAGCAAAACGACCAAAACTGAACACATTTCTCCAAATGTGGCCGCACCAACACGTTGTACAAATGTAACATAACATCCCAACTTTTATAGTCAATACCCTGTCTGATGAAGACCAATGTACCAATAGCCTTCTTGACCACCCTATCTACCTGTGACATCACTTTCAGGGAACTATGTCCCTGCACTCCTTGATCCCTCTGTTCTACAACACTCTCAAGAGCACTGCCATTCACTGTGAAAGTCCTGCCCTTGTTTGACTTCCTGAAATGCAGCACCTTGCAACATCTGCATTAATCTCCTTTAGCCATTCAGCCCACTTGCCCAGATGATCATTTTTGTATGCTGTGATTTTTGATGACCATGGTCTCGTCCCGAAATGTCACCCATCCCTTCTCTCCAGAGATGCTGCCTGTCCTGCTGAGTTGCTCCAGCTTTTTGTGTCTATCTTCACTACCATACCACCCACTTTATTGTCATTTGAAAACTTACTAATCATGATTTGCGTATTCTCATCCAAATCATTGATAGTTCAAATAATTCATCTCACTCCATCCCAGAATGTTTTCAGCTTCTCTGCTGCTTGGTGACTTTTCAAATATGTTTCTTTGGTTTAACTGATATTTCCCGCAAAGGCATGGACCTAGAAACTCAAAAAGAAACAGAAAATGCAAGAAATAATCTGCAGGTCAGTCTGCATTTGTAGGAAGAGAAGTAGAATCAATGTTTAAGATCTAAGACCCTTCGCCAATGTCCTAATCCTCTGTTTCAACCACGCTTTTTATGTGGAATTATTTCAGATTTTTGGGGAATTCATTAAACAACATACAGGGATTCTCCCTTATCTATTTTCTTGGTTACTTCCTCAGAAAAAAATCTAAATTGTTATCCAAGACTTACCGTTGCAAACTCATGCTGGCCTTTAGTGTCCAAATACTCCCTCATTTTATTCTGAGCAAAATAGGAACAAAGGTCCATGTAGACCCTTGTGCTGATTGAGCCAATGTATAGGATCATGACTGATCTATGACATGGCTCACACCAACCATCTTTTTGCCGTATCTTTCAGCTGAAGGAACAGTGGCATCTTTTTAATTGAGGGAGTCAATTCCTGAGGTATTGCAAAGTTATAATAATTTTGGTCGGAAAACCATTCTCACTCAGTGGATTAGCAGGCTTTATCTTTTATTTTTCAAATCTTATATTGAATATAAGAACCTGTTTTAAAAGATGAATCCCTAACAACAAGAACTTTACAGCAGAGGGAAAATACCGTGGATTCTGGAAAGGCCAGCATGAGTTTGCAACGGTAAGTCTTGGATACCAATTTAGATTTTTTTCTGAGGAAGTAACCAAGAAAATAGATAAGGGAGAATCCCTGTATATTGTTTAATGAATTCCCCAAAAATCTGAAATAATTCCACGTAAAAAGCGTGGTTGAAACAGAGGATTAGGACATTGGTGTATAATTTAGTTTAGTTTAGTTTAGAGATACAGGGCGGAAACAGGCCCTTCATTAGTTCAGTTCTGACAAACCTGAAATACTGACTGTTTCTCTTCCCATAGAATGGTGCAGTTACATGTAGATAGGGCAGCACGGTGGCACAGCGGTAAAGTTGCTGCCTTACAGTGCTTTCAGCGCCGGAGACCCGGGTTCATCCCGACTACAGGTGCTGTCTGTACGGAGTTTGTACGTTCTCCCCATGACCTGCATGTGTTTTCTTCAAGATCTTCAGTTTCCTCCCACACTCCAAAGGCGTATAGGTTTGTTGGTTAGTTGACTTGGTATAAATGTAAAAAGATTATCCCCAGTGTGTGTAGGAGAGTATTAATGTGCGGGGATCGCTGATCGGTGTGGACGGTGGGCGAAGCATGTTTCTGTGCTGTATATCTGGACTGATCTGAACTAGAGGCTGTCAGATAGCATTTTTTGTTTTTATTTTAGATTTCTGGCATCTGCAGCTTTTTTTTTGGATTTGCACATCCTAGAAATTCTATACCGTAGTGCTTTCTTGTAGCATTGTATGCACAAAGATCTATATTTTCTGGAGTTGAAAGGGATTCCAGTGATTCATGTTCAATGGGGCCACTCTGGAAATTCTACTGGCCATGATTTACACTTGTGATGGTGACATGCCTTCTACGCTGGGCCCATGCGCATGATATTATCCCCACATAACACTTGCTTGAGTGTTGCTGGGTAAAATTAGTCCTTTTAGTAAAAGTAAAATTAGTAAAATTAGTCCATTTCGTCTCTCCAGAGATGCTGCCTGTCCCGCTAGAGTGGTGAAGGTGTGGAATTCTCTGCCTCAGAAGGAGTGGAGGCCAGTTCGTTGGATGCTTTCAAGAGAGAGCTGGATGGAGCTCTTAAGGATAGCGGAGTGAGGGGGTATGGGGAGAAGGCAGGAACGGGGTACTGATTGAGAGTGATCAGCCATGATCGCATTGAATGGCGGTGCTGGCTCGAAGGGCTGAATGGCCTACTCCTGCACCTATTGTCTATTGTCTATTGTCTATTGAAGTACATCTGCCAATGAGCATCCTCAGCTCAACTAGTCTCTGCCAATGTGTAGGAAGTAACTGCATATGCTGGTTTAAACCGAAGATGGACACAAAAAGCTGGAGCAACCAGCAGGACAGGCAACATTCTGGAGAGAAGGAATGGCCGATGTTTCGGGTCGAGATCCGTTTTCAGCCCCGAAACATCACCCATTTCGTCTCTCCAGAGATGCTGCCTGTCCCGCTAGGGAGTAGCATTTTGTGTCTAGCCTCTGTTAATGCTTGCCTCACAGAAACTAATTTAAGGGGAGATTCACTGCTCAGGTCCCAACCCTCAGGATGATGTTTTAAAGGGAATTTGAGGGGAAAGCTTTTTACTTGGAGAATGGTTGGTATCTGGAACTCACTGCCAGTGGAGGTGATGGAGTCAAGAAACAATCACAACATTTAGGCAGACTTGGATAGAAAAGGTTTGGAGGGATATGGGCCAAACATAGGCAAATGGGACTAGTTTAGTTGGGCCATGTTGGTTGGCATGGACAAATTGGGCGGAAGGGTCAATTTCGGTTCTGTATGAGTTTCAGTACTGTATGACTCTATGACACTGTGATTCTATGACTTAAAGAGGCAAAATATAGAAATATATGGATTGTAGCACTGGGAAATGGGATTAGTGTAAATGGGTAAAAGTGTCATTGAGGATGTGACCAGCTGAAGGGCCTTGTTCAGCTCTGTATGACCCCAAATCTTTACAGGCAGCAATAGAATAGTGAAGAAAGATGTCTATATTCTTTTAAGGTACTTCCTTTTGTGTGGTAACTTTACCTGCTCACTGAAAGAATAGCTGGACATTCTGCTGGGATAATGAACTTGGAAAACCAAGGGCAAGACTGAATTTGACCTCCTTGATATAATATTTCACTATATGACAAAGCTCTTGCACATTTTTTTGACAGCAATCAATACTGGCGAGCAGCCAGATGAAAAGAGCACGGAGCAAATCGGAACTAGCAAAATGGTCAACTCAGGGCTTTCTGCCTTGCCATTTCCTTCTGGCAAAAGAATATTTTGTTTTATCCAAGATTACCTTACGATATTGTAATGGGATTTGAAAAGGAAACTGAATTTTGCAACCAAGTTCAAAAATGTAGATTCAAGTCTGGTAGCTACAATACCCAAACCAAGATGCAGTGTTGTTTATTTGGGGCATCAAACCAGGGTTATGAACAGTAGGGCCTTGGGGAGTGTTGTGGAACAGAGGATCTCAGAGTATAAAATTCCATGAAAGTGCCCTCACTGGTGGACAGGGTGGTGAAGAATGCTTTTAGCACTCTGGATTTTATCAGCAAAGGCACTGGATACAGAAGTTGGGACATTATGTATGCAGTTGGACAACACGTTAGTAATGTGGAGTAGAGTATTCAGTTTTAGTCACCCTGCTATAGAAAATATGTCATTGAGCTGGAAAAAGTGTAGAAAAGATTTATGAGGATTTTGTCAGGATTCAAGGGTCTGATTATGAGGGATAAGTGGAGAGTAGGAGATTGCGAGGTGATCTTATTGAAGTGTATAAAATCATGAGGGCATAGATAGGGTGAATGTACACTGTCTTTTATCCAGGGTTGAGGAATCAAGAACTAGAGGGCATGGGTTTGTGGGAGGGGAAGGACATGATAGGGATCTAAGGGGCAACTTTTTCACACGGAGGGTGAGCAGTATATGGAACAAGTTACAAAAGGCCGTGGTTCAGGCAACTATGAGAACAACATTTAAAAGACATGTGTAGACACACATTTAGGAAAGGTTTTGAGGGATATCTGATCAAACATGGGCAAATGGGACTGGCTTAGAATTGGTATCTTGGTTGCCATGGATGAGTTGGGCTGAAGGGCCAGCTTCCGTGGTCTATGACTCTACTCTGATAAGTCTATATAAACTCACTATGCCATTAAGAACGAAAAAATGAGCATCGTAATACAGATGTTTCGTTTTTTTTAAGAGCAAGGAATTTTCTCAAGTTCTAGAATTATCTGCACAATACCTGTTTGTAGGAGAAAACTGGAGCACTCGAGGAAACCCATGCAGTCAGAGGGAGAACATGCAAACTTCACACAGCAAGCACCCAAAGTCAGAATTGAACGAGGTCTTTAACTCTGTGATGCAGTAATTCTACCAGCGGCACCATTGTACGGCCCATGTGGCATTGCCCCACCCCAGCATTATTCCATTCAGTGAGATTATTACTTTTTCCTTTTTCTTCCAAACTTGATGGAAGTCCTTCCCTATAATCAACCAATTCTAAACTTTTTATCTGTTTCACTGATTTACAGTGCATAGCCAATGTCCTAATCCTCTGTTTCAACCACGCTTTTTATGTGGAATTATTTCAGATTTTTGGGGACTCAGGTTCGATCCTGACTACGGGTGCTGCACTGTAAGGAGTTTGTACGTCCTCCCCGTGACCTGCGTGGGTTTTCTCCAAGATCTTCGGTTTCCTCCCACACTCCAAAGACGTACAGGTATGTAGGTTCATTGACTGGGTAAATGTAAAAAAATTGTCCCTAGTGGGTGTAGGATAGTGTTAATGTGCAGGGATCGCTGGGCGGCGCGAACTTGGTGGGCCGAAAAGGCCTGTTTCCGCGCTGTATATATATGATATATGATATGATATATATAATATACAGGGATTCTCCCTTATCTATTTTCTTGGTTACTTCCTCAGAAAAAAATCTAAATTGGTATCCAAGACTTACCGTTGCAAACTCATGCTGGCCTTTAGTGTCCAAATACTCCCTCATTTTATTCTGAGCAAAATAGGAACAAAGGTCCATGTAGACCCTTGTGCCCATTGAGCCAATGTATAGGATCATGACTGATCTATGACATGGCTCACTCCATCTATCTTTTTGCCGTATCTTTCAGCTGAAGGAACAGTGGCATCTTTTTAATTGAGGGAGGCAATTCCTGAATGCTGGGTATTGCAAAGTTATAATAATTTTGGTAGGGAAACCATTCTCACTCAGCGGATTAGCAGGCTTTATCTTTTATTTTTCAAATCTTATATTGAATATAAGAACCTGTTTTAAAAGATGAATCCCTAACAACAAGAACTTTACAGCAGAGGGAAAATACCGTGGATACTGGAAATGTATACTTTAGGTTAGTTTAGTTTAGAGATACAGGGCGGAAACAGGCCCTTCGGCCCACCGAGTCCGTGCTGACCAGCGATCCCCGCACATTAACACTATTCTACACCCTCTAGGGACAATTTACACATACACCAAGCCAATTAACCTACATACCTGTACGTCTTTGGAGTGTGGGAGGAAACCGAAGATCAGAGAAAACCGACGTGGTCATGGGGAGAACGTACAAATTCCATAGAGACAGCACCCATAGTTAGGATCAAACCCGGGTCTCCGGCGCTGCAAGTGCTGTAAGGCAGCAACTCTACCGCTGTGCCACCGTGGATGATGGTACGTTGGAAGAACTTCAGTGATGGCTAAATCACATGAAATTTTGAGCTGAAGCGCAGGAGCTTTTGAAGACATTGTCTGTCAAGCAAGGACAGCTGGTTACCAAGAGGAAATCTTGGGTTGCTATGGAGAGAAGAGCAGTTGATAATAAAGTTAATAATAAACTGTAGATTGATAATAAGTTGATAATAAACTGAAGTTGATAATAAACTAGTGACATGCATGAAGTAGCACCTCACTACACAGCAGTTAACTACAACAGATATAAGCAAGCCGGGAGGCTTGTGATAATCATTGTGATACTCCCATCTAAAGACATGAAGGAAATACAGAAACAAGAAATACAAAAACCAATTAATAACTACTTTTTATCACTCGGTCACCTGAGACAGTTGAGTCACGGTCTAATGGAAAGAGTCAAACTTCACTTGGTCAGCTAGTCACTTGATGTCTCCAGGATCAATCCAGTCTCGCTTTTTATTTGATTCGTACATTCCTGATAAGCCACATTCCACCTCACAAAACCCAATCTAATATAAAATGGGTGGTCCGAACGCCATAAATAATTCCGAAGGCATCACATGAAATGTTATGGAGGAACATAAAAGCCTATGGTGTAGGAGGTAAGATAATGTCATGGAGGGAAGATTGGTTGGCCAATCGGGAACGGAAATGGAAATAAGCAGGTTATTTTTCCTTATGGCAAGATGTAATAAGTAATGGCACCACAGGGATCCTAGGACCTCAGCATCTTAAAATTTGTATAAGTGACCGGGCCAAAAGGACCCAAGGCATGTTGCTGAATTTTATGACAACACAAAGATAGGTCAGAAAGTAAGTTGTGAAGGTGACACGGGAAGGCTACAAAGTGGTGAAGATAGACTAGTGAGTGGGAAAAGGTCTGGCAAATTGGAGAAGATGTGAGAGAATGTGCAATTATCCATTTGGCAGGAAAAATGAAAAAGAAGCGTGATTGTCAGTGATTTCAGCGAAAATTAGGACGCCGGAGAAGCATTGACAGCATGGGAATTTCGCGATGTTTCCGAAGACAGTGTAATCTTGAGCTGACTCGGCATTGTCATGGTCATTGTCGTCGGGTAAAAGAAAATTTTGCCGATCTGTTACGACTTTGACAGTCGCCGGCAGTCGCCTAAAAAATCGCCTAAGTGGGACAGGCCCTTTATTCTTCAATTATATCGGTGAACTCACATCCAAAGAATTGTGTGTAGTGTAGGTCTCCTTAATTAAGTAAGATTAATGAAGTTTTTACAGTGTAAAGAGTGTAGTTATGATTTACTAGACCTGGATAGTGTGAATAGTCTGATGAAGAAAAACTGGACAGTTTAGGCTTAGATACACTGTCATTTGGCGCTGCCATAGCAGCTGCGGCTTACCTGCGGTCCATTTGTCTTTGTGTTTTGTTGTTTTTTTGTGTATTAATTGTCGATGTGATATTGTGTTTTTGTGTTTGTGTACTATGTGTGGGTGTGTGGGGGAGGGGGGGAACTGTAAAATTGTAAATATGTGTCCCTTCCGAACGGAGACCCAACCTTTGTTTTCTGGGTGTTGTCTCCGTTCCTGCTGCGGCCTACCATCGGCCCAACTCCTGGAGGTGGCGGCCTCCAGGGCTCTGGTTCGCAGAGCCCGCGGATCAGACTCACCATCAGCGGAGCCGGCCGTCCTCGGAGGCTGCGGGAGCGGCTGCGACTCGCCTTAGGCTCGGGCCGCGTGGATGCCGACATCGGGAGCTCAGGCAGCGGCAGCGGGTTCGCCCGCCCCGGATCGCGGGGCTTGGGTCGCGGACATTTCACCGTCCGGCGCGGCCTAAAATAGGCCGCGGGATTTTTCTCTGCTGGGCGGGGGCTTCAATGTCGGGAGCCACGACCGCCCCGACGTGCAGCAACAGCGGCAGCGAGTTCGCCCGCCCCGGATCGCGGGGCTTGGGTCGGCCCGCTGCGGACCGTCCGGCGCGGCCTGGAACCACAACAGCCTGACCGCGGGAGAAGACGGCAGGGGAAGGGAAAAGACATTGTGGCCTTCCATCACAGTGAGGAGAGGACTGGAGGAGACTCACTGTGATGGATGTTTCTTTTTTTGTGTGTTTTTGGGGTTGTGTAATTTGCCTATTTTAATGCTTTATTGTGTAATCTGCCTATTTTAGTGCTTTTATTGTTGGACTGTGGGTGACTGAATTTCGTCCAAAAAACTTTTTTGGATGACAAATAAAGCTATCTTGAATCTTGAATCTTGAATCTTGAATTTAGAAGTGTAAGAGTGAACTTGACATGGTTCTGAAAGAATTAGATAGGATTTTGTGGAGGGATCTTTCCTCTAATGGTGCAATTTAAAACCTGGTCACTGTTAGAAAAATATAAGGGGTTGACCATTCCAGAAAAAGATGAAGCATTTTTATTTTTCTCTTTTGCATCCTCTTCCTCAAAAGGTAATGGAAGCAGAATCTATGAACATTTTTAATGCAAAAGTAGATAGTCATTGATAAACTAGGGGGCAAAAGGTTACTGTGGGGAAATAAGAATGCAGTGTTTTTAAATTACCATTTGACCAGACGCAAAGAATCAAGTAGCCCAATTAATTTTCTTGTATGTGCTTTGTCATAGGATCTACATTGCTTTTCATTTTGCATTTGAATTTCCCCAGCCTACACCGAACTTACGGTGTGAAAATGGAAGATCTTCCAGGGAACTTCTTCTATGAAAGCAGTAAAAAATATAACTGCATTAATTCTCTTCCAAGTTTTAATGCCATCTTAACTGCTGCAGTTTTGTGCTTAAGGTATTTAGAACTAGGAAATAATAGTTTTTTCCTATGGAGGAAGTGGTAAAGCAACCTTGGTGTTTGAAACAGTGCATTTGATGGATTATACATACTGCAGCAATGATATGTTTAGAGATACAGTGCAGAAACAGGCCCTTCGGCCCACCGGGTCCACGCCGACCAGTGACCCCCGCACATTAACACTACCCTACACATACTACGGACAATTTACATTTACACAAAGCCAATTAACCTCCAAGCCTGTACGCCTTTGGAGTGTGGGAGGAAACTGATGATCTCGGAGAAAACCCACGCAGGTCATGGGGGAACGTACAAACTCCGTACAGCCAGCACCCGTAGTCAGGATCGAACCCGGGTTTCCGGTGCTGCATTCGCTGTAAGGCAGCAACTCTACCGCTGCGCACCGTGCCGCCCATGGCATATGGCAATGGTGTGTCCCAGATAGTCTTAAACGTCTCAAATATGCTGGTTTGGATCATCCAAAAAAGTCAAGAACTTTCCAGCCTGTCTAAATAATATCAAACAGATGGTGAAAAACTTTAGGAAAGTTCTGGTGTTGCCTCTGACTCAGGTATAAATTGATAGGCCTTGGTATTACTGACCTTTGAAGCAATAAAAGGTCATGTGAAGTCATAAGAACATAAATAGGAGGAAGACCAGGTTATTCCCTTGCCCACTTCCCTACCTTCTCAATTTGCTACAATGTAATTCCAACACTATTTACATCTTCCCCCCGCCATTCCTTTCTGCTTTCGCCAGGGACCACTCTGTCCACAACTCCCTGGTTAACTCATCCCTCCCCATCCATTCTTCCTTTCCCCAGATACTTTGCCCTGAAACTGTAGAAGCTGTAACACCTGTCACTACACCTCCACCCTCACCACTATCCAGGGACCCAACCAGCCCTTCCAGGTAAAACAGATTCACATGCACCCCCTCCAACCTTATCTATTGGATTTAGTGCCTTTGATGTGGCCTCCTATACATCCAAGCACAAATTAGGCAAGCTGTGCTCAGTCCTGGTTACTCCTCTCTCCATCCCGTCTGTACTTCTCCATTGCCAGGATGAGGGCCAATGCAAACTGGAAGAACACACCTCATGTTCTGCCTGGGTAGTCTGCAACCCAGTGACAGGAGCATTGAATTTTTCATTTTCAGGTAAGCACACTCTCCTTTTTTCCTTTCTCTCCTGGGTTAAGGGTGATATGACCTATACACATGTCCCAGATACAACCCCACTAAGGCACTGTGGCACCAACATATTTCCTCGTTGTCTTCTCTACTTGCACGTTAACTTCAAACTATTTGTGCACAAGATAGAAACCAAAATCTGGAGTAACTCAGCGGGCCAGGCAGTATCTCTGGAGTGACGGAATGGGTGATGTTTCGGGTCGAGACCCTTTTTCAGAAGTTCGCAAGTTCATCCTGGTGTCTCTGAACACTAACACTCTCAGTCTCTCACTGTTAAAAAGATGCTCTGCTATTTATGCCACCAAATTGAATGACCTCACATCTTTCCACTTTGAATTACATTTGTCATGTCTTCACCCATTCAATGAACTTCAATATTTAACATAGAAAATTGATCAGTACAGCAGTGGAACGGGCTCTTCGACCCACAATGTCCCCGCTGAATATGATGGCAATTTAAACTAATCTCTTCTGCCTGCATGTGATCCATAACCCTCCATTACCTGCATATTCATAAGCCTATCTAAAAGCTTCTTGAAAACCACTGTCAAATCGGCCTCCCCCGCCACCCCTGACAGAACGTTACAGGTGCCCACCACCATCAGTATAAAAAACAGCCTTGCATATCTCCTTTAAACTTTCGTCCTCTGACCTTAAAGCTATGGCCTTTAGTCTTTGATGTTTCCATCCTGAGAAAATGGTTCTGATTGTCGACTTCATATATGCCACTCATCATTTTATAAACTTCTATCAGGTTTCCCTTCAATCTCCGACACTCCAGAATCAAAGTCAGCTCAGGCAAAGCCCACACTATAACATTGGTTCAACTAAAGGAGAATGTTTGAGCAGGCAGATGACTTCTTCAGCACTTGAAACACAGCGAGAGCATTGTTGCCTCTGTTACACAAAACAGGAAAGATTCAGCAAGCTTAATTATCAGAAATAGGCATTCAAAGTCAGCACAGCTACTGTAGATTAGAGTCTTTGAACAAAACTCAGAGATGAAGTAATTATTTTCATTATTTATTATTCAGAACACACTCTCTGCTGAAAAACTATTCGCACTGATTTTAATCATTTTTTTTTCACACCAGATCAGACATCACCACTTATTTATTTAGACTATTTGAATCAACATGACATATCTTTATTTCTAAGAATCATAAGTCATTGTTTCTGGGGATTAGATAATGGAATGGATTCAGACATTTGTTTTGTTTTTGTTTTTGTACTAAACTTAAGCAGATGAGGTGAAAGTTCCCTGATTTCTGATGGGCTTAAGTGTTTTTCTTGAAATGAATAGGCACAGTAAGGGTGCTTTTAATATCCAAGCACCATTTGCAATGTGATTGAAAGGCTGTTTGACAGTTAGGCTCAGCATCTTTGCTGCAATGTTTCATTTAAATGACTTTGAAAGTAACATTTTTGCATAATCATATCTTTCACATGTGTTCAGCATGTCCCCTGAGTGCAATGTTCTCAGAGGTGGATTTTTCTATGTAAGGGGATACATTTATTCCCATTTAAAAATGTAAAATATTGGTTTAATTTAGATTTACAGTGAACTTGTTTTAAATGTAGTTTAAATTACAGCGATGATGAGCTATAAGCAAGTAGCATTAGTCTTTCATTGATTGGATGAATGGCTAGAATTGGTTAACTAAAGACAAATAAAACAAAGTAATTGATGTTTGGAAATATAGAATTGTGGTCCTACCTAAAGGCTCATCGCCTGGATACTTTATTGCAGGAGGTGGCATATAGCTTTCATTATGTGCTAGAGAAATTATCAGTCAAGAGGCAACAATTGATTAGTATGGGTGTCTGGGGTTATGGGGAGAAGACAGGAGAATTGGGTTGAGAGAGAAAGATTGATCAGCCATGATTGAATGACGGAATTGACTTGATGGGCCAAATGGCCAAATTCTGCTCCTAAGACATACACTTATGGACAAAGGACATGACAACAAGGCAGGTAAAGGGATCCAGAATGTAGGTCAACAGGGGTCTCAGCCCTTCTACTTGTCCAACAGTTATGAGGTTACTGCACCTTAGATGGAAGAGAACAGAGACAGGAGGGTTGATGAGCAAATTGGGCCTCTGCATTCTGGTACAGAGAATCATTCATGTTGGGATTGTGAAGAGGAAAGCTGTTTGCATCTCTGTGCCACCCTGCACTGGGGTGGTTTGACAATTAAGATTAATGGACAGAAAAACAAGAGTAGGAATAATAGGGGCACTTTTAAGTTAGGTGGCTACAACCATTTGGGTCCTACACGAATCAGTGCTGTGTCCTGCTGTTCAATTTATATCAATTGTTTAGGACAAAGTTTGATGGTACTGTAGGCTGTGAGGATAATGATGAGAGGTTGCAGGCAATATAGGCAGGATAGGTTAATGGGCAAGGATGTGGCAGGTGTATTCGTGTGGAAAAATGGGAGATCATCCATTTTGGGAGGAAAAGTGGAAAGGCAGAATATTTTTTAAATGGAGAGAGATTGAAAGGAGTTAGTGTTCAGAAGAACATGGATGCCTTTGCCCACAAATCAGGAAAAGTTAATATGTGGATTCAGAAAAGCTAACAACTGTATGTTGCCTTTTATTACAAGAACATTTGGCAACAAGAGTAGTGATGTCTTGCTACCTAAGGATGGTGATACGTGTGATAGAGGGAGTTCTGCAGATGTACAATAGATTGAATTCTGGGATGGTCTTTCTGTCAGATGAGGAGAGATTAAGAAAACTAGCCCTGCACTCTCAAGCTCAGAAGAAAAGGAGGCAATCTCATTATAGCATACAAATTTCTTAACGGGCTTGGCAGCGATGATGTGGATTAATGATTCTACTGGTTGGCTTGTCTGGAATTTCAGGTCCCAGCCTTAATACAAGTTGTCAACCATTCAGGCCGAAAAGAGAGTGGTTTTTTTCACCCAGAAATCAGTGAATCTTTAGAAGTCACTACCCAAGAGGGCAATGCAGTCTCAGTTTCTAAGTATATTCAAGAGAGAGACTGATAGACTTTTAGATAATAAGGACATTGAGGAACAAGGGACTATTGCAGGAAAATAGTATGGGGTTAAAAGATCTTCCACAAGCTTATTGAATCGTAGAGCGGACATGAATGGTCAACTGGATTATTCCTATTTCTTATGTTATAAATTAAAAAGCACTTTATTGAAGCTTGTCAACTCTTACAGATGCAATGTAGAAAGCATTTTATTGAGTTGCATCACAGCATGGTTTGAGAACAGCTCCATCCAAGACTGCAAGAAATTGCAGAGAGCTGTGGACGTAGCCTAGACCATCATGCAAACCAAACTACCTTCCATTGACTCCATCTACACTTCAGGCCTCCTTGGCAAGGCCACCAGCATATTCAAGGACCCCAGTCACTCTCTCCTCCCCTCTCCCATCAGGCAAGATGTAGAGAAGTTTGAAAATGTACACCCTCGAGATTCATGGACAGTTTCTTCCTAGCTGTTACCAGGCAACTGAGCTGTCCTCTCACCAGCTAGAGAGCAGTCCTGTCCTCCATTTACCTATTTGGAGACCTTCAAACTACCTTTAATTGGTCTTTACAGGACTTTATTATGCACTAAACATTAACCCTTTATCCTGTATCTGTACACTGTGGACAGCTTGATATAAGCATGTATAGTCTTTTTGCTGACTGGATTGCACACACCAAAAAGCGTTTCACTGTACCTCAGTATACACGACAACAATAATAAACAAAACTAAACTATTAGTTAGTGGAACAACATAAGGAGAACCATGCCTCTGGCTAAATCAGGATAATAGCAGTTAAATAATCATTAGTGTTGAATTAGTTCAGTTTCATACTTAAAATCAAATTTCTAGCAAATTGATATATACATTTCTGAGAATATAAAAAATATTTGTTTCGGGAACTTACAAGATCTGTTGTCTTCAACCAGTGAAATAGCTGGGTGTGAATACTCGTGATTATGCTGTGCGCATGTACATTTTCAATACCTAGCCTCATTTAATTCTAAGGATAGCTTTGTCCTGACAGTGCTCTGGTATTTTATTTAATTCTTCACATGTTTAAATTATAATGTTTTATTCTTAATCGTTTACTGTATATCGTGATGTAACTTGCGAGGAAAGCACCAAGACAAATTCCTTGTATGTATACATACTTGGTTAATAACATTTATTCAATTCAATTCAATTCAATTAGAGACAATGTAGATCAATATCCGCAGGTATACAGGTCATTATCCAGAAGCAATTTGAAAAGGGTTTGCTTTCTAAGACAAGATCTAAAAGTATTGCGGGATTGATTTATTCTTTGAAAATAGAAGGTAATACATTTTATATTTTGATAGGTGTAGGACTTGTGTAAAAATAGACGGGTGGAAATTGACTGTGGTGGTAGTACATGCCTGGTGTGAGGCTCTACTCAGACCATTCATTGCACTAGAAGATCTTCTTGGACAACCTTTCAGAAAAGGGAGCCAGTACAAATACCACCCTGAGCTAACCTTTAGTCTCCAACATTGCTATGATGAAATTTAGAGAAGCTTGCTGGTCTGAGTGGCTTTCGATTGAGACGGTGCAATATGCTTTATTACCTCCTAGCTGAAAAGTCTAATCAATTACATCTGAAATAGCTTTGTGTTTGCACAAAGGCAAACAAAAATCCCTTTGATGATGTCACCTGGGTTAGGAAAATTGATTTGGATGAGTCACCGGTAAAGTCGCTGATGTGAATTGTTTTACGGAGGGAGTTAAAGCTTAGTTTTTTTTAACTAACTTTATTTTAGATCAGATAGAAACATAGAAACATAGAAAATAGGTGCAGGAGTAGGCCATTCGGCCCTTCGAGCCTGCACCGCCATTCAATATGATCATGGCTGATCATCCAACTCAGTATCCCGTACCTGCCTTCTCTCCATACCCCCTGATCCCTTTAGCCACAAGGGCCACATCTAACTCCCTCTTAAATATAGCCAATGAACTGGCCTCAACTACCTTCTGTGGCAGAGAATTCCACAGATTCACCACTCTCTGTGTGAAAAAAAACTTTCTCATCTCGGTTCTAAAAGACTTCCCCCTTATCCTTAAACTGTGACCCCTTGTTCTGGACTTCCCCAACATCGGGAACAATCTTCCTGCATCTAGCCTGTCCAACCCCTTAAGAATTTTGTAAGTTTCTATAAGATCCCCCCTCAATCTTCTAAATTCCAGCGAGTACAAGCCGAGTCTATCCAGTCTTTCTTCATATGAAAGTCCTGCCATCCCAGGAATCAATCTGGTGAACCTTCTCTGTACTCCCTCTATGGCAAGAATGTCTTTCCTCAGATTAGGAGACCAAAACTGTATGCAATACTCCAGGTGTGGTCTCACCAATGCCCTGTACAACTGCAGCAGAACCTCCCTGCTCCTATACTCAAATCCCCTCGCTATGAATGCCAACATACCATTCGCTTTCTTCACTGCCTGCTGCACCTGCATGCCTACATTCAATGACTGGTGTACCACGACACCCAGGTCTCGTTGCATCTCCCCTTCTCCTAATCGGCCACCATTCAGGTAATAGTCTGCTTTCCTGTTCTTGCCACCAAAGTGGATAACCTCACATTTATCCACATTATACTGCATCTGCCATGCATTTGCCCACTCACCTAACCTATCCAAGTCACGTTGCAGCCTCCTGGAATCCTCCTCACAGCTAACACTGCCCCCCAGCTTCGTGTCATCTGCAAACATGGAGATGTTGCATTCAATTCCCTCGTCCAAATCATTAATATATATTGTAAATAGCTGGGGTCCCAGCACTGAGCCTTGCGGTACCCCACTAGTCACTGCCTGCCATTCTGAAAAGGACCCATTTATTCCTACTCTTTGCTTCCTGTCTGCCAGCCAGTTCTTTATCCACATCAATACTGAACCCACAATACTGTGTGCTTTAAGTTTGCATACTAACCAGTTATACCAGTTTGTACCAGTAATTCTTATGATATGTTGAAGAATATATTAAGGTCAGAGGATATCTTGAGTTATCTATCGAACACAGAATAGGCCATGTGACAACTGACTGGTTGTATCACAGATTGGTTCGGTAACTTGAACGTCCAAGAACAAAGGATGGTGCAGAAAGTGGAGGATAGTCCCCGGCCCATCACAGGTACTGACCTCCCCACCATTGCAGGGATCTGTGGGAAGCCTTACTTCAAGAAGGCAGCCAAAATCATCAAAGACCCACCCCAACTTGGCCATGCTCACATCTCGCTTCTACCACTCGGAAAGTAGAAACAGGAATCTAATAACTGCTGTGTACAGGTTCAAACCTGCTTCTTCCTATCAACCATCAGGCGGTTGAACCTTCCTGTACAATCCTAACCAACATCGAGGACGAGGGGGCACCCAACGGGGTGGGGGAGGGAGGGATGGTGTACTGAGAACATTGGGGGTACTTGGCGGGGTGGGGAGAGGTGGGGGGGGCGAGAATGAAGGGAGGTTGAGGGGGCCGCTGGCACTTGCGATGGCAGGCAGTAGATAGGAATGTTCAGTGGACTTTTATAACATTGTCGGAGCCAAAACGTGGCAACACTTGTGTACTGCCTTGGTGAGGTCTGCTACATGGGTTTTACCCGGGTGTTTGCAAAACTATGCACTTTACCTTACATGGGTACATGTGACAATAAAGTATTATTGAATCATTGACAATCCTACCTCAGCAATGATCCACTATGGACATTGTTTAGGTTGCATTACATGCTTCAATTTTGTCCTGATTATGTAGTACTACTGATAATTTATTGTATTATGCATCATTCATCATTGTATAATTATTTGTTGTATTGTTGGATTAATGTGCCTGCAACGCTGCAGCAAGTAAGAATTTCATTGTTCTGTTCCTTGCGCGTATGACAATTAAACACTCTTGGGTCTAGACTCTTGTTATCCATGTGGCAACATTTCAAACTCCACTTGTGATGAAAACACACATTTTAATTGGAAACATGCACAGCAATTTAATTGAAATTGCTCACAGAATATCGTGTGCCAGCCCGCTGCATCCTTTCTCCGTCCCATTCAGGTTTATGGACCATATTATTATATGCTATGACCATGACCGGTTCCCTTGCACACCATTAGATGCATCATTTAATCTTTGCTGTCTTTTACCCCGACCGTTCCTTCCATTGTTCTTTCCTCGCTACCTGGACTGTCCTGGATGCATTCTTTGGGAAGAAAAATGCACTCTTTACAGAAAGGCACTGCATGTGCCAAGTTTATTTTTGGAGAGACCTTCACACAGGTGAATAAAACATTGACTTTAGAAACTTCAAAGATTGGTGAACAACTCAGGAGCTGGCACTGACAGATTACTGTCTCCACAGTGGCCTTCAGGAACCAACATGACTAGAGATGTGTTGAGAACTTCAATGAAAAGTTTGAAGAAGGGTCTCGACCCGAAACGTCACCCATTCCTTCTCTCCTGAGATGCTGCCTGACCTGCTGAGTTACTCCAGCATTTTGTGAATAAATACCTTCGATTTGTACCAGCATCTGCAGTTATTTTCTTATAGAACATAGTTCCACGTAGTAGGCTGGAGCCCTTGGGAACCAAGGCAAATTGATTCCAAAAGTGGTTTGGTTACAGATGGTTATGGTGGTTTACTTTTGTAATTGGAAGACTTTGACCAGTGCTGTACCGTGGGCATTAGTGCAGCAACCACTGTTGTTTGCAATTTATATTAGTAACATGGCTATGAATGTGGAAGGTTGGATTAATAAGTTTGCAGATACGGGTCACCAGATTTTCTGGCAACCGGTGGTCCGGCACCTCCTTTAATCTGGACAAAATTATGAGAGAGCACTTGAAATCCCCGGCTGGAAATCCTCCCGAAAAAGTGGCGCCTAGGCCGGGAGAGGCTCTGATCTCAGCATCATCGGGACTTCTGCGCTGATCGACGGGCCAAATTTACCCCCCCCCCCCGCCTCCGGCTCTGGAACAGTTGCCTGGCCAGAGCCAGCAAATCCATTCCCATAGCCGACTACTGTGGTTGAGTTTGCTGGCTGCGGCAGGGGATCTGGAATCCCGGCCCAGTTGGAGCCGGCAGATCCGTTCCAATAGCCGAGTTCCATGGCCGACTTTGTGGGCCGGTATCTCGGCCCCGTAAGGCCTTGACCTCTATTGGACTGCAAAACGGATAATACAGCAATTTGGTAGTGGACCTGCAACACAAAATAGTGATGGTGTTGATGGCAGTGATGAAGATAGCCTCAGATTCAGCTGGTATATTGGGCGGAACAATGGCAGTTGGAATTTTATCCTCTGAAGTGTGAGGTGTGCATTTTGACAATAGACAATAGACAATAGGTGCAGGAGTAGGCCGTTCGGCCCTTCGAGCCAGCACCGCCATTCAATGTGATCATGGCTGATTATTCTCAATCAGTACCCCGTTCCTGCCTTCTCCCCATACCCCCTGACTCCGCTATCCTTAAGAGCTCTATCTAATTCTCTCTTGAATGCATTCAGAGAATTGGCCTCCACTGCCTTCTGAGGCAGAGAATTCCACAGATTTACAACTCTCTGACGGAAAAAGTTTTTCCTCATCTCCATTCTAAATGGCCTACCCCTTATTCTTAAACTATGGCCCCTGGTTCTGGACTTCCCCAACATTGGGAACATGTTTCCTGCCTCTAACGTGTCCAACCCCTTAATAATCTTATATGTTTCGATAAGATCCCCTCTCATCCTTCTAAATTCCAGTGTATACAAGCCTAGTCGCTCCAGTCTTTTAACATATGACAGTCCCGCCATTCAGGGAATTTACCTAGTAAACCTACGCTGCACGCCCTCAATAGCAAGAATATCCTTCCTCAAATTTGGAGACCAAAACTGCACACAGTTCTCCAGGTGCGGTCTCACCAGGGCCCTGTACAACTGCAGAAGGACCTCTTTGCTCCTATATTCAACTCCTCTTGTTATGAAGGACAACATTCCATTGGCTTTCTTCACTGCCTGCTGTACCTGCATGCTTCCTTTCAGTGACTGATGCACTAGGACACCCAGATCTCATTGTATGTCCCCTTTTCCTAACTTGACACCATTTTGGAAGGATTAATAAGAGTAAGACAATATACCATGAATAATGGGATCTTAGGGAATAGTGGGGAAGCAGAGGGACTTTGGTGTACGTCCATAAATCCCAACAGGTGGCAGTATGGGGACGGGGGGGACGGGGGAGGGGGACTAATGAAGAAGGGACACAGGATATGGGTTTTATTAGCTGTGGCATAGAATATACGAGCATGGAGGTCATTGCACAACTTTATAAGTTGGAGAACTGTGAACAATTCTGCTCTCCACACACTATAGAAAGGATGTGAATGCACTGGAGAGAGTGAAGAAGAAACCAGCCAGGATGGTGCTTGGGATGGAACATCTCAGTTATGAGGAGTGATTGGTATGCTGGTATGTTTACTTTGGAGAGGAGGCGGCTGACCTGAATGTGATTGATAGAAATGTGCAAAATTATGAGGGGCAGAGAAAGGATGGATAGTGAGTAACATGTGCCCTTCAGGAAGATGTCTAAAACCATAGGGGATATGCTTAAAGTGCAAAGTTAGAGGCTTAAGGAGAAATGAGGAAAAATGTCTTCAATCAGGAGCACACTGCCTGGGAAGTTGGTGGAGGCAGGTAGACTCTCAAAATTTGGAAAGTTCAGTGGAGCCCTAGAATTGTTGAGGCATGGAAGATGATGGACCAAGTGTTGTTAAATAGGATTAGTTCTGATGGGCACTTAATGACCAGCATGGACTTGATATGTCAATGGACCTGTTTATGTGCTGAATATTTCAATAACCAATTGAAGATATGGTATCAGACGAAATTAGTTTCCTAACAGTGTCCATGCACTAATGTCAAATCATGATTTCATCCCTTTTTTTAGCCTTTTCTACGCTAAGCTTCAGTAACCTTTTGCTTGTGTTGAGATTTTTGCATACATTTAGAGATTGGGTAAAATGCTAAATTTGGATTGTACACTATGACTCATGAATTTCAACCAGGGCTCGTGCAATTTTCTCTCTAGTTTCCTACAATGTCCTCAGATATATCTGATCAGGCCCTGGAGATTTGTCTACTTTCATATACGATAGTACCTTCAGCACTTCTTCGACCATAACACTGACTGCTCTCAAGACATGACCACTGATTGCTCCAAGTTCCTCCATCCACCTGTCTTTTTCCTCATAGAGAAGAAATGCTCGTTGAGGACCTTGCCCATCTCCTATGGCTCCACACAGAGTTGACTGCTTTGATTCCTGAGGGGTCTCACTGTCTCTCTGGTTACCATTTTTCACTGTCTCTCTGGTTACCATTTAACTCCCCCTCCCATTCCCAGTCTGACCTCTCTGTCATGGGCCTCCTCCAGTGCCATGGTGAGGCCCGCCGGAAGTTGGAGGAGCAGCACCTCATATTTCGCCTGGGCAGTTTGCGGCCCGGTGGTATGAACGTCGACTTCTCCAACTTCAGATAGCTCCTCTGTCCCTCCCTTCCCCTCCTCCTTCCCAGATCTCCCTCTATCTTCCTGTCTCCACCTATATCCTTCCTTTGTCCCGCCCCCCTGACATCAGTCTGAAGAAGGGTCTCGACCCGAAACGTCACCCATTCCTTCTCTCCCGAGATGCTGCCTGACCTGCTGAGTTACTCCAGCATTTTGTGAATAATACCATTTTTCCCTTTATGTGCTTATAAAATCTCTTGGGATTTTCCTTAATGCTATCTGCCAGTGCTATCTCCTGTTCCCCCTTTGCTCTTCTGATTTCCTTTGTTAACTTACTCCTTAGTTCCCGAAACACCTCCGAGGATCCTCTTGATCCCAACTGCCTGGAACTGTCTCATGTCTCCTTCTTAATCTTGACCAATGCACTTGAAATATCTGCACATCTTTCCATGCAAAGCATTAAAATATTCACTTCTCTCACTGGATCTAGCATCACTGCAGATGATGTTACTGTGGCGAAAATTCAAAATCTATTGATGGTATTTTATTATCAATCAAAGAACAATTTCATTATTGTTTTATAGTCATTTCATGTTATGTTTACAAAAGCATATTCCAGAAATAATATTATCATTTCCTTTTTACAATGTAATAATATGGTAAGCTATAATATAATAATAAAAAGGTATATTGATTCACGTTGAAATCACTACATCACAAATCTTGTAACTCCACACTATTTTTACCTTTTAAGAGCAAAATCAATACATGATAAAGTTTCACCTAGTGCTTCATCAGAAGGTAATATGTTTGCGAAAGAAAGCTATAGTGCATTTATCTACCATCTGATGGTAATAATAAAAAAACTGTTGATGTGAAAAAGTATAACACTATTTTATAATGGAGCTATAAAAATAAAATAGTATTACACAAGATGTTTGTTCCTCTCATGTTCTGTTTTTTGCTTTAGATGGAGATTTCTATAATTGTTTTGTTTAGATGTTTCTCTTTCTCTGTCTATCACTCCTTATGTTGAGGAGAGAGATACACTAGTTTGATCGGATGATTCAAGATGGCTGTCAGTCATTCTAACTTATTTTATGCTGTCTTGGTAGAGTTCTTTGAGTTAATTGATTCTCCATCTTTACTTCTCACAACTTCTGAAGAAGAAATTTCATCAGCAATTTGTCCTCAACCAGCCACATCGAAGCTATGGCCAAGAAAGCAAACCAATGCCACTATTTCCTCAGAAGGCTTAGGAAGTTCGGCATGTCCTCAACAACTATCACCAACTTCGACTGATACACCAACTACATCACCAACTACAGGTGAGACAGAGGTTCACCTGCACCTCCTCCAACCTCATCTATTGCATCCGCTGCTCTAGATGTCAACTTATTTATATCGGCGAAACCAAGCGCAGGCTCGGCGATCGCTTCGCTGAACACCTGCGCTCGGTCCGCATTAACGCAACTGATCTCCCGGTGGCCCAGCACTTTAACTCCCCCTCCCATTCCCAGTCTGACCTCTCTGTCATGGGCCTCCTCCAGTGCCATAGTGATGCCCGCCGGAAATTGGAGGAGCAGCACCTCATATTTCGCCTGGGCAGTTTGCGGCCCGGTGGTATGAACGTCGACTTCTCCAACTTCAGATAGCTCCTCTGTCCCTCCCTTCCCCTCCTCCTTCCCAGATCTCCCTCTATCTTCCTGTCTCCACCTATATCCTTCCTTTGTCCCACCCCCGACATCAGTCTGAAGAAGGGTCTCGACCCGAAACGTCACCCATTCCTTCTCTCCCGAGATGCTGCCTGACCTGCTGAGTTACTCCAGCATTTTGTGAATACATCACCAACTACAACTTGGATACAAAAGCCCTTCGGGAAGACTTTGAAAATGAATGCAGTTTTGCAGTGTGTGATATGGCACCTCGCCCATGTTTAAGAGTGAAATTAACCTGGTCAATTGAATGTTAACTGCTCTGCGGCGTCATGATAAAATAATATCTTGAGCAAAACACAAAGTACTGGATTAACTCAGCAGGTCAGGCAGCATCTGTGGAAAGAATGGACAGACTTCATTTCCGGTTGGCACTCTTCTTCAGACTTATTGTAGTGGGGGGATAGAAAGCTGCAAAGTACGTAGGTGGAAACAAAAATGTTGCTTGTCCATTCCCTCCATAGATGCTGCCTGACCTGCTGAGTTACTCCAGCACTTTGTGATTTGCTCAAGATTCCAGCATCTGCAGTTCCTTGCATCTCTAAAAAAATATTTTGATGGTGGGAATTCTTTGTCTAAAATTGTCCTTGCAAAAACCAACGAGTCAAGATACATCTGCCAGCGTTTAAGGCACACACACCTCTCAATAGTTGAGGGTGAAAGAGTAATTAAAAAGACTTTTGCAGATGGAGGCCCATCACACTATTATCTCTGAATCCTACTGTTAATTATTTACATCACCTTATAAATATTGTATGAATTCTGGAAACATTGCTAACTATGGATAAAAGCAAATAATGTACTTTCTCAGCAGTTGTCAGCAATCTGCTTTCTAATTTGAGGTTAATGCTGATATTATCCCCGGTTGAGGTAAATCTAGTCATTCACTTCCAGGGTGCACAGTGATCTGTAAATCTTAGATCATTATGTGAAATGACTTTAGACTTTAGAAATACAGAGCTGGAAACAGGCCTCTCAGCTCACCGTCCGCGCCGACTAGCATCCACCAAGTACACTAGCACTATCCTACATACTAGGGACAATTTACAATTTTACCGAAGCCAATTGACCTACAAACCTGTACGTCTTTGGAGTGTGGGAAGAAACCAGAGAACCAGGAGAAAACCCACTCGATCACGTGGAGAACATACAAACTCCGTGCAGACAGCACCCATAGTCAGAATCGAACTCGGGAACCTGACACTGTGAGGCAGCAACTCTACCGCTGTACCACTGTGCCAGCCTAATGAAGTAATCTATATACTAAAACTCTCGTTCGTTTGTTTGTTTGTTCCTGAACTACGGCCAAAACGATAGTACGACAATTTTAGGCCCACCGTACTCACCAGGTGCCAAATGAGGCATCAGTCAGAAACAATGTAGGTACAGAATTGTTTGATGGTCAGAGAGCACAGCAAAGTGGCGAGTGGTTGTACTTCAGATTGGAAGGAGGTAAACAGTACTTCTCAAGGGCAGTATAACTACTAATGCTCCTTTCTATGTACATTAACAGACTGATTTATATACATGATTTGATAACAACAGAAAATGCAGGCAAATAATAAGGATAGCAACAAACTTCAAAGGGGACACGAGGAGAAAACATTCGGAGAGGCAACATAAAATTTAACACAAAATGACACTTGTTGATAGTTGAAGTGAGGAGAGGTGATGTAGGATTATACTTTTTTAAGTGGCTGAAGAATAAATCTTAAAGCTCGATGTACCCAAATCTTTGAAAGTAGCAGGATAAGTTGAGGAGGCTGTTAAATAAAGAGCGTAGGGGAGCCTTGGCTTCATTATTTGAGACAGAAAATGCAAAATAAATTAAGGAGGGACAATATGCTTCAGTTACATAGAGCACAATGGAGTACTGTGTACAGTATTTGATCTCCTGATTTAAGGAAGGATATTGAGGGTGGCAGTTCAGAGAAGATTTACTGGATTGGGCAGATTGTTTTATGAGCATGGTTTGTATCCACTGATGTTTGGAAGATTGAGAAATAACGATTAGAACGTATAAGCTCCTGTTGGGCCTTGACAGGATGGATATGGAGAGGCTGTCTCCTCTTATGGGAACATTTTGAACTAGGGGTCATTGTTTACAAATTAGGGACTACCCATTTAGGATAGATATGAGATGAAATATTTTCTTTCAGACGGTTACGTGTCTTCCTCAAAGGACAGAGGGTGGTGGGTTTATGGAATGACTAAATAAAACTAAATTGTTTAAATATTCTGTTGTGCTGCTGCCAGTATGAATTTCATTCTTCTGTTTGTGACATATGGCAATGAAATACTCTTGACTCTTGAGTTGCCAGAGGAGGTAGTTGAGGTAGGTGCTACACCAGACATTTCGACAGGTAAATGGATAGGAAAGGTCTCGAGGGATATGTGCCAAATGCAGGCAGGTGGGACTAGTGTAGACAGGGCATCTAGGTTGGCATGGGCAAGTTGAGCCGAAGGGCCTGTTTACATACTGTATGACTCTATGTCAGTGACTACGTCAGTGGAAGCAAAGGTTTTGAATATTTTCAAGGCAGAATTTGTTAGAGTCTAGATATTTTACCATATGTGGAAATCTATAGTTGAGGTTATAATAAGACTAGCTATTTTTGTGGTGAATGTCAGAGCAGGTAAGAAGGGCTGAGTGGCCTAATTCATCTTGTATGCACCACTTTATAATAAACTGGTTAATCTTCAGCTGGTATATTGGGGCTCAGTTCTGAAGTCAAGGCCAAGCAGAACATACAGAATTTTATTTTAGATTGTTCCCATGGTTAAAGCTGGCAGAGCAGCTGCTTCACACCGATAGAGACTCAGGTTCCATCCTGACCTCAGGTGCTGCCATTATGAATATGAATATTTGCATAATTCAAAGCAGATAGCACAATAAACCAGTTCATGCATTGTTGGTCAGATGAAAATGTCCTCAGTTGACATAGAAACCAGACTTACATCTTTCCGCTGAATATAGAGGTGTCTGGGGTTACAACTCATTGAATGAAGAATGTACGTTGTAAGTTGTGAAATACGTCATCTTAAAAATGAGTACATATATCGGCAGGAGCTCTTGGTCTTACCCATTAGATTAAACAGGTTTCCTAAGCAAAGACTCAACTTATTTTATATCCCAAACAGATGGTATGTCACTAACCATTTAGATAAGCATGCTGCACTTATTTTAATATTAATAATTTTCTATTTAACTCTTTTGGTTGCAGCATGATTGATACCTATAAGATCTGGTTAAATGTAATTTATAAACTGGACATTAGAATGAAAAGCATTATAGGATGTAATTCAAACTTACAAGGAGATTGTTCTGTATCTTACTGTCAGAAGTGAAGTAACAGTAGTAACTGTTAGCTTCAATAAAAGCTGCCCATGATGTTATCCATGATATAGAGTCAAGACAGTCAAGTGTCAAAAGCGTTTAATTGCCAAATGTATCCAAAATGGAATAATGAAATTCTTGCAGCAGCATAACTGGCCTGTAAACATGGTACTCATGCAACATAATAAACAAAAAAAATCTATACATTAAAACCCCCAATATTATTACAGAAAGCCCAAAGTCCTCAGTGCAACTAAGACAGTTTGTAGTTCATAGTTTAGCGAGTGTTTGTAATGCTCAAGAGTCTGATAGTTGTTGGGAAGAAGCTGTTCTTGAACCTGGAGGTCACGGTTTTCAGACTCCTGTAACTACTTCCCAAAGGCAGAAGTGAAATGAAAGTGTGGTGTGGGCCATTGATGATGCTGGCTGTCCTTTTGAGGCAGTGCCTCCTATAGATCCCTTCGATAGTGGGGCATTCCACCTTTCCAATATTGGTGGTTGCTGGGTCTGAGTCGTCCTGGATCTCTCCAATGAGCAACAGTGACGCCGGCAGGTTGGATCATTTTGAAGAGTTCACACAGACCTCAAGCCAGGAAGCATGCAGGTGCAGCAGGCAGTGAAGAAAGCGAATGGTATGTTGGCATTCATAGCAAGAGGATTTGAGTTTAGGAGCAGGGAGGTTCTGCTGCAGTTGTACAGGGCCTTGGTGAGACCGCACCTGGAGTATTGTGTGCAGTTTTGGTCTCCTAACCTGAGGAAAGACGTTCTTGCCTTAGAGGGAGTACAGAGAAGGTTCACCAGATTGATCCCTGGGATGGCGGGACTTTCATATGAGGAAAGACTGGATAGACTGGGCTTGTACTCGCTGGAATTTAGAAGACTGAGGGGGATCTTATAGAAACATATAAAATTCTTAAGGGGTTGGAGAGGCTAGATGCGGGAAGATTGTTCCCGATGTTGGGGGAGTCCAGAACCAGGGGTCACAGCTTAAGGATAAGGGGGAAGTCTTTTAGGACCGAGATGAGAAAACATTTCTTCACACAGAGAGTGGTGAGTCTGTGGAATTCTCTGCCACAGAAGGTAGTTGAGGCCAGTTCATTGGCTATATTTAAGAGGGTGTTAGATGTGGCCCTTTTTGCTAAAGGGATCAGGGGGTATGGAGAGTAGGCAGGTACAGGCTACTGAGCTGGATGATCAGGAAGGGCCGAATGGCCTACTCCTGTACCTATTTTCTATGTTTCTATGTTTCTAAGTAACACGCACATCTTTAGCCTAACATTGTACAGACCACGATATAAAAATAAAAGCTACATGTGAAATTTAGGTAGAAAATAAAAATTAAAGTAGAAGATTCCTCTTGTTTTACTAACTGAAACTGAACTTAAGGGTCTCATAGTTGTGTTAGGCTGATAAAAGAAAGTTTTTATTTATCAAGGAATTAGTAACAGTGAAGCTAAAAATAGATCGAATGCCAACCTCGCCTCGGTCACTCCCTCTTCTCCCCTCTTCCATCAGGCAAGACGTACAGAAGTTTGAAAATGTATATTTCAGATTCAGGGATGTTTTTTTCCCCAGCTTTTATCAGTATCAGACATGTGAATGGTCTTCTCATCAACTAAAGTGCAGTCCTGTCCAATCTACCTCGTTGGAAACCTTTGAACTAACTTGAATTGGACTTCAATGTTATATCTTTGCACTAAATATTGAACCCTTTATCCTTTATCTGTGCATTGTGGACAGCATGACTGTATTCATGTAGTCTTTTCTTTAACTGGATAGCAAGCAAACAAAAGGTTTTCACTGTACTTCAGTAAACGTGACAATAATAAACTAAACTGAACTAAAGAAAAATTCCAATTTTGTTTTCACATACATAGATTTGGAGCAAAATTATTTATGACAATCGTCATTATGTGGATATTTTTTTTAAATGGTAAAACACAGCAAATAGAATTAATATGAGTAGAGGATACCAATTTGATGGTGGCAGAGTTAATAAAATAGCTTTATTCTGTGTTGATTTATTTCATATATTATGATTTGATGAATGCTATGTCTAAAGAGATATCTGTTCAGTTTACTAATGAAACTTTGCTAGCACGGCCATATCAAAAATTTGCATTTCCCTTTGTGGATTCCCATCACCATGGTGACACTGACATAGAGAGGAAGATGTTTGCAAAGCCAGCAGTGCACTTTAGTCTACAAGAACTCCATGCCAAGAATATTTAAGAGCCCTGGTCTTTCCATCAACCTCTTGGCTAGAAAACTGTTTGCTTTTGTTTCTGCGCCACCTGTTAATTGGCCATTAGACACAATTAGCAGTGTTTTGAAAAAAATAATCTCTTGCAGAGATTATATTTGAATATTTTACTGCCTTAACATATTGAAATATTATATTTATCATTGTGCCTTCATATGCAGGCTGTTTAAGATGTTTGATGTAAATGGAACTTCTATTTAAGTATCTGTTTCACATTTAGTGTTCCTTAATTCACATTAGAACTGCTAATGCTGCCTTTTAGTTGTCATCGGGAGAATAGAGAGAAACAAAGAACATATTGCTCATAATTTACTAAATAACAGTTGCCAAGAAATGTGTTTATCTTTTTGTGTAAGAAAGAACTGCAGATGCTGGTTTAAATCGAAGGTAGACACAAAATGCTGGAGTCACTCAGCGGAACAGGCAATATCTCTGGAGAGAAGGAATGGGTCCTCTTTTTATTCCTCTTCTCAAAAAAACCTTTGAAGGAGGCTGATTTTATCAGATTACTTTTCCACTCAGAGGTACAAATGTGATATAATAATTCATTCAGAAACGGTTTCTGTGATTTATTGCAAGATATCATTCAAATGTACTGAAGGAATGTACTGGAAACCAACCCACAATAAGTAGAAGATGTTAGTTAAGGCAGACGTGAGAAATATCCCAACACAAGGAACTGCAATGTAAATAAGGTAAACATTCGCTGTTGCCATTCTTCTGATAGAGCTGCTGCCTTTCTGAGAAAGACATGGGTTTGATCCTGACCTTGTGTGCTGTCCATGTGGAGTCTGCACATTCTAGTTTAGTTTCGTTGTTTATTGTCATATGTACTGAGGTACAGTGAAGAGCCTTTTTTCTGCATGTTATCCAGTCAGTGGGAAGACTGTATATGATTCCAATCAAGCTGCCCACAGTGTACAGATGCAGGGCAAATTAAATAACGTTTAGTGCAAGATAACGTCCAGTGATATCCGATTAAAGATGGTATAAGAAAATAACTGCAGATGCTGGTACAAATCGAAGGTATTTATTCACAAAATGCCACCCATTCCTTCTCTCCCGAGATGCTGCCTGACCTGCTGAGTTACTCCAGCATTTTCCGATTAAAGATGGGTCTGAGTGTCGCCAATGAGTTAGTGGGTAGGTCAGCACTGCTCTCTAGTTGGTAAATACCACCAAGACCAAGGAGCTGATCATCAACTTCCGTAGGTCACATAACGGGGAATATGCCCCGATCTCTATCAATGGGGACAGTGTGGAGAGAGTGTCCAGCTTCAAGGTTCTGGGCACTCACATTTCGGAGGACCTAACATGGTCCAATAACACTGCTGCGCTGGTCAAGAAGGCACAACAAAGACTGTTCTACTTAAGAACACTGAAAAAGTCTGGTCTACCCCAACAGCTGCTGACGACCTTCTACCGCTGCACCATAGAGAGCATCCTAATGCATGGCATCCCTGTGTGGTACCTCAGCTGCACGGAGGCAGAAAGGAAAGCTCTACAGCGGGTAGTCCATAGAGCTCAGAGGGCCATCGGAACACAGCTACCAGACTTGGAGGGCATCTACAACACACGATGCCTCAGAAAAGCCACCAGCATCCACAAAGACTCTTCACACCCCTGCAACAGTCTGTTCAAACTCCTTCCATCGGGCAGACGATACAAGGCCTTCTATGCCCGCACCTCCAGACTCAGGAACAGCTTCATCCCCAGGGCCATAGCTGCTATGAACCGGTCCTGCTGAGCCGGATGGCCACAACGCATAGATCAACTTGCACTTTACCCTGTCCAAAACTGTTACAACTGTTTCGTTTCGTTGGGTTGCTGCTGTCTAAATTACCTAAATTATTGCATCGTATGGGAGGCACATTCCCAATCTCGTTGTACCCCTGGGTACAATGACAAAAAAGATATATTGTATTGTATATTGTATTGTATTGTATTGATTGTTCAGTTGCCTGATAACAGCTGAGAAAAAACTGACCCGGAATCTTGAGGTATGCATTTTTACACTTCTGTACCTCTTGCCTGATGGGAGGGGAGAGAGGAAGGGCTGTCCAAGGTGAGACTCATCCTTGATTATGCTGGTGGTCTTGCCGAGGCAGCATGAAGTCTAGATGGAAACAATGGAATTCACAGTTCTCTGCAATTTCTTGCAGTCTTGGAGGGAGCTGGTTCCAAACCATGCTGTGATGCACCCCAGTAACATGCTTTCTACATCTCATTGTATCACATCACATCAACTGTAGAAGTTGGTGAGAGTTGTTGGGGACATGCTGAAATTTCTAAGACTTCTAAGGAAGTAGACGTGTTGGTGTGCTTTCTTAGCCATTGCTTCGACATTCAATGCTCCCATTCATTCCGTCTAGCCTTAATAGCTGCCTTAGTGGTCCCAGTTATCACTTTCCTTACTAATCAGATTCCAACACTTGCAACCTTTATCTCCCTGCTTATCACCCTCCAGGATAGGTCCCTACCTTCACCCTCCCGTACCTTCACATGGTTCTATCTGTCACATTTTTCTTCTTCCACGTATCACCCACTTGGCTCCAAACTCCACCCCTCCCTCTTCCCTATGCACTTTCTGCCCATCATCGTACATCCCTCTTTGGTCCACTGGCCTCTGTATCACCCCTCCCCCTCTCACAGTTTAAGAATAAGGGGCCACCGTTTAAGAATAAGGGGTAGGCCATTTAGAACTGAGATGAGGAAAAGCTTTTTCAGTCAGAGAGTTGTGAATCTGTGGAATTCTCTGCCTCAGAAGGCAGTGGAGGCCAATTCTCTGAATGCATTCAAGAGAGAGCTGGATAGAGCTCTTAAGGATAGCGGAGTCAGGGGGTATGGGGAGAAGGCAGGAACGGGGTACTGATTGAGAATGATCAGCCATGATCACATTGAATGGCGGTGCTGGCTCAAAGGGCCGAATGGCCTCCTCCTGCACCTATTGTCTATTGTCTATTGTCATCTTTATATCGCCTATCTTCCCTCTCACTCTCAGTCCCAATGCAAGGACCTAGCTGGAAATGTTGACAATTCTTTTCTCCCACGCAGATGCTGCTCCACCTGCTAAGTACCACCAGCAGTTTTATTTTGGATCCAGCATCCGCACTCTCTTGTGCCTCACATTTTTAATTACTTTTATTCACATTAACACTTTTAATTATTTTAATTTAGTTTAGATGTCTCATCTTTATTTTTATTTCTTAGCTTTTCATTTCAGTTTTATTACTTTTGGTTCCCTTTTAATTCATCTTGATTGTTGCTAACTGTGTGGGACGTTCAGCAGGTTCAACAGACAGCTGAATTGTAATATGGTTTGCCATCCGACACAGATATTTTCAGCTGTTAAATGGACTTATTCCAGTGCATCTATGCAAACTGATTCTGCAAAGCTCTGGAGCCATGCAGAGATTTCCCGTATTTTGCTGTTCCCAATTTCAGAGGTTTGTTTTCTTGGCCTTCTTTCCCCAGAGCTTCATCTGTCATTTTCCATTCCATATAATAATTGTATTTTAACATTATTCACCATATTTTAACTTTACCCCCTCCCCCATCCCCATCCCCATCATGTTTTGATGTGTTAATATGCAGTGGTTCATTTAAATTCATTCAGAAAGGGGGGATCGATTGGCCGAATAAACCCTTTTCTAACTCTACCACTTCTCCCTAAGGTGCCAATATGCAGTTGCTCACCTGTTTATTTTATGAAGAAAAAACTTGTGATTGATTGGGCAAATAAACCTTATTTCTAAAATGTAGTCCTGTCAATGTCTAAGATAATAAAGATAAACTATGTTGTTTGTGCATATTTAATTGTGGGATCATATGTTATAGCTTGCTAATGATTGCTTTTGCTTTGCATCATAATATCAGTGTTGCATAGAGTAATATCTCAAAAGTAAAACACAGAATTTGATCTTATTTTGCAACTCCCAAGTGTGTCATGCAGTAAAACTCCTTTGTCTAAGTAATGAAGCCTGAGGAACCCTGGCATGCAATGGAATGTATTAACCATATAAATGCTCCAAATACAAAACATCCTCACATTTTGAATATATTAGTGATGCAGCATTAATTCATTGAAGAACAATACCAGCATTAAATGACCTCATAAAACCATAAGACATATTGGCCTATCGAGCCTGCTCCGCCATTTGATCCTGGCTGATCTATTTTTCTCTCTCAACCCCATTCTCCTGCCTTCTCCCCATAACCTTTGACCCCCCTACTAATCAAGAACCTATCAATCTCTGCTTTAAAAATAGGAACATCTTCCAGCATTGCAATGTACCCCATTACTTCTTACAGTGCCACTTTCAGAGAATGATGTACATGTACTTCTAGATCTTCCTTCTCTATAACTTTCTCCCGGGCCCTACCATTCACTGTGAAGGTCATGCCCTTTTTTGACTTTCAAAAATGCGATACCTCACACTTTCCTTGACCTACTTGCCTAGCAGATCAACATCTTGGTGCAATTCTTATCAACCATCTTCACTCTATGATACCACCTATTTTAGTCTCATTGGCAAATATACTAATTATGCCTTGAGCATTCTAAGTTTAGTTCAGTTTAGTTTATTGTCACATGTACAGGAGGCCCTACTACTGGCCACATCTTCCCATCTCCTCCCCTTTCTGCGTTCCGCAGAGACCATTCCCTCCGTAACTCCCTGGTCCACTCGTCCCTACCTACCCAAACCACCCTATCCCCGGGCACTTTCTCCTGCAACCACAGGAGGTCCAACAGCTGTCCCTTTACCTTTCCCCTCGACTCCATCCAAGGACCCAAACAGTCTTTCCAGGTGAGACAGAGGTTCACCTGCACCTTCTCCAACCTCATCTATTGTATCCACTGTTCCAGATGTCAACTTCTCTACATCGGCGAGACCAAACGCAAGCTCGGCAATCGTGTCGCTCAACACCTTCGCTCAGTCGGCCTTAACCAAACTGATCTCCCGGTGGCTGAGCACTTCAACTCCCCTTCCCACTCCCAGTCTGACCTTTCTGTCATGGGCCTCCTCCAGTGCCATAGTGAGGCCCACCGCAAATTGGAGGAACAGCACCTCATATTTCGCTTGGGCAACTTACAGCCCAGCGGTATGAACATTGACTTCACTAACTTTAGATAGTTCCTCTGTCCCTCTCTTCCCCTCCCCCTTCCCAGTTCTCCCACTGTCTTCCTGTCTCCACCTATATCCTTTCTTTGTCCTGCCCCCCAGACATCAGTCTGAAGAAGGGTCTCGACCCGAAACGTCACCCATTCCCTCTCTCCTAGATGCTGCCTGACCTGCTGAGTTACTCCAGCATTTTGTGATGCCTTCGGAGGTACAATGAAAAGCTTTTGTTGCGTGTTAACCAGTAAGTGGAAAGACGATATATGATTGAAATCGAGCTGTTTACAGTGTTTCGATACATGATAAGAGAATAACGTTTAATGAAAGGTAAACCAGTAAAGTCTGATCAAAGGCAGTCCGAGGGTTACCAATGAGGTACGTAGTAGTTCAGGACTGCTCTCTGGTTGTGGTAGGATGATTCCGTTGCCTGATAACAGCTGGGAGGAAATTGTCTCTGTGTCTGTAGGTGTGCGTTTCCGCACTTCTATACATTTTGCCTGATGGGAGAGGGGAGAAGAGGGAGCGGCCAGGGTTTAACTCATCCTTGATTTGGCTGCTGGCCTTGCCGAGGCAGCGTGAGGCAGAGATTGTTCCCTCCGCAACTCTCTGGTTAATTCATCCCTTCCCACCCAAACCACTCCCTCCCCAGGTATCTTCCCCGACAACGGCAGAACATGCAACACCTGTCACTATACCTGCTCCCTCAACTCTGTCCAGGGTCCCCGACAGTCCTTTCAAGTTAGGCAGATGTTCACTTGCACCTCCTCCAACCTCATCTACGGTATCCGTTGTTCAAGATGTGGACGCTTATACATCAGCACATTAGCAAATCACTTGGTCAGGTGAATCCTCCTGACATTCGTTCGACTGAAACCAATGTGTCAAAAGTTGTGTGTGTTCTATTGTGGGCACAACCCTCCTCCACCCAACCCCTCATTTCACATTACCAACCAGGCAGCCAGATTGAAAAGTAGCCTCAATGCATTTTAAGCCCCTGTGTTTGTTGAGTTTTCTCCACTGCCTCATCCTGGCCTGTCTCAATAAACTGCTTTTGCCAGACGCCTCCTTTGTAACACCCAGAATTGAAACTTTGACGCCAAGAGGCAAAAGTGTTTTATTGTCCAAAATGGAACAATGAACTTCTTACTTGCAGCAGCAACATAACAGGTTTGTAAACACAGTGCTGTACAGTACCAAACACACTACAGGCCGTGTTTGATATTTCAAAGCTCCTGCATTGATTTTCTTCTCCCTTCTCTTTTCTCGTTCGTCTCTCACTGTTTATGAAGCCTCTACCCATTTTCTTCTCTGGGTCTTGTGTGGAATGGAATTTAGCTGCAGTAAGCTCTTGAAAGACACATTTGCCAGCCCACCATCCATCACTACTAACCAATTGCACCGTTTAGAGGACTTGAAAGACTCTAGGCCCAACAAATTTGAGTCCTTTTGCTTTATTGTCTCATGTTTTGCTCTTGGCTCTGAAGATATATAATAATATTTCCTGGCTTATGGCTGCATTGACTTTAAACACTTCCCTTACAAATGCAATCACCTTTCCCTGATGCATTTCAGAACTTTGAGAATCATAAATTAGGGCAGAGTGATGGCGCAGCGGTAGAGCTGTTGCCTTACAGCGTTTAAAGCGCCAGAGTCCTGGGTTCGATCCCGACTACGGGTGCTGTCTGTACGGAGTTTGTACATTCTCCCGGTGACCGCGTGGATTTCTCCGAGACCTTTGGTTTCCTCCCACACTCCAAAGACGTACAGGTTTGTAGATTAATTGGCTTGGTATCAATGTAAAAATTGTCCATAGTGTATGTAGGGTAGTGTTAATGTGCGGGGATTGCTGGTCAGTATGGACTCGGTGGGCTGAAGGACAGGCTGTATCTCTAAACTAAAAAGATAACCTAATACATTCTTGAGTCAGAAGTTTCCCGTCTCTTCCCCCAATGGTGGCACTCTAGTGGCAAAACAGCTGCACCCATCATTCGTTGACAGATGCATCAACAAAACATCTACACTATATCCATAGAAAATTTTTTGGATACCCTTGACTTGTTACACAAACAAGGCACATTTGCACTTGAAGGAGGAGGAAAGATAACGTAGGAGGGAAAAAAATGCCTTCTGTGTGTGTGACTTAAATGAAAAGTGTGAAGAATTGCAGATGCCAAAGATCTAAAATAGAACTGAAAATGCTAGAAATGCTCTTGGCATTTATGCCTTCTGACTACTGTTTACCTAACATGTAGAATTAGTTTCTAAAAGAACCTTTAGAAACATTTGAGCAGCTGAAGTAAGTCTTTCGGGCAGCTGGTGTGAAAAATCCAGCTGAGTAATTGTCATCTGACAGGATCAGCTTCCTTGGCTGCGTGATATTCAGACACGGGTTACACTTTATCCCAATGAATAAAGAGCCTGTCAGGCTCCAGACTACTACATGATCAGCAACTAAATCTGAACCATTCTTCGGTCATTCACTCATGACCAGATCTCCATAAACACGTTTGATCTGATAACAACAATGTGAATGGAATCTGTGTCCTTTGACTGGGGCATGCAAGTTGAGGAAGATTGTCTTTTTACTGAAGGTCTCACCACATTACCTTCTTTGCACTCAACTAAACTTCATCCAATTGAACTCGCAATACGGCTCAATGTGCTTTTGGGACAATACTGGCTCGAGACCAAAACAAAATAGCTATTGCATATGCTACTCACATCCTCACTGTCACAGGGAAACACTGTGCTGCCCTTGAAAAGAAGCTGCTTACAATTCTAAACACAGTTTCCTTTTACAGTTATTATAGACCAAAGGCCCACGTTAGGCAATGACCTGACAACATGTAGGGCATGTTTTACATTGGAATCAAATGAATATGAGTGGATGTTTGAATATGGAGGAGGATTTAATCACAGTTATACTGGTTCTTTATCACGGTTACTCCAATCAGGAATCCAAGTCTCCAATTCTTACTCACCCCACAGAGAATGCCACACTTCGATAGTCACAGAAATGCCAAATTCATCTGGTAATTGTTTGCTATAAGTCCCGAGAGAGATCACCAGACAACCAGTGTCATTGAGTTCCTTTTTTAATAATATCAAGTATGACCTGCAGTACTTTTCAACAGCTCTTAGGAGATGTAGAGTGTATATGGATCTTAACTGAATCTGAATGAGACAATTTTACAGATGTACAACGGCTGTTATAACTTTATCTATTTGGAAAGCAGATGGTGAAGTTGTAAAAGTCAATTACGTTTAAAAAGATGATCACTGTTTCCAGATCTGAGGGATATTGGACAATTAATACTGTTGTTGTAATGTGCTTTCACAATGGCCACTAAGAGAGAAACAGAGAGAGTCTTAGAATTATATAGCATGGAAATATCTATGCTACATAATTTCATGCAATTTATATGGAATATATAAATAGGCCCTTTGGCCCAACTCATCCTTGTTGACTGAACCATTTGGTAACATTGGCCCATATACCTCAAAACCATTTATATCCGTGTATTTATCCCAATGTATTTTAAATGTTGAAATAGAACCCGCTTCAACCAATTCCTCTCGAGCAACTCATTTCACATACCCCCCCCTAACCTTCTACGTGATAAAGCTGCCCCTCAGGTCTCCTTTCCCTCTCATCTTAAATTTATTCCATGTATAGGAAGGAACAGCAGATGCTGGTTTAAAATGCTGACATGAAAAGAAGGGTCTCGACCTGAAACATCACCCATTCTTTCTCTCCAAAGATGCTGCCTGTCCCGTTGAGTTACTCAAGCTTTTTGTTTGTCTATTTTAAATTTATGCCATCTAGTTTTAGACTCCCTTACCTTGGGAACACTTGACAATTTACTTATCCATACCCCACGTGATTTAAAATAACTATGTAAGGTCACTCCTCAGCCGTCTACATTCTGGGGGGAAAAATAGACAATAGACAATAGGTGCAGGAGGAGGCCATTCGGCCCTTCGAGCCAGCACCACCATTCAATGTGATCATGGTTGATCATTCTCAATCAGTACCCCGTTCCTGCCTTCTCCCCATACCCCCTGACTCCGCTATCCTTAAGAATTCTATCTAGCTCTCTCTTGAAAGCATTCAGAGAATTGGCCTCCACCGCCTTCTGAGGCAGAATTCCACAGATTTACAACTCTCTGACTGAAAAGGTTTTTCCTCATCTCCGTTCTAAATGGCCTACCCCTTATTCTTAAACTGTGGCCCCTGGTTCTGGACTACCCCAACATTGAGAACATGTTTCCTGCCTCTAACGTGTCCAACCCCTTAATAATCTTATATGAAATATGTAATATGTAATATGTAATAATCTAATTAAAAAAATAGTTGCCTATCTAATTTCTTCTTATAACTCAAGACCTCTAATCCCAGTAAAATCCTTGTGAATCTTTGCTACGTTATTCACACCTCAATGACATCTTTCCTATAACTATCCCATCCAAACTCATCTCGAAACTCTGAGCCCTAGGAATCAGCCTGCCCTTCTGCCCTCGACTTTCTCACCCATAGACCTCAGTCAGTGAGGATACCAGACAACACCTCCACCACAATAACTCTCAACACTGTTGCCCGGCAAGGATTTGTTCTCAGTCTCCTACTCTACCCCCTTTCCACTCACAACAGTATGGCCAAATTTGGCTCCAATTTCGTCGTCGATGCACACCAGAGTATATGTACCGGCTTCGCTTCCTGAAGTCGATCACAATCTCTTTTGTCTTGCTGACATTGAGGGAAATGTTGTTGTCTTGTTACAGTTTCCTCACCCATTCCAAAGAAGTGTCGGTTTGTAGATTAATAGGCTTCTGTAAATAGACCTTTTATGTAGGATGGAACTAGTATGTGGGTGATTGTTTGTTGGCGTGGACTTGGTGGGTCGAAGGGCCTGTTTCCACGCTGTATCTCTAAAACTGAAACTAAAACTAAGAGGAATACCCCAATAGGACTCCTGCACTGGTGTCTTCCACAGTATCAGAGCACCTGAGTCCTAAATCTATGATAACAGATTCTATGATATTTAGGGTTGTAGTTGTAACTGACCATGTTGGGTCCTAAATTTCATATTTATGTGGGGAGCTGTTATACGTGAACCAGGTCAGCAATTTGAAAAAGTGAGGCCTTCATATAGTGGGTATGGGGCGAAGGCAGGAACGGGGTACTGATTGAGAATGGTCAGCCACGATCACATTGAATGGCGGTGCTGGCTCGAGGAGCCGAATGGCCTCCTCCTGCACCTATTGTCTATTTTCTATGAGAAGCTCCAAGAAGACTGGAAACCAGATGCTGCTACATGAACATTAATATGTCAATGCTGAGACATTTGTGTGAGAATGTGTTTGCATAAACTTTCTCACACATGTGAACGCATACACACACACACACACACACACACACACACACACACACACACACACACACACACAACTACAGCCCCCCCCCCACACCCACACACACACAGACACACACAGACAAGAAGACAGACAGACACACACACGCAGGCAGACACAGACACACACATACACGAACAGGCAGGCAGGCAAACAGACACACAAGCACATACACAAACACACACAAACACATAATGGAGCTCAGTCATCTATTTAAACAGATTTTTATTTCAATTTGTCATTGAATGAAAGAAAAATGCCAGCTGCCATTGCTTGACCGGCGTGGTAGGTGTTTACCATGGTGACATTGTGTAGCATGGCACCAAATGGTTGATTGCTACAGGCATTGGAGTTATGTATCTGAAACACAAAAGTAGAGGTGAAGTTTACTGTGCATTCCAGCTGTCTTTAATGGCAACGATTTTTTCCCCTAACTGCACCAACAATTATCCTCACCAAATTATGGGAATCCTTGGGCCCTGACCAGTCAAAATGGGGAAGGTGCATTGGAAAAGGCATTAAGCATGTGTCTTTATGATGGGAGTGCATGGATAAAGGGCAGGACTGCATTCCATTGTAAGATTTGAGAAGTTTTCCCTCATTTGGAAAGCAACACCAAACCAAAGAGCTGCAGTTTGGACATTTTAAACAAGAGACTGGGGCTGATAGCGGAGAAAGGCTGCGGTCAGATTAACAAAGGATGTCACAATCTGTGGGTCCTAAAATGGCCGCAGGACCTCGTGACCAGCCACAAAAAAGTAAAAACCTTACATCCCAGTCTCTAGGTTTTCTGCAAAGCCACGGCCAGAACAAAGGATGGGTATTGGCCATGCAGAAACCTACGAAACCAGGTCGGAGTCCAGACACTGGGGCGCTGACATCAACATACTCACAATGCCCCAAGCCGACCTAAACAGTTCATCTCAGTGAGGGGGCACAGTAGCCCATAGAAAACTACCTGGTAGGTGATGGGAAACCAGTTAACACCCATCACCTCACAATGAAATCCCAATTTACACCGTCTGGCCATCCCTGGTATCCCCGAACATAAGGCAGATCAGAAGAAAACCTCATACATATCTTTTTGAACAAAGAGATTCCAAGATCTGGCGGGAGATAGGACGGGTCAGAAACAGTATAACTGGCCACTACTTTTGGGTGAAAAAGTAAGTCAACTCGAGAAGAAAACCTGCAGGGAACGCAAGCAGGCAAGTCAGAAGGAAGTCAAACGAATGCAGGAGGAAGAAACGACAGGCAAGAAGAACGGATGCAAGAGAGAGGAACAGGCACGCAACTCGAGAAGAAATACTGCAAAACGAACAGCCAGTAACCCCAGTAATAGCCCCATGGTGAGCATGTACTCCAAAATCCTACATATCCTGGACATAGTTTAGTGTAGAGGGGAGGGTGGTTTGAACAAACGTGGGTGTGTAAAAGAGTGTGTGTTGGTCAATTTTGCGATGTGTCGTACGTTCCCCATCTTACAGTCATGTATATGTCTTATAGAACTGTGTGTGTTTTATGATTCATAGTTATAAGTATTCGTGTGATTCGGTATGTGTTTTATAGACATGTATTATAGAACTGTATAAGTATTCATGGACAATAGTCCCAAGTGCTGAATAAAAGCCTTTTCATTTAAACCCTGGTTTTCAAATCTGGTCTGGTTGAATTTTTCTGCACTATAAGAGCTCCTGCATCTAAGTCCAGTGTCTAGAACCGTAAGGGGTGAGTGGGTCGAACCATTCACGGGGAACCAGTGTGCACGGCCTGGTCAAGGGATCAGAGCAAGGCACGGGGACCTTAGGTCGGGCGAAAGCTCGGCGCAGAAATCCCTTACACCATCAGGCAGCTGCTCACCCCCGAGTTCATCCCATAACCTCACTGTTCCTTTGTGACTGCGGTTCAATTGACTCCCAGGCCTGGTCTCTGTAACTCTCCTGCAAGATGGAGTGAGTTGCAAGCTGAGACCTCACTGTCCTGTCCTGGACTACCCTTATAGAATTTTGATGGCTCGCTGCCATCTTGAATTGTTTTTAAATGGCTCCGATAAACACAGTTGATAGAGATTTAAAACAACATAAAATGCTTAAAACAAATCAGAAACATTTCTACTATTAAACAAATTTACTAAAAAAAATACCTTTCTCAAAATCGAAACTTGTAAAAACAATAAAAATGAATCACCGAAAAGTAAACTAATCTCTTGAGTGCAATAAGCTTTTTAATCAAGGTTAGTGACCCATTCACGTGAACAGTGTTGAAGTACATTTTCCTAGTTATGGCCAGTGTAATGCTAAGGGCTGGATGTGAAATAATCTGGCCCCTTCGATGAGTCCAGAATGAGTGATCTTATGCACCAGCATCCGACCCTCATCTCATTGTAAATTTCCCCAGTGTGGGACGAATAAAGGAATATATTATCTCACATCCAAAAGTGTTTTCAAAAAACGTATGTGTTTCTCAGACTATCACAATCCATCTAAATCACCACAAGTTTAGATTTTAGATCTACATTTAGAAATACAGCACAGAAACAGGCCCTTCGGCCCACCGGGTCCGTGCCGCCCAGCGATCCCCGCACACTAACACTATCCTACACCCACTAGGGACAATTTTTACATTTGCCCAGCCAATTAACCTACAAACCTGTATGTCTTTGGAGTATGGGAGGAAACCGAAGATCTCGGAGAAAACCCACGCAGGTCACGGGGAGAATGTACAAACTCCGTACAGACGGCGCCCGTAGTCAGGATTTAACCTGAGTCTCCGGCGCTGTATTCGCTGTAAGGCAGCAACTCTACCGCTGCGCCACCGTGCCGTTGGACTGAATCCCCTATTTTTAACTTGGTCAAGGATAATAAAGCTAATCAAAGGCAATTAACTCAATTTTGTCAGTTAACAATGCTTGCTCATCTTTAAGGATTAGAAAACTTATCTTTCTGAAAGGGAAACTGTCTTAACTATTGCAAAACTATCCACACTACAGGTCAAAAAGAGACACAAAATGCTGGAGTAACTCAGTGGAGGCAGAGTCTCCGGAGAACATGGATCGGGGACGTTTTGGGTTGGGACCCTTCTTTAGACAGTCTGAAAAAAGGTTCTGACCTGAAATGGCACATATTCATGATCTCCAGAGACGCTGTCTAACCCGCTGAATTACTCCAGCATTTTGTGTCCTTTTTTGTAAACCAGCATCTGCAGTTTCTTGTTCCTACACACTTAAGGTCGAATTCTGCTGCTTTGAAATGCAAGTTTTTGAGGTTGTTTCTGTCCTGTTCATTAGATACAACGCACGAGGCTTCTGATGGCACCAACGTGACTGCTCAGCTGTGTTGCTGAGGTCTTTGAGCCAAATTTCCCACTGTGCTTTGTATGCGATTGTGCAGTACTGTTCATTAGCGAGGTATGCCATGCAGTAAGTAAATATCCTGAAGTGCTGTCCTGATCACAACCTGTGTGAAGGGAGCAGGTTAGGTTTGCTGCTAATGTGGATGTCCGGCTGACAAACATCTCTACAGCAGCTCCATTAATGAGGACAGGATCACCCTTTGCTTCCTTAGAATGTCAACTAACTCTTTCGTCTTGCTGACATTAAAGCTTGCTTGTCCTGACACCATGCCACAAAGTTCTCAACCTCTTTCCTGTATATCATCTCGTAGTTGTTGTCCAGCTGACTGACAAAAATGGTATCATCAGTGAACTCAATGATCGAGTTGGCTTTGTACATGGCCTGACAGTCATGTGTACTGCAGGGGACTGAGCAAACAAGCCTGAGGGGCATCAGTGTGGAGGGTCAGGGTGGAGGAAACATTACGACCAATTCTAACCATCTGAGGTTTGCCAGTCAAGAAGTCCAGAAGCTTGTGGAGGCTTGTACATATGGAGGCCCCTAGACCAAGGTCTAGAAATTCAGTGATGAGGTTATTTTGTTATTATGGTGTTGAAAGCTGAGCTGCAGTCAATGACTCATTCTGACGTAAGTGTTTTCTTATTGTCAAAGTGTTTCAGAGCTAAACGTATTGCAATACAAGTTTGCAGATCTATTTTTCATGTTCAAATTGCAGGGGTCTACTTGGTCTGGATGACTGGTGCAAGTGTAGACTATTCTTGAAGTGGATAGGGAAAGATGCGAGGTTAAAGATGTCACCAACAATTGTGCAGTTAGTAAAAAATTATTTTGGATCATTGGGTTTGGGTTCTGGATTCAGCTCATGGAGCTGGGGGAATGTTATTAACCTAGGCAGTAAATTTATTAAGTGGTGGGTTAATGAACAGAAGATCCAATTGGTTTAAGATGACCTGCGGCATATCACAGAGATCTGGTTTGGAACCAAAGTATTTGTTAATGATTTAGATGGCAGGATACTAAACTATGTGCACACAAAAGAGAGTGTGGAGGAACTCAGTGGGTCAGGCAGCATCTGTGGAGGGAAATGTCAGGCAATGCATCAAGTAGGGACCCTTCTTCAGATGTCTGAAGACAGTCTGAAGAAGGGTCCTGACCGAAATGTTGTTTGTCCATTTCCCTCCACATTTGATGCCAAACCATTGAGTTCCTTCAGCACTCGGCACATAGTTTATTATCCTGTATCTGCAAGATTCCAGCATCTGCAGTGTCTTGTGTTTCCATGCTGAACTATAGATCTGATTTTGCCATGCAAAATGGTAGATGGCTTTATAAGCTTTATAAAATAATAATGAGATGTATTGGGTTCAGTGAGTGGGAAAAATGTATGTACCATATTAAGGGACACACACGGTCTTTACTGGAGTACAAAGTGCTGGAATAACTCGAAGAAAGACACAAGAGGTCAGACAGCATCTCTGGATATTGCCCCTGATATCCAGGAGGTTAAATGTGATTTAAATGGTATTTTGAAGATATTAAGGCAAAGTGATTAGTCAGTCATATGTTGAAAGACTGGAGCGACTAGGCTTGTATACACTGGAATTTAGAAGGATGAGAGGAGATCTTATCGAAACGTATAAGATTATTAAGGGGTTGGACACGTTAGAGGCAAGAAACATGTTCCCAATTTTGGGGGAGTCCAGAACAAGGGGCCACAGTTTAAGAATAAGGGGTAGGCCATTTAGAACTGAGATGAGGAAAAACTTTTTCAGTCAGAGAGTTGTGAATCTGTGGAATTCTCTGCCTCAGAAGGCAGTGGAGGCCAATTCTCTGAATGCATTAAAGAGAGAGCTAGATAGAGCTCTTAAGGATAGCGGAGTCAGGGGGTATGGGGAGAAGGCAGGAACGGGGTACTGATTGAGAATGACCAGCCATGATCACATTGAATGGCGGTGCTGGATCGAAGGGCCGAATGGCCTCCTCCTGCACCTATTGTCTATTGTCTATTGTCTATTGATTAGTTGGGTCGGGAGTAACAATCTCCATCTGTTCTATTATGGGATATGTGTCTCGTCGGAGTTTTGTCATAATTTTGTATACAATTTGGAGTAAGGAATGGTATTTTAAAAGTATCATAAGCCAAAAATTCAAGATTGCAGTACTGCTAATGGAGATTTCTTATGGTAGAGTGGCCCCCAGTGGTAGAGTGACATGAGGACTGACAACTCACTATCCCATCATCTTGGGTAATTAAGGGCATTCCAGCAAGGGACCTGATGGAAGGTGCTGTGAAAATACAATGTCATAAGGTCATAAGTGATAGGAGTAGAATTAGGCCATTCGGCCCATCAAGCCTACTCCGCCATTCAATCATGGTTGATCTATCTTCCCCTCTTAACCCCATTCTCCTGCCTTCTCCCCATAACCTCTGACACCTGTACTAATCAAGAATCTATCTATCTCTGCCTTAAAAATATCCATTGATGGCCTCCACTGCATTCTGCGGCAAAGAATCCCATAGATTCACCACCCTCTGACTAAAGAAATTTCTCCTCATCTCCTTCCTAAAAAAAAGTCCTTTAATTCTGAGGCTATGACCTCTAGTCCTAGACTCTCCCACTTGTGGAAACATCCTCTCCACATCCGCTCTCTCCAAGCCTTTCACTATTACGTACGTTTCAATGAAGTCCCCCCTCATTTTTCTAAAGGGCCTGTCCCACTTTAGGCGATTTTAAGGCAACTGCCGGCGACTAGGCTGTCGCCGACAGTTCGCCGGGTGTCGCGGGCATGATCATGAGGAGTCTTCCAAGAATCGTAGTGGATCTCAAAGCGTCGCTGAGAAATCATCCGGAATGAAATTTCTTGGCGACAGCTGGCTTGTCGTCAGGTATCGTTGCTTGTTGCGGGCGCTGTCGCCTGCTGTCCCCAGGTTTGCTAGGTTCTCTTAGATGCATTTGGAAGCACATTATATTAAAATAATTAAAGTCATTTCAAAATACCATAAAATGCTTGTGTTTAACCAATTTATTTACCATCAGGACATTTGACAGGTAGATTGGAGGCGACAGTTTGACGGTCAGGTAAGCGTGGGTATTTTCGCGATGTTTATGGCCATCAGCCATTACATTTAAAGTGGGCTCCCAACCCAGATATGCAACCCAGAAACCAGATATGCATCTCCCGTACATTTTCAAAGAATGCCCACACACTTTTCACAAAAATCCACTTAACCACTTCAATTTTTTTTTTTAACACAGCTATTAGTTAACTGAAAGTAAATCCAGTTTATGCCTTGTTACAGTGATGCTTGGTTTTTAAGTAACCCATACAAGATGTTATAGTTCAAAACTCTCAAGTACTTACCGACTTGTCAGTGATTTCAGCGAAAATTAGAACGCCGGAGAAGCATTGACAGCGTGGGAATTTCGCGATGTTTCCGAAGGCGCTGAAATCTCGACCTGACTCGGCATTGTCGTGGTCATTGTCGTCGGGTAAAAGAAAAGTTCGGCGATCTGCTACGACTTGACAGTCGCCGGCAGTTGCCTTAAAATCGCCTAAAGTGGGACAGGCCCTTAGATTCCAGTGAGTACAGGCCCAGTGCCAACAAATACTCATCATATGTTAACCTACTCATTTCCTGGGATTATTTTTGTAAACCTCCTCTGGATCCTCTCCTCTGGTCCAGAGCCATATCACGTGGTTGGGAGATGAAAATGCTGATTGATGGTCCCTGGCAAAATGAAAAATTAAGCTTGACAACTGAAACAAAAGAATAAAATCCAGACTCTAATATTTAAAAGACATTTGGACAGCTACACGACAGGAAAGGTTTACAGGGGTATGCGCCAAACATGGTTAAATGAAACTAGCTTAGATGGGGCATCTTGGGCCATTGGGCTTATTTCCATGCTCTGATTCGATGATACTATGATGAAAAGAAGGCTATGTAGCGAATGTGGGGACTTACAGGAAGTCACAGATTGATAGAAGTGCCATCTATCAGGACCAGTAACCACAAGTTATTGTGAATATTCATAGCCTCTAAGACCATGAGGAAATTGGAAGCTCCAACCTACAGATACAATTGGGGTAAAAAAACAAAAAGAATAATACAAATGCAAAATTAGTAGATAGACACAAAATGCTGGAGTAACTCAGCGGGATAGGCAGCATCTCCGAAGAGACCCTTCTTCGGTCGCTGAATTACTCCAGCATGTCTGAATTATTCTGAGTTTCTCCAGCATTTTGTGTCTATCTTCGGTTTAAACCAGCATCTGCAGTTCCTTCCTGCACAATGCAAAATTAGTACATCCACATCATGGAAGATGACACCCTGGATATTGGAACTACCATACGCCATCATAAAGTAACTGGATTTGGCAATGCTCGGAGAAATGAAGATCACACCATCAGCCATATCGGTAAAAGGATAATACACAAACCCACAATAATTAAACAGAAATTAGAACTGTACACAGATGAGCAAACTGATACCAAAAGGTTTTGCTTGAAAACCTGAAAGAAATTGGATGTCCAAGAGATGATGATATCTTAATAAAAAGCAACACACATTAGTGGCATATTGAGGATGCAACATTCCACAATTAGGTAGAAACTAAGAACTGCAGATGCTGGTTTATACCAAAGATTGCCAGAGATGCTGCCTGACCTGCTGAATCACTCCAGCACTTTGTGTCTATCTTCCACATTTAGGAATGAGATCAGTCAGAGGTATTCACAAATTCACAAGTTCACAAGTTATTGGAGTAGAATTGGGCCATTCGGCCCATCGAGTCCACTACGCCATTCAATCATGGCTGTTCTCTGCCTCCTAATCCCATTTTCCTACCTCATAACCCTTGACACCCGTTCTAATCAAGAATTTGTCTACTCAGCCTTAAAAATTGCAAGTTCCTTCTCATAGAAACTGCCGCCCTGTCTGAGCGATTGAGAGTTCAGCTCCATAGATCATATTAATTGATAAATGCCTTCCACCAGGAAGCCAAACAGATCTAATCCAAATGAACCTAGGAAGTTTTAATGGAATGGTCAGATGCTTTGAAGATTTTTAATATTGCATGAATATTGATTCTTATGCAAATCCAGTGATACAGCCTGCGTATAAAGGACAACTTGAGCTGAAACTTGAAAAAAGAACTCCAAGAGGCAGAGTAGAAAAAGGTAACAGCCAAGGTCACTATGCTGAGAGGCTACCTTGTGGCTATCTAAGGATATGCCTAAATCCAAATCATGAAACAATCAAAAGCAACCAATGCCCAATTCCATTTCTGCAAGGAATAAAAACAGTGTTGGCAGAGGCTAACATTTTCAGCAAATCTCTTGCCAGAAACAGGTACTGGAATGTGAAACTTGATGAGTAATTTTCACCTCTGACAACATTTACTGCAGCATTTGAAAGATAGAAATTTCCAATACTTCTTAACTTTGGAGTAAGCCAAGATATATTTCAGAAGGAAATTGATGTTGTTTTGACATTGCAAAGAACATCAGGCATAACTAGTTGACATGCAGGCTATGGGCTAGATGAGAAAGCACACAAGTATCAACAACATGAGACAATGAAAGACCAATAATGGCAGGGCTCAGTCTGAATCTAGACAGTTGTATCATGGAAGGGAAAGAATATTTGTTATTTGGTATGGTATGCACACTGGATAGAGTGAAGCCAAGTCCAGAAAAGGTGGTGGCCAGTAATTTACTTAGTAAATGTAACACCAGCATTAGCAAAGACATCATCAATATCAGCATTGGTGTAAATCTTTGACTACGAATAGCTAAAACGAAATTATTGAAACAATGTAGAAACTTATCAGAGGAAAATGGCCTCAACCTATTCAAGAAAATGGAAGCGTAATATTTTACAGACTCAGTGATATCAAGAGTGGGAATATTTTTTCCCCCATTCCACCTCTGTAAAACGTTTGGCACAGTGCTGCTGGTAGAACTACTGCCTTTGATTGCCAGAGACCTGGGTTTGATCCTGACCTCCAGTGCTGTCTGTTTGGAGTTCGCACATTCTTTCTGTGACTGGCATGGATTTTGGCCTGGTGCTCCGGTTTCCTCCCACATCCCAAAGACGTGCGGGTTTGCAGGTCTCTGTAATTGGTCTTTGTAGTAATAATAATAATAATAATAATAGTAATAATAGTAATTCGGCCCTTCGAGCCAGCATTGCCATTCAATGTGATCATGGCTGATAATAATAATAATATATTCCTTTATTCATCCCACACCGGGGAAATTTACATTTATTTGCCCGTAATGTGTAGAGAGTGGATACGAAAGTGGGGTAACATAGCAGCAGTGTGAACGGGTGATCGATGGTCAGTGTGGACTCGGTGTGCAGTAGGGCCTGTTTCCATGCTGTATCTCTAAAACCAAAAATTCAAACTACAGGAATAATAAAACTTGAATAAATTGAAATAAATCATAATATTAAATAATAATATTAAAATAAATTATGAATGCTATATCCTGCAAGGATAAATATTATTCTGCATGAGTGTACTATTTTGTACTTGTACTGCCTGACACTTTATATTCTGTGCAGTGAGAACACATTGAATCACTCAACACAGAGAACATGGGACGCAAATGGAAGAATACCTTGTTCAGATACAGATCTCAGTTTGGAAGTCTAATTAACAAACAAGTGAACGTTCGGTGAAACAATCAAGATTACAACCTAGGTTTGAGAAATAAATCTATGGAACCACAAATAAATTGCATGAATATGAGGAAGAAATTTTCCTCCGTCTTTCCTCTGATACTTGTCGTTTCTTTCTCATTTGCAATTATTGATTATGCTTGATAAAATTACGCCTGCATTTAATTATACGATAGCTATGTTAGCAACTCATGCTGCCTTTGCTATTGAAGAATTCATCTGACACTGTGGTTTGTCCTCTTTTTTGACAGTGTCGTAATTTGCAGGTAAGGAAGTATGTTACTCTACTTTGAAGCAACAGTTTACATTATAATGTAATTCTGTCTTAAAACTTCTGCAGAACACTGCAGTTATTTGATGGCCCAATAATTCAAAATTTGAATCCTCCTACATACAGTGTAGATACTTGATGCACAGAGGATTATCCATAAGATGAACTGAGCCCCTACCTACGATCAACGCATTTTAGAAATTCATCCTTTTTGTTTTAATGTCACTGCCAGTTGTTCACTTACCACCTCCAATCAAACATTAATATTTTAATGTAGTAACAATAGTTTGTGATGCATATCCTTCATACATGCAGTGCGACCTTCTTTATAAGATTATAGATTGATTTTCACAGGATGTCCCAGGATTAATGCTGGTTCTCAATGGCTTACTGATGGTTTGCACATTAATAGAGGAAAAAAGCACAGGAAAACTGGCAATTGATTTGCATACAATATTGCATTTGCAATACAATACAATACAATTTGCATTTGCATACAATATTGCATTTGCAATATTGCATTTATAATATTGATTTGCATACAATATTGCATTTGCAATACAATACAATACAATTTGCATTTGCATACAATATTGCATTTGCATACAATATTGCATTTACAATATTGATTTGCATACAATATTGTTCGCAACACAGCAATAGTCATCATGTTTGAGGTATTTGTTAAGGGATAAAGCTTGGGCAGGATAAATGTTCTACTTTGATGGCCTGTATGCCTTTCTGTTGAGCTAAAGGAGTAGATTTATTCAAAGAAGTAAACCGTGGAGCTATTTAAATGATGTTCATGATCTTTTTTAGAGACAGGAAAATATTGGATAAAACACAGATTGTGCTTACAAAGGCACAGTATGTCCACTCTGCCTGTTTGCTGAATCTTGCGGATTAAAATATACATTGTGAACCAATTGCTTATGAATATGTCACCTTGGAGTTATACAGCTGTACAGCACAGAGACAGGTCCTTTGGTACACTTTGTCCATGCTGACCAAATTGGCATACTGAGCTAGTCCCTTTTGCCCCAAAACTCTAAACCCTTTCCATCCAAATATTTCTTTAAAGTGATAATTGTGTCAATTTCTATAGCTTTCTCTGGCAGCTCGTTCCAGTATGGACGATCCTCTGAGTGAAAACCTTGTCCCTGAGGTATCTCTTAAATCTCTCCCTTCTCACCATTGCCCTATTGTTTCAGAATCCTCTGCCCTGGGAAAAGGACTGTGATAGTTCACTTTATCCATGTCCCCCATGATCTTGTATACCTCTGTGTGTTCACCCCTCATCCTCTAGTATACAAAAAAATAAGTCCCAGCCTTTCCAATCTCTTCCAACAACTCAAGCCTGCAAGCCCAGGTAACATGCTGGTGAATCGCCTCTGCACCTTTTCCAACTTATTGACATCCTTTCTACAGATAGATGAGCAGAACTGTACTCAGTACTCCAAATGCAGTCTCACTAACAAGTTGTATAAGTGCATCATGATGTGCCAACTTTTATACTCAATACCCTTCCCTATAATTGCAAGCATGCCAAATGCCTTCTTCACCATGCTGTCTACCTGAGTTACAATTTTTAGGGAACCATGCTGTGTAAGTCCTGGTTTGTCAGAGTCAAATATAATTTGCAATTCCTTGGCGCATCTTCTGATCTAGATCCTGTCTTAAACTGAAATATCCCTCCTCGATGTTCACTATACCACCAATTTTGGTGTATTTTGCAAATTTAGTTTAGTTTAGTTTAGTTTCGAGACACAGTGCAGAAACAGGCCCTTTGGCTCACCAAGTCCGCGCCGACCAACGATCCTCGTACTCCAGCACTATCCTACATATTAGGTACAATTTACAATTTTTTACCAAAGCCAATGAATCTACAAACCTGCACATCTTTGGAATGTGGGAGGAAACTGGAGCTCCTGGGGAAAGCCCATGTTGTCATGGGGAGGAAGTACAAGCTCCATTGAGACAGCACCGCTGTCAGGATCAAACCGGGGTCTCTGGCACTACAAGGCAGCAACTCTACCACTGTGCCACCATGCTGCCCCTCACATTGTTAACTGCATTGTCATCCAAATTGTTAATATATTTGACAATAGCAGTGACTGCTGTGAAACTTCACTGGTCGCAGGCCTCCAGCAAGAAAAACAATCCGCCACAACTAGGTTTTGAGTCCTTCCTCCAAGCCAATTTTGAACCTATTGGCTAGTGCACCTTGGATTCTATGTGATCTCACCTTCCAGACTAGCCTACCACAGGATCTTGTCAAAGGCCTTGTTAAAGTCCATATAGACTACATCCACTGCTCTGCCCTCATTAATCTTCTTGCTGTCTCTTCGAAAAACTCTATCAAATTTGTATGACACAATTTGCCATGCACAGATCCATGCTGGCTATTCCTAATCAGCCTGTGCCTATTGAAATGATAGTAGATCCTGAAGCTAAGAATAAGGAGGCCTGTTACAGCTTACCGTACAACCTTGGCCAGTCTTCGGGAACTACACCTGTGGCTAAAGATGGTGCAAACATCTGCAATTTTCCCCAAACTTCCCACAAAGTCCGGGGATGTATTTGGTGAAGCCCTGAAAATGTATCCACTCAAATGCGCTTTATAATCACCAATATCTCCTTGGTAATTCATATATGGTCTAAAACATCCTAACTTCTATGTCTCAATTCCTTAACTTTCATGATCTTCTCTGTTAAAATAGATGAGAAATATCCATTTTATATCTCCCCCAACTCTTGAGCTCCACACAAAGATGGCCATGCTGATCCTTAACAGGTCCTATTCTTTCCCTAGCCAACCTTTTGCTGTTAATGTACCCGTAGAATCGTATAGGATTTTCCCGTACCTTGCCCGTCAGACCCATGTCATGTCCATTTTTGCCCATTCTGATTGCCTTCTTCTGTGACCTCCTACAGTTCTTATACTCGAGCAGGGATTGTCTTGATGCCGACTGCCTAAATCTAATGTATGCCCACTGCATTTCCCTGACCTGAGCCTCAACATCTCTCGTCAGCCAGGGTTCCCTAAACGTGCCAGCCTTGCCCTTTACCTTAACCGGAACATGCTGCCTCTGTTCTCTTGCGATATCACTTTTAAAATCCTCCGACATTCCAACTATTCCATTACCTGCAAATTGATTCTCCCAATCGGCCTCTGAAAGTTCTTGGTTAATGCCTCCAAAATCGAACGCCCCAATTTAGGAACTCAACTTGTGGGCCAGTCCTATCCTTCTCATTGACTACTTTAAAACTAATAGAATTATCATCACTGGTGCCAAAGTGCTCCCCCACTGACTCTTCAGTCACCTGCCCTATTTCATTCCCTGAGAGGATGTCCTGTACTATGGCCTCTCCAGTGCGGCTCTCTATATATTGATTAAGGACACTGTTCGATTTGGGGCGGCACAGTGGCACAGCAGTAGAGTTGTTGCCTTACAGCACCAGAGACCCAAGTGCAATCCTGAATACAGGAGTTGTTTGAATGGAGCTATACGTTCTCCCTGTGACCACGTGGGTTTCCTTCAGGTGCTCTGGTTTCCTCCTACACTCCAACGATGTACAGGTTTGTAGGTTAATTGGCTTCAGTAAAAATTGTAGGTTGACCCTAGTGTGTAGGATAGTGCTAGTGTATGGTGGTGATTGCCGGTTGATGCCAAATTGGTGGGCCAAAGGGCCTGTTTCCACACTGTATCTCTAAAGTCTAAAGTCATGGACACATTTAACAAATTCCACCCTGTCGAAGCCCTTTACACTAGGGGAGACCCAGTCAATATCAGGGAAGTTGAAATCTCCATTTATCTGACACCATCATTTTTACAGCTACCTTCAATACCTTACACATCTGCTCCTCTGTTATACAGTAGCATCAAAGTGATCATTCCCTTCCTTTTTCTACAGTAAGCACTACTCATATAGCCTTACTGGACGATCCACCAGAAAAATCCTCTCTAAACATGGTAGTTATGTCCTCTCAGATCAAAAGGCATTCCCCCTCCACCTCCCCTCCCTTCTTTTCCCTGTTCTAATATCATTTCCCACCAACCCCCACTTCTCCCTTCCGTTCTCTTGCCCGTTCTCGTACCAGTGTCTTCAACCAGCTAGTCGAATCCATACAGATGATTGTCTGATATAGTGTATGAGAAAGGAACAACTAGCAACAATGGGGATAAATAAATATGCGTTGTGGATATGGACTATGGATTTTGTTGAGGGTTGGCATGCATAACTTATCTTCCTCGGGCTCATTTTCATCATTGCCTTGGATAGAGTGGATGTAGAGATGATGTTTCCACTAGTGGGAGATTCTTGGACTCGAGGTCATAGCCTCAGAATTAAAGGACGTTCTTTTAGGAAGGAGATGTGGGGACATTTCTTCAGTCAGAGGGTGGTGAATCTGTGGAATTCTGTGCCACAGAAGGTTGTGGAGGCAAAGTCAGTGGATATATTTAAGGCAGAGATTGATAGATTCTTGATTAATAAGGGTGTCAGAGGTTATGGGAAGAAGGCAGGAGAATGGGGTTAGGAGGGAGAGATAGATCAACCATGATTGAATGGCGGAGTAGACGATGGGCCGAATGGCCTAATTCTACTCCTCTCACTTATGATCTTATGATTAGAATTATCATCATCCTAACAGGCAGAGCTGCCAGAAGGTCAGAAGTAACATAATGTGGTGCCTATATTTAATTAGGGTGATCTTAATAGAAGCAAGGAACTACTGATCATTTACTTACAGGTATTTATGCACAAAATCATGGAATCATTTATCAGGACTACTGAGCCATCCCATCATCAACAAGAGAGTGGTCCTGACATACCATCTACCTCATTGGAGACCCTCAGACTATCTTTAATCAGACTCTACTGGACTCTATTTTGCACGAAGCGTTATTCTCTTTATCCTGTATCTGTACACTATGAACGACTTGATTCTAATCTTGTCTCGTCGTTCCACTGGCAGGAAAGCATGCACCAAAAAATCTTTTCACTGTACCTTGGTACATGTGACAATACACTAAACTAAACTAAATTAAACTAAACTAAACTAAACAAAACAAAACAAAACAAAATAAAACAAAACAAAACAAAACAAAACAAAACAAAACAAAACATGGACACTATTCTGAACAATGACGATCTCGTAGTCATGGTGAGTGTGGATCGGAAGACTCACATCTTGTCACACTAACCTCCTTCAATATATAAGTTCAGATAGTCTCTGCTTCCCCTCTCTATCCCCTCCCCCTTCCCAGTTCTCCCACTAGTCTTCCTGTCTCCGACTACATTCTATCTTTGTCCCGCCCCCTCCCCTGACATCAGTCTGAAGAAGGGTCTCGACCCGAAACGTCACCCATTCCTTCTCTCCCGAGATGCTGCCTGACCTGCTGAGTTACTCCAGCATTTTGTGTCAACATCCTTTAAGCATACAATAATACAATATATCTTTATTGTCATTGTACCCAGGGGTACAACGAGATTGGGAATGCGCCTCCCATACGATGCAATAATTTAAGTAATTTAGACAGCAGCAACCCAACGAAACGAAACAGTTGTAACAGTTTTGGACAGGGTAAAGTGCAAGTTGATCTATGCGTTGTGGCCATCCGGCTCAGCAGGACCGGTTCATAGCAGCTATGGCCCTGGGGATGAAGCTGTTCCTGAGTCTGGAGGTGCGGGCGTTCAGGTTGGAGATCTTTGCTTTTTTCGGCACCGGAACTATGATAGCCGACTTCAGGCTCTTGGGGACCTTAGCCAGAGATAATGACAGGTTAAAGATCCTGGTGAATACCTCAGCCAGCTGTTCAGCACAGTCCTTCAGTACCCTTCCTTGAACTCCATCCGGTCCTGCAGCCTTGCGTGGGTTGACCCTTTGCAGAGCGCGTTGTACCTCCTGTGTGCTCAGTTGCAAGACCTGTCCCATCGCCTCGGCTGGGGTTCTTTCACTCAAGGTGGTTTTGCCAGTTTCAAAGCGGGCAAAGAAGGTGTTAAGCTCGTTGGTCAGTGCCATATCGCTGTGGGGGCAGGCAGGGCTGCTCTTGTACCCAGTGATGTCCCTGACACCCTGCCACATGCTTCTGGTGTCCGTGGTGTTGAAGTGGTCTTCCACCCGTTGCCTTTGGGTGTCTTTGGCCCTTTTAATACCTTTGTTCAGGTGTGATCTGGCAACACTGTATGCTGAAGTGTCACCAGATTTAAAGGCAATGTTGCGTGCCCTCAGCAGGTTCTGTACCTCCTTGTTCATCCAGGGTTTCCGGTTTGGGAACATCCTTATCTCCTTGTCCTCCGTGACATTCTCCACACAGCAGTTGAGTAGGAGAGCACAGTGGATGCGTATTCCTCCAAGTCTACCTCTGAACCGTAGGTGGCCTGTTGTGCAAACAGGTCCCAGTCGGTGCGATCAAAGCAGTCCTGGAGTAGTAGGGTGGCATCCTCGGGCATCAATTGTGATTAAATGGTTGTAACTGGATCTCTGAATCAGATCACTCTCAGATCATGTCCTGGTTGCAAAGACTTACATCATGAAAAGTGCTGTGAAAGTCCAAGTTTTTCTTCACTCTGCCAAATAAGTGAAATCATAAATAGACTTTTGCAAATCATGTGCTATATTTTGATGCACAGCAGGCTCTGACAAAGTCTAACACAAACGATTTGTAATTAAATTTGGTGCAATGGAAGTATATGGTTAATTCAGAGAATGTGAAAGAGCTCGCTGTAGGAAACAACAAGAACTTATTAGAGGGGTTACAACTGAGTGGATCAACTACAACATGCATCGACTCAATTCTAGAGCTACAAATATTTCTAATAGATCTGTCAAACAAGTAAAGAATGTTATTAATCTCTTGATTGAAAAATAAAATCTCATTTAATCTCGGTTTTAATCATAAATTTAATTGAAACAATTACTGCACACAACTCATTCAAGTTTGTTTTAGTAATGATGTTGTGAATATTACTGCAGTCATATGCAAAAACTCATAAATGGAACTGTTTATTATAAAAGCGAACATCAAAAAATGTTTATGTCAACACATTTGAAAGTGCAAATTAAAAGAGATAGATTGGCAGCTTTATACCACATTTGGACCTGCCCATAGAAAAAATGGAATACAGCCTCCAAATTTACAACTGCAAATAGCTTTTTTTCCTGCTATTTAATTAGTTGCATAGTCAAGTCAAGTCAAGTCAATTTTATTTGTATAGCACATTTATAAACAACCCACGTTGACCAAAGTGCTGTACATCTGATTTGGTACTAACAGTTCACAGCGCCTCCTCAATGAGCCTCAAACGCTAGGGAGTAGAAATAGGTTTTGAGCCTGGATTTAAAGGAGTCGATGGAGGGGGCAGTTCTGATGGGGAGTGGGATGCTGTTCCACAGTTTAGGAGTTGCAACCGCAAAAGCGCGGTCACCCCTGAGCTTAAGCCTAGACCGCGGGATAGTGAGTAGCCCCAAGTCGGCCGACTTGAGGGACCTGGAGTTAGACAACAAACATTTTTTGGGGACAATTATCTTGTTTATTTATTTTTCTCAACCTGAAACAGTTGTTCGTGTTGCTGATACAAGTAAGTCTTCAGCTGAGAATTTACATCGACCAACATTCCAGAGGCCTCCTTTCTGATGCCAATAGTGCCAACATAGGTCATAAGGTCATAAGTGATAGGAGCAGAATTAGGCCATTCAGCCCATCAAGTCCTCTGCCATTCAATCATGGCTGATCTATCTCTCCCTCCTAACCCTATTCTCCTGCCTTCTCCCCATAACCCCTGACACCCACACAAATCAGGAATTTATCTATCTTTGCCTTAAAAATATCCATTGACCTGGCCACCACAGCTTTCTGTGGCAAATAATTCATCACCCTCTGACTCAAGAAATTCCTCCTAAAGGAACATCCTTTAATTCTCAGGCTATGACCTCTAGTCCTAGACTCTCCCACTAGTGGAAACATCCTCTCCACATCCACTCTATCCAAGCCTTTCACTATTTGGTAAGTTTCAATGAGGTCACCCCTCATTCTTCTCAACTCCAGCGAGTAGAGGCCTAGTGCTGTCAAACGCTCATCATATGTTAACCCACTCATTCCTGGGAACATTCTTGTAAACCTCCTTTGGACCCTCTCCAGAGCCAGCACATCCTTCCTCAGATACGGTGCCCCAAATTGCTCACAATACTCCAAATGTAGCCTGACCAGCGCCTTATAGAGCCTTAGCATGACATCCCATTAAGGCATTCCAATTCAGCGTCTTTGTATTTGTCCTGTGTACCAAACACTTCCATTTGATTAACCACAAACTTCAAGCTCCAAAATGAGTTAATCGGCATTTATTTGGTTATCTATTATTTCTTGAATGTTCTTCCAATATCTACGGTGAATGAGTCTTCGTGGGATAACAATAAGGCTTGGGTAATTGAGGTTGCTCATCAATAAAGCCATGCACAGGAGGAATGAATGAAATGTGCAAATGTCCTAATCAGGTCACAGCTTGAATATCACATCGAGATCTGGTTGTGAAGAATCAAGAGAAGAGCTTAGGCGCAGTGATGAGCCACATTCAAAGACAGGAGGACATAGCTTCTATGGGGGTGGGGGTAGGGGGAGAGTGGGGCTGGGGAGGAGGGAATGGTGGGATGGGGTGGGCAGGAGGGAAGAGTGGGGGTTGGGGAAAGTGGGGGTGGGAAGGAGGGAAGATGGGGGTGGGGGGGAGAGTGTGGTGCGGGCAGGGAGAGTGGGGGTGAGGGGAGGGAGGTGGGGGCGAGTGGGGGTGAGGGGAGGGGGAATAGGTGTGGGGTGGGGGGAATGGGGGTGGAGGCAGGGCTGGGGGGAGTGGGGGTGGGGGCAGGGAAGGGGCAGGTGGGGGTGGGTAGGAGGGATGGAGTGGGTCAGTGGGTGGATAAGGGGGATTGAGTGGGGGGGGTTGAGGGTGCTACACTAATACAGGAGAGGCTTTGGGTCCAGGGCTCTCTCAGTCACACCCTCTCCATTCCCTGTCCCCCCTCTGCGAGGAATGGGCCCAATGGGTCCACTTGGTCTAATATATATTAAATGTATATATATATATATATATATGTATATATAATATGTGTGTATATACATATGTAGTTTTTTACACATAAAGTGATCATCCAGCATAGTAAACCACCAGAGTGAGTGATGATCACAGTAACAACCGGGAAGAGGTAGATTAGTGCTGCAACATTAATATTTTGGGATTTTATTGTCAAATAGGAATGTCTCTTCTGTTCCTCGTATTCTCCCCGATCATCATTAGTTGCTTATTTTATGTGTCCCTATGTTCCAGTCCGGTACAGACAGCACTCATAGTCAGGATCGACTAGGATGCCGCAGCGGCAGACGTCTCCCGGGAGGCCGCGGAGTAGCTGGGGCCGGGGCCTCGCTGGTCGTAGCCAATGCTGGAACCTCACAGGTTGGTGGAGCCTTGCAGGTTGGAGTCGGAGCCTGCAGTCGATGGAGCCTGGGTCGGTGGAGCCTGCGGCTGGGGACTGGGCCGGCACTGTGGAGGTGTCAGGAGGAGACCCAGCAGCGATAGTGGAGAGGTCGGTGCGGCGGTTGACGAGGGCGCCGACTGACGGATGAGGACGGACCACGTGTGAGTGAGGACATGGCTGCCGGGGCAAATACCAAGGAGGACCCGGCATGGGGGAACCGCCGTGAGGAGGGGAGGGGAGGGGGGTGGGGTGTAGAATAAAGGTGGACCTGGGGCCCTTTATATGGTGACTATTTGCATACCTTGGATATGCAAGCAAAGAATTTCACTGTGACTTGTCACATGTGACAATAAAGTATTCATTCAGTCAAACTCTCACTGCTACTCTGCAATTCATTAGATCATGATAAGAGCAACAACTTAATAAACTGAGTGTTAAAATGTTTTAATTATTTTAGCATCAACAAACATTGTGGGGATTTTAGTTATCGATTTCTTTTACATTCGGTGTCAAGAAATATGTCCAGGGATTATCCCACAATGGTTGATTTAGTGGGATTTCCCTCTGGAGGGCTATCTGTCAAAGCCGCTGCAGCCAGACATAAAAACAGCTTTTTTCCACGAGCAGTAGCTCTACTCAACAACCAAAAGTCTGTAGCCTCCTTTTGCTCTGGTATTATATTTCATCCACATGTTTAAACTAATATTTTATTCTTAATGTTTCAATGTTTTATTGTTAATTGTTTACTGTATGTTGTGTTGTTACTTGCGAGCGGAGCACCAAGGCACATTCCTTGTATGTTGTACATACTTGGCCAATAAAACGTATTCAATTCAATTCAATTTACTTTTAGGATATGTTGCTTGTTTGCTTGTTTCCAGATGCCCCCACAAGAGGAAATAGTTTCTCTAATTACTTTTGTAAATCCTTTAATCATCTTAAACACCTTAATTAGATTGTTCATTAATCTACTATAATAGTCAATTTGTTCTCTAAATTAAATCATTCAGGTTTGTTATTACTCTGGTAAATCTGCTACATGTATTCTGATGTGAAGTGCCCAAGACTAACTACCAGATGTGGTCTATGGCTAAACTTGTACAATTGTAACATGTTTTCCACATTTTGATTCCATCCTTATAAAATAGAACATTTCATTGGAGACGTCAAAAAACATCCCAAATTTGTGATGGTCGGGAGCTTCAACTTGCTAAGAATAAATATCACCAGCAATTTGTCCTGGACCAGCCACATCAAAGATATGGCTTAGTAAGCACACTAATGCCACTACTTCCTGAGAAGGCTAAGGAAATTTGGCATGACTACAACAACCCTCGCCAACATCTACTGATGCACCGTGGAAAGCATCATATCGGAATGCATCCTAGCTTGGTTTGGGAACAGCTCCATCCAAGACCGTATCAAATCGCAGAGAGTTGTGGATGTAGCCCAGACAATTACGCAAACAAACCTCCCTTGTATTGACTCCATGTTCACTTCACGCTGCCTCGGCAAGGATGTCAGCATAATCAAGGACCAGTCTCACCCCAGTCATTCCCTCTTCTTTAGTTTAGTTTATTTATTGTCACGTGTACTGAGGTACAGTAAAAAGCTTTTGTTGCGTGCTAACCAGTCAGTGGAAGGACAATACATGATTACAATCGAGCTATTCACAGTGTACAAATACATGATAAAGGGAATAATGGTGAATAACATTTAGTGCAAGATGATCAAAGATAGTCTGTGGGTCACTAATGAGGTAGATAGTAGTTCAGGGCTGCTCACTAGTTGTGGTAGGATGGTTCAGTTGCCTGATAACAGCTGGGGGGAAACTGTCCCTGAATTTGAAGATGTGCGTTTTCACACTTCTATACCTTTTTCCAGATGGGAGAGGGGAGAACTGGGAGTGGCCAGGGTGTGACTCATCCTTGATTATGCTGCTGACCTTGCCGAGGCAACGTGAGGTATAAATGGAGTCAATGGAAGGGAGGTTGGTTTGTGTGATGGTCTGGGCTGCGTCCACTATTCTCTGCAATTTCTTGCGATCTTGGATGGAGCTGTTCCCAAACCAAGCTGTGATTCATCCTGATGCATCTCCCCTCATTCATCAGGCAAGAGGCACAGAAGTTTGAAAATGCATACCTCCAGATTCAGTTCCAGGAACAGTTTCTTCCCATCTTTTCTTAGGCAATTGAATGGTCCTCTCATCAGTTAAAGTACAGTCCTGATCTCCCATCTACCTCATTGGAGACCTTTGAACTATCTTTAATTAGAATTTATCAGACTTTATCGTGCACTAAATGTTGTACCCTTTATACTTTGTAGTCAAGTACAATATTTTCTTTAACTGGATAGCATTGCAAACAAAAGCTTTTTACTTTACCTCAGTACACAAAGCTAAACTAAGCTAAACTAGACGTTTGTTCCTGACCCAAACCCCCTATCTATTCCTTCCACAGATGCTGCCTGATCCATTGAGGTACACCAACACTTTATGTTTTGCTCAAGATTCCTGTATCTGCAGTTTCTGGTGTCTTTAACATTTCAGATCCTGTCTGATCTGTGCATTTCCAGCATCTGTACCTTTTATTTGTTTTTCTATATTTCATTAGCTCTTTTATTATTTTTTGTATTCATGCATCAGTATTTTGGTAATTTCTGTATGTGGCTCCTTGATTTCTTTTGCTCATTCATAATTCCTGGCTACTTGAAAAGTGGAAGATACACCGAGCTATCTATCCAAGAGCAAGATCTATGTTTGCAGATTAAACTCAAGCTGCTATACTTATAAACACTCGCCTTATCTATCCATCTCATTTGTAAATTTCTGCTCCCATCTACATGATTTAGTGTGCCCCCACTGCCAGTAAATTTGAATATATAACTTTAGGTTCCTCCATCCATGTCATTTATAACTAAAATTATAGTAATGGCTCCAGTGCAGATCCACTGTTTATGTGTTTCAAACACATTTTTCCTGTATCTCTTCATCAATGTTTTTGCTGGTCCAGTAGGTTGCCTCCCTTTCCATGTTGCCTCCAGTTTCATGCTTTCTCAACCATCCCTTATGCAGAATCAAGTTGAACACCTTCTCTTGAAAGCCAATAAACAACTTTGAACAACAGTCCTTATGTTGGTTATCTCCTCAGAAATATTAAACCATAATGGTTCTACAAGCTAAGAGAGAATTACTCTAGTTGTGGATATTTTGACCTGTTGTATCTGGGTGTGATGCCATTAACTTTCAGTCTGCCTTGCCCTGTTGAGCATATCAATTCCCTCTCATATTAGGCACCATTTTCTCTTGTGGCATAAATGAAAAATGAAGTTTTGACCAACCTTTGAGGGATGTGCCCCATGTGACATTAATAATGTAATTAAAGATTCTCTCGCGGAAATTTCTGAAAGGAAAGGGTAATGTATGAGAATAAATATTGCTGCAGGTATCTAAATTAGTAACCCATCTGCACCTAACAAGGGCAGAGTAAAGGGTGTGTCGTGCAGCTCACAGTGTTATAGAAAAATCTGTGCTATTGCTTGGAAAAGTAAAATGATCACACAGTATTACTTCACAAAATGCTGGAGTAACTCAGCAGGTCAGGCAGCATCTCAGGAGAGAAGGAATGGGTGACGTTTCGGGTCGAGTCTGGGGAAGGGTCTCGACCTGAAACGTCACCCATTCCTTCTCTCCTGAGATGCTGCCTGACCTGCTGAGTTACTCCAGCATTTTGTGAATAAATACCTTCGATTTGTACCATCATCTGCAGTTATTTTCTTACACAGTATTACTTGTTCTTCTCAGGCCATTAAACATTTTCCAGTGCTGTATTCAGTCTTACACTGAAAGATATATCCAAGAAATCAAACAATGTTCAGGAAAGGTGTGTTAAATGGCTTGTGTGACGTGGGCCTACAAAAATTGATAAGAGACATAGCAACATTCTGAAACTCATGAGGCCGGTGATGGCTCGGGCAACAGAGCAAGCCCTGCAGGTTCTGTTGCCTCAACCTCATGAGCTGTGGTGGCGGGGAGATAACAACATTTATTGATGTGGGCAATGCAAGTGAGGCAGTTACGTAGAGTTCAATAGGCCTTTGGCACGGTGCTACATGGGCGATTAGTCCATTAGTCCAGAGACCATGGGGCCCAGGACAAGTTGGCACAGTGTACCCACTAGGTATGGCTAGGTATTAGAAAGCTGAGGGTGATGTGGAAGGCTGCGTGTAATTAGAAGCCAGTGAAGAGTGGAGACCGAAAGAGATCAGTGCTGCTTCTACTGTAGTGTATGTTAATTATTTGAATGTAGGAGGCATGATCAGTAGGTTTTCAGATGATGTGAAAACCAGTGTTGTTATTGGTAGTGAGAAGAATAATTTAGAGTGCATGATGGTATCGATGAGTTGGTAAAATGGGCAGAGCAATGGCAGGTGGAATGTAATGATGTTGGGGACATATACTGTGGACGGTGGAATCTGGGGGTGCATTGAGAAGCAGAGGGATTTCAGTGCACCTGTCAAAGAATTACTGAAAATGGCAGCACAATTAGATAAAGTGGAGAAAAAAGAATAACATATAGTTGCAGAGAGGTGATGATACAACTTCTAAAAACATTGAGTAGCCCACAGTTGGTTTACTTTATGTAGTTCAGTTTGCCACTCTATAGCAAGGATATGTTTGCACTGGAGAGGAACATTGTGTGGGGTGGAGAATTTAGAGTGGAGACTGGATGGGGTGGGTTTATTTTCCTTGGAGTGGAGGAGGCGGTAGGGGGTGAGGGAGAGTAGGGTTCTGTTTAAGGCGTCAAAATGCTGAGGGGCATAAATAGGGTAGATCATAGGAAAACCTTCCCCAAAGAAGAGGTATCTAAAACAAGAGAACATGGATTCAGAGTAAAGTGTATGGGATTTAGAGGATATCTGAGGAAAATGTTTCTCACCCAGAGGGTGGTTGGAATCTGGAATGCGATGCCTGAGAGGGTGGGTCACAACTTTTAAGAAATATCCAGATGACCACTGAAACGACATGGCACAAGAGGACCTTCTGCTTGCAAATGGAATTGTTTATAGATACTTGATGGTCAACATGAACATAGAAACATAGTAACATAGCAAATAGGTGCAGGAGGAGGCCTTTCGGCCCTTCGAGCCAGCACCACCATTCAATATGATCATGCCTGATCATCCAAAATCAGTACCCCGTTCCTGCTTGTTCCCCACATCCAACAAAGGGGTGGGGGTGGGGCAGGATTTATTTCAGTGCTGTTATACTCTATGATACGCTGTCACAGAGGAGAAAGAGCCTTGGATGGGGGGAGAAACGGGACCTTGACAAAATGGGAACAGGGAGTCATATTTGGGACTTTGTGAGGGTCATTATGGAGATAGATGGTGGCTCAGAGAAGGAGGGAGGAGGAAGGCTCAATACAGGGTGTTGACATTTGGGATCTTGACAGGGATAGGGTTCCTGAGGAAGAACTGCTGCAGTAATTACTTTTTCCAAAATTATCTTCCATACATAAAACTACAGTACATTGTTATGCCTCCTTTTTCAGTACATTTGTTTACAAGCTTTACATTACATTAGCACATCAATTATTCTTTTGCACTTGTTCCATGAATGACATTTGAGAGGCTTTAACTTGGGTCCCAGCACCTTAGTGTAGAGTGGCAGGAAGCCGCAAACTGAGATATTTCCTTACGCAGCATTCACCAAGGGTGGGTGTGTCCTCAAGCACGGAGCTCTGGACCTTGTCTATCGGTAGACAACATATAGTTGTCGACAGCCTCTTGCAAATCAGCACGTTTCCAGAATACCCAAGGATGCTTTTACTGTAACTGAGTCAATAATCTTCCAGCAGCATTTCAAAGGTTTCAAGGGTTTCAAAGGTCTTTTATTGTCACATGTACCAGTTAAGGCACAGTGATATGCAAATTACCATACAGCCATACGAAAATAAAGCAACAAAACACACAAATACATAAAAGTTAACATAAACGTCCACCACAATGGATTCACCACATTCCTCACTGCGATGGAAGGCAAAAATTCCAATCTGCTTCCTCTTTATTTCTCCCACGGTCGGGCCAGTTGAACCATCCATGATGTTAATAGACAATAGACAATAGACAATAGGTGCAGGAGGAGGCCATTCGGCCCTTCGAGCCAGCACCGCCATTCAATGTGATCATGGCTGATCATTCTCAATCAGTACCCCGTTCCTGCCTTCTCGCCATACCTCCTGACTCCGCTATCCTTAAGAGCTCTATCTAGCTCTCTCTTAAGTCCGCAGGCACCCATGGTTGGAGCTCCAAGGTCGATCCATGGCAAAGGGATCGCGGGCTCCCGGCAGTGGAGCTCTCAAAAGTCGGTCTCTAGTCATAGAGTCATACAGCATGGAAACCGGCCCTTTCAACCCAACTTGCCCATGCCATCCAAAATGCCCCATCTACACTAGTCCCATTTGTCCGTGTTTGGCCCATATACCTCTGACCTTTTCCTATGCATGTACGTGTCCAAATATCTTTTAAATGTTATAGAACCTGCCTCGAGTACCTCCTTTGACAGCTCATCCCATATACCCACCGCCCTCTGTGTGAAACGTGACTCAATGTGGAACAGCAGGGAACAGCCCATTGAGCACAGAATTCAACATTACGCGGGTGTTTCGGATGAACAGGTGCACTCCACTCTTTCCATGCTTTCTTGACAAATGTATATTCCAGAAAGAGTTAACTGATGATCTCATTCACATCACAGCCATCTTGAGTGGAAAAAAAAAATTGGACTATAATCTTACTTAAAAGGAACTTCATCACCTGAGTTCCAAATGCCAGATTCTTTGCCCTTTAAGTCACAATGAAGCAAACTTTACAAGCGTTATATGCAGGAAGGAACTGCAGAGGCTGGTTTAAACCAAAGATAGACACAAAAAGCTGGAGTAACTCAGCGGGACAGACAGCATCTCTAGACAATGGAGGTGGTCCAGGACAGAAAGGTCAATGTGGGAATGGGAAGAGGAATTAAAGTGTTTAGCAAAGAGGAGATTTACAAGTGTTACGCATTGCTGCTTGTGCACAAATGATTCGTGTTTTCTGCGGGCCATTCATGCATAGACTAGAATTACTGAGGAGTTTCCTGTTGCATGCAGCACGCTGCTGGGTTTGAAATCACCTGTCTAGCTCCTCCATGAGTTAATATGTCAGGTGCAAAGTCGATCCCTGGAGAAAATCATAAACCTTGTGGAGCTTGTAGTAAGTCTTTAATTTTGCTTTACAATTGATTGCTATTGAAATGAAATCAAAGCAGTGCACAAAAGCATTGCCCTACATGATCCAGTTTCTGGGGGCATTATTCTCAGATCCTCTGCCACCACCATGCAAACACTTCCTTTTCAAGTTTTAACCCATGTGTGCCCAGTGGCTTATCTCTCCTTGGCTGCATCGAGTGGAAGTAGTTCTCCGTGTTATTATGAAAACTACTTCTGTACATTTTTACAACATGCTGCTCTCTGTGTGGTCCCTGTCATGTAATCCAGTTGAAGACATGCTTTAAAAATGCCAATAAGTCACAAAAAGACAAGCATGGCATCTCTGACATTTACCTCATTGCAGTAATATTCTTTTACCTTTCGCCTGCTGTTCGAGCAGACGTTTGCAATTTTCAGGCTCTGTTTGTGTGAAGGCTCCACTGACAATTTTCAAACAACCTCGGTAATTTAGTTCTATCTTTTAATGGGTTTTCATTAAATGATGGAAAGAGGTGCTGTCCCACCCATAGCAAAGGCAGTACTGGCCAACAATGGTGAGGGAGAACCTGAAATGGAAGATGGAATACTGGGCGTAAATTGCTTACTTTCATTTCTAGGCTAATTTTTTAATCAACTTTCAACTTTGTATTCCGATTTTAAACATGCCAAAGTTAAAGTTTTTTTCTCAATGATTTAGAAAAACTATGTTGAGAAGTCTGTTGGATATGTTAATAATGGTATGCAATGTACTCAGCACAAAAATAATGTATGCAATGTACTCCGGACAAAAATATTTTGCTGGAATATTTATGTTCCTAGCCACCTGCATATCTACGATTGAATATGATTTAAAATTAGTTGGCCAATTTTTTTTAAAGAACTATCCTTTAGAAAATAGGGAGAATTTCACGTCAATATCCATTTTAGTTGATAAATGTAAAGTTACAAAAGATTGACCAACCACTTTCTAATTTTAACTATAAGTGGCACAATGAAAGATTCCGGAGACTGAGACAGTTCCGGAGACAGTATTCCATCTTCCACTTTTGAAAGGTATTAAAGCAGAACAGGTAGAATAGGTTTCAATGGGGGAAAAAAATAATTTTACCTAAACAGAACTGTAAATGCATTTTGATTTACTCAGCAGTTTCAAATGCAATACTCAGTAGAATACTCATATGTGGATATTAAATTCCCTGCCCTAAATGGAATCTCAGTCTGCGGAATCTTTCATTGTGCCACTTATAGTTAAAATTAGAAAGTGGTTGGTCAATCTTTTGTAACTTTACATTTATCAACTAAAATGGATATTGACGTGAAATTCTCCCTATTTTCTAAAGGATAATTCTTTAAGGATAATTCTCCCTATTTTCTAAAGGATAGTTCTTTAAAAAAAATTATAGAAAGGGGGCGGCACAGTGGCGCAGTGGTAGAATTGCTGCCTTACAGCACCAAAGGCCCAGTTTCGCACCTGACTACGAGAGCTGCCTTTAGAGAATGTTTGTACGTTCTCCCTCTGAATGTGTGGGTTTTCCCCTGGCACTCCAGTTTTCTTCCACACTCCAAAGTTGAGGAGTTTTGTAGGTTAATTAGCTCCAGAAAAGATTATAAATTGTTCCTGGTGTGTGTGGATTTGTTCCAGCTAATGGGGTCAGCTGAAGGGTCTGTTTCTGCGCTGTATCTCTCAACCAACATCTAAATTAAGTGTAATAATGGTGCATGTAAAGACTAATATTCTGCATTTATCTATGTGCATAAAATTAAATAAACCACTGCAGTGGAAATGCAAGTATTCATATTTGAGTATTGGGAACACATTTAAATATCTCGATGAGTAATTAGCCAATTAATTGCTTGGATATTTTTAAGTGCCTGGATATTTTAAAGTGAATACGAACAAAAGTCACTAAAGATTTTCATAATATTCATGATTTCAAACAGAAAAATATTCTTTCAACAATGCAATTTTTGGGTTTATGATCTGCAAGAGCCTGAAATGTTGAATTTGATTCATACTGCATTCAAGGTTTTGAAAACAAATTTTCAAATAGTTATATTAATAAAATGCTTGAATGATATTTTGTAATTTATCATTCTCAATCTACATGGTTTCTATGCTTTCTTCCTTGATCTTTTGCCAGAGTAAGTACTTTACTGGCCCAATTGTCTCAAAGCAGAGCAGCTGATTAGTGGCAACCTGGCCTCAGATGGCAGATCCTGAGGCTCAACTTTCACATGGTCAAAACATTCACAAAGGTTTTGTAACCTTATATCTTTGGTGTTGAATACTCAAGTCACTCTGGGTTTAGTTTAGAGATACAGCGTGGAAACAGGCCCTTCAGCCCAACAAGTCAGCGATACCCGCACATTAACACTATCCTACACACACTAGGGACAATTTACACTTATATCAAGCCCACAATTAACCTACAAACCTGCATGTCTTTGGAATATGAGAGGAAAGAGGATCTAGGGAGACAGAGGAAATTAAAGAAATTTGCATTAGGTGAGAAATAGTATTGGGAAGACTGATGGGACTGAAGGCTGATCCCTAGGGCCTGATGGTCTGTATCCCAGGGTACTCAAGGAGGTGGCTCTAGAAATCGTGGACGCATTGGTGATTATTTTCCAATGTTCTATAGATTCAGGATCAGTTCCTGTGGATTGGGGGGTAGCTCATGTTATCCCACTTTACAAGAAAGGAGCGAGAGAGAAAATGGGGAATTTTAGACCAGTTCGCCTGACATCGGTGGTGGGGAAGATGCTGAAGTCAAATTTTAAAGAAGTAATAACGGCGCATTTGGATAGCAGTAAAAGATTGGTCCAAGTCAGCATGGATTTATGAAGGGGAAATCCTGCTTGACTAATCTTCTGGAATTTTTTGAGGATGTGACAAGAAAAATGGATGAAGGAGAGCCAGTGGATGGAGTGTATCTGGACTTTCAGAAAGCCTTTGATAAGGTCCCACACAGGAGATTAGTGGGCAATATTAGAGCACATGGTATTGGGGGTAGGATATTGACATGGATTGCCAATTGGTTGGCAGACAGGAAACAAAGAGTAGGAATAAACGGGTCCCTGTCAGTATGGCAGGCAGTGGCGAGTGGAGTGCCACAAGGCTCGGTGATGGGGCCGCAACTATTTACAATATATATTAATGATTTAGATAATGGAATTAAAAGTAACACTAGCAAATTTGCAGATGACACAAAGCTGGGTGGCAGAGTGAACTGCGAAGAAGATGCTAGGAGGTTGCAGGGGGACTTGGGCAGGTTGAGTGAGTGGGCAGATGCATGGCAGATGCAGTATAATGTCGATAAATGTGAGGTTATCCACTTTCGCGGCAAAAACAAGGAGACGGATTATTATCTCAATGGTGTCAGATTAGGAAAATGGGAACGAGACCTGGGTGTCCTTGTACACCAGTCACTGAAAGTAAACATGCAGGTAGAGCAGGCAGTGATGAAATCTCATGGCATGTTGGCCTTCATAACGAGAGGTTTTGAGTATAGGAGTAAAGACGTCCTTCTGCAGTTGTATAGGGCCCTGATGGGACCATACCTGGAGTATTGTGTGCGGTTTTGGTCTCCTAATTTGAGGAAGGACATCCTTGCTATTGAGGCAGTGCAGTGTACTCGACCTGGCCGTCAGCTTTTCAAAACCAGAATGGTAATTTCCTTCCCCTCGCCCATGTCTCCTCTGTGTCCTGTAGTTCTGCTCTTGCTCCTCCTCTCCCCAGATGGAGAGAGTTCCCCTGGTCCTCACTTTTCACTCCACCATCCACTGTATCCAACACATCATCCTCTGACAGTTTCTGTCATTTTGGTGGTGGGATTCACCTCCAATATGATCCCACCACCAGTACATTTTCCCATTACCATCCCTTTCCTGGTGTCTGCAGAGATCGCTCCCTCTGCAACTTCATGTTTCATTCATCCCTTCCCAGCCAAACTATCCCCTCCCCAGGTACTTTCCCCTGCAACCGCAGGAGATATAACATCTGACTCTATACCTTCTCCCTCACCTCCATCCAGGGACCCCAGCGGTCCTTAGAATTAATGGAACATTGTTAACAGAACATGTTTGTTAACATATCTCGGAAAACTGATCAATGAAGACCTGTGTAAAAAAAAAATCACAGGTTGCACATTCAAAGTAGCCATTTATCTTGTCAGTTCATGGACAAAAATGTTAGCAACAGATAATACGTAACTTGAGAGTTTAAGCAGAACAGCAAATTTGATCAATTCTCTTGCAATCCATCATTGAATTTTAAGAGATTGGAACATAGTTTACAGAAGGACAATTGAGAACCTTCTGTTCCTTCCAGCACATCTTACTCCAACTGCAGAACCAAAATATTTACAGGTGTATGCAAGTAACCATATTGTATTGAGATCAGAAACAAAGGGAAAACCGTAAGATAAATGTTAAATTGTTCAAGCCGTCTGTTTTTGATATTGTACAAAAAGTGATAGCTAACTTAATCCCTTGGTTAATTGTCTTTCTACTTGTGAGAATTTAGTTAAAGACTCAAACCTTGAGATCATTTTAATTAGCTTGTGAACGAATGACTCCCAAAGCCGGCACCAAATGGTACATTTTGCGGGTTTACTGCTCTTCTGTCTTAAAGTGTCCCTGAGCAGCACACTGCTTAGCTGATAAAAGTACCTGTCACAATGACACGGCTGTTCTCAACCCTGATGGGAGTCACTTAGATAGTTCCAGTTCAGACAACCTTGGTGTGTAAGAAGGAACTGCAGATGCTGGTTTAAACCAAAGATAGGCACAAAAAGCTGGAGTAAGAATGGTCTCGACCCGAAACGTCACCCATTCCTTCTCTCCAGAGATGCTGCCTGTCCCGCTGAGTTACTCCAGCTTTTTGTGTTTATCTTCAGGCTACCTTTATTCCCAGCAACCTTTTCGCATCAACAACAGTGCAGAAGCATTTAACAGTAAAATTCAGGTTGAATAGATATTTTGTTGAACATTTCAGATGCTTCAATGTTGAATCAATTCTAGAAAGGCTCCTACCTAATTATTTTATGTCCTCCCAATTAAAAATGTTGCATTCATCTCTGAAATCTGGCCAATAATGTCTCAGTGGGTTTTTACAATCAACTGCATGTTTTGCAAACCATTTTTCTCCCTTAAGAGGGCTGGAAAGCAGAGAGTAGTGCTAAAACTGAGTAAACATAACTCCTGACTTTAACAGCCTGTGATGCTAGAATATCATCCTTCAGTCAAAGTATGGCCTATTAATTGACTTTTACTCTCAGGAGTTAACATCTAAACAAAGAAGACCAACGTTGCTTTGAGAACAATGTCCCCCCAATCACAGCAGAGACAGAGTCACCCTTGTCATTACCTTCCACCCCATCAGCTGTCGCATACCATACATAATCCTCCTAAATTTCGGCCACCTCCAACGGGATCTCACCACTAGCCATATTTTCACATCTCCACACCTTTATGCCTTCCGCAGAGACCGTTCCCTCCGCAACTCACTGGTAAACTCATCCCTCCCCACCCAAACCACCCCCTCCCCTGGTACCTTCCTCAGCAACTGCAGAAGATGCAACACCTGTCCCTATACCTCTTCCCTCGACTCTGTCCAGGGACCCCGACAGTCCTTTCAGGTTAGGCAGAGGTTCATTTGCACCTCCTCCAACCTAATCTACTGTATCCGTTGTTCAAGATGTGGACTCTTATACATCGGCGAGACCAAACGCAGACTGGGCAATCATTTAAAACAAACTTTAAAAATGTAAACTTTAAATTAAGACTGTATTCACACTGTATTTTTACATCTGCTGTTTGGGTTTTGTCTACTCATTTTAATTAACTGTATTGCTTTGTATGGTAATGTACTATTTTTTCATCTATTGTACATATTTTATTGTATTTCGTTTGTAGGATGCCTAACAACATCAGGCTAAGGGACTGTTGATGAAAACTAGCCTTTCGGCTAACTCGGCTAACTCGAGTACATTTACATCTGTTTAAATGTCAATTAATGTACATTGTCCCTTTTTCAAATAAATTATTATTATTATTATTATTATTATTATTATTATTATTATTATTATTATTATTATTATTATTATTATTATTATTATTATTATTATTATTATTATTATTGCTATTATTTCGCTGAACACCTTCGCTCATCCAGCCTGAACCTACCTGATCTCCCGGTTGCTAAACTCTTTAATTCTCCTTCCCATTCCCACCCAGATCTTTCCGATCTAGGTCTCCTCCATTGTCAGAGTGAGGCTAAACGCAACTTGGAGGAACAACATCTCATATTTTGCTGATTTCTCAATATTGATTGCTCTCTCTCTCTATCCCTCCCCATCCAAGTCGCACCAGCTTCTCGTTTTCACCCAACAAACAGCTAACAATGGCCTGTTTCCTTTATCATTACATTTTTGCATATCTTTTATTCATTGTTCTTTATCTCTACATCATTGTCTATTTCTCTCGTTTCCCTTATCCCTAACCAGTCTGAAGAAGGGTCTCGACCCAAAAAGTCACCTATTCCTTCTCTCCAGAGATGCTGCCTGTCCCGCTGAGTTACTCCAGCTTTTTGTGTCTATCTTCTATTCTTTCGAGAAGTACATCCTACTTGAGCTTTATCTGTAATATTTTTGAAATTGAGAGTGAAACATTTTATAAAACTTATTTGTCATGATTGAATGTCTAATATTAAAACCATTCTGGACAGACCCAAGTGCAGAATGGATTTACATATATATTCAGGGGAAAGATTGAAACAGATTAAATCAGCCACACGATCTTATCCTGATAGCTTCTATTGACCACAGCCTCCAGATGGCAGTCTATAACAATATATCAACTCATATATCACTGTGTCATCAGTGTCCACTCTTCTCACTTGTGTCATTGTATTTGGTCCCCATCCCCAGTGAATCTGCTGGCAGCTTCTGAGATTAGGGTCTCTGAGGTAAGTGTTAAAACAACAATTATCAGAGCTTCATTTTTACAACAAGATGTAATCAGGATGCTTGTTGGGTCCATATGCACTGCTTGCCTATTAAAACAAATTTAGAAGGTCATGTTCGACTTGTGTTAATAAAAACCCAATTAGTGTCCTCAGGAAATTTGGCATGTCTCCAATGATTTATATAATTTCTACAGCTGCATCATAGAAAGTATTCTATCCAGATGTATGTCTGCTTGGTATGGCAATAGCTTTGCCTTAGAATGCAAAATGCAGAGTTGTGAATGCAGCCCAGTCCATTGTGCTACTAGATACCCCGCCCCCCTCTACTCCAACTACACCACGCTGCCTTGGGAAAGCAGCAACATAATCAAGGACATTTGCACCTTGGCCATTCTCTCTTCTCCCCTCTCCTTTTGGGCAAATGCTTGAAAGCTTGTAAAGCGTGAAATCATGTACTGCCAGATGCAAGAATAGCTTCTTTCCTGTCATATTTTGACACAAGAATGGACCTCTCACATGCTAGGGTTGAATTTCTTGATCTTTCTATCTACCTCATGGTAACTCTTGTGCTTTTATTATCTCCATTTTCTCTGTAGATGTAACACTGTATTCTGCTCCCTATTCACCTTCTCATTTGCACTGCCTAATGTACTTGAGCACTCATGCCTGGTATAACTTCCCTGGATAACACGCAAAACAACGTTTTTCACTGTATCTCAACAATCAAGATCTCGATGTGTGACAATAATAAACCTATAGCAATAAATAATACTCAATGCAATCCAAGCAGAATTTTGAAAAGCATGTAAGATCATTAAAAGAGAATATTTGCAGATATTTTGGATGAAAACCTTCATAAGAACAATTAGTCACATTATTTTTTGAAATAACAAATAGATTGCAGACTCTATGTAAACAAAATTTATGTCTGAAAAATTATTTGCTGCACTGTTTTATTTTTGTAGCATCTGTAAGTTAATTGCGTAAGATAATTTTATGGAGGAGCAGGACCAGCCATGGCAGATCATAGGTGAACACAGGCATGGGGAGATTTTGATAGGTATCTGCCGAGGTCACCTATAACCTGCCATGTTTGATCCTTCCCTCCACATTTCTAGCGTTCTTTCTCCCTACCCCTGCAATCAGTCTGAAGAAGGGTCCTGACCCGAAACATCACCTAACCATATTCTCCAGGGATGCTGCCTAACCTCCTGTATTAATCCACCATTGTGTGTCCTTCCTTGGTAAACCAGCATCTGCAGTTTCTTGTTTCGGCAAGATAATTTTGTAGTCATTTCACAGGTAATTGATGCTGCAGTAGAGGCTGGTGTAAAAGATCTTTTGGTGCCATTTTGAAGATGAGAATTATTTTCAGTTTCCATTTAGCTCTGCAACAACATCATTAAGCCGATTGCCCTGTTATTATTACCTGCTACACAGGCACTATCACAACATTTAAAAAACATTTGGACAGTACATGGATAAGATGTGTTTGAAGGGATATGGGTCAAACACAGGCAGGTGGGACTAGTGGATATGGGGCGTACTGGTCAGGGTGGGCAGGTTGGGCCAAAGGGCCTGTTTCAATGCTGTAAGACTCTATGACTCTATGACCTTCCTGTTTGTGGGAGCTATCTGTGTGAAAATTGGCTTCCGTGTTTCTCAGGTTATAATAGATTTCAAAAGTGCAACACAAAGAGTGAAGTGTTTTGGGATATCCTGAGGGAGACATGAATGGTGTTATATGTGTAATCTATTTATTCATTCAAGTAAAAGCTGGGCAAACATTGTGAAACATATGACAGAAGGATTTGTGAAATATTGTGAAATCCAACTTTTCATATGTTTTGACTGGGTAGGTAGGCCACAGGGGTTTTTAACACTGCTGCTGCTGCTGGTATTCCATCCGCCATTCCACCAGCATTGCACCATCCATTACCAATCATTACCAATCATCTCCACTCCCTAATAAAATTTGACCAGTTACCTGTTGGCTAGCCAGTCAATGTTCCTCCACCGTGGACTGGTGCTTGCTTGGCACCTGCAATTTGCCAAGAAGATGTGATTGAGGAAAAAGCTTAAACGTAATTCAAATCTCCCATCTCCTTCATTGGACTGGTGCACTCTTGGAAATTTTCCGGAACACAAACATGAGGTGTTAAATCCTGGGAGGATTTAAGAAACACATTCCATTCATAGCATTTACTTGCTTCCCCATCCAATTTGCTTGCTTTTAGATCTCTCCTCCATAGTCTGAGAGGGTCTTTTTTTTTGCATCAAAGCAGGGGAGTTGGACAACCATCTTAATTGCATTCACGTTGCAATAAAGCAATTTTCCAAAATTGAAGGAAACAAACTGGATTTTTCTATGCTGGCTTGAACCCAAAAATTAAATTGGTTTCCATAGCTGGGATTCAGCTGAGATTAGGTACTTGGCTGGTTAGTTTTAATTGTGTTGCAGAGCTGATAGTTGTTCCCAGTAGTTTCTTTGTGACAGGATGTGCTGGCCCAGTGTACCAGCACCTCTAAAAAGCTATACATAATTATTTTGTTTTCCACTCGCATGACATGTATGCTTTGTAAAAGTGTGTACTGTTATCTTTTTGTGCACAAATAAAAACTGTTTGCTCAGTGCCTACGTCAGCATTTATACCAAATAAATAATGCAAAAAATGAATTACATATTGTGCAATAAGTAATATTTTTATGTAAAAATCTATTGATATATATTGCTATTTAGATGATTAAATTTGCTTTTTTACATCCAAAGCCAAGAATATGAACATTGGCTTACTTAATATATTCTGAAGAAGGATCAGAAGAAGGGTCTTGACCCAAAACATAAACTGTTCCTTGTATCCAGAGATTCTGCCTGTCCCACTTTGTTACTAAAAGTACGGTAAGTACTGGATAGAAAATTGGCACCATGGAAGGAAGCAGAGGGTGATGGTGGAAGGTTGCTTCTCGGACTGGTGGTGTGCCTCAGGGTTCGGTTCTGGGCCCGTTACTGTTTGTCATCTATATCAATGATTTGGATGAGAATATACACGGCAAGATTAGCAAGTTTTCAGATGATACAAAAGTGTGTGATTTTGCTGATAATGAAGATGGTTGTGAAAAATTGCAGCAGGATCTTGATCGTTTGACAAAGCTGGCTAAGGAATGGTTGATGCAATTTAATGCAGAAAAAATGTGAGGTGTTGCATTTTGGGAAGACTAACATGGGCAGGATCTACACAGTGAATGGTTGGGCTCTGGGTAGTGCTGCAGAGCAGTGGGATCTAGAAGTGTAGGTGCATAGCTCCCTGAAGGTGGAGTCACAGGTAGATCGGGTACTCAAGAAGGCTTTTGGCACATTGGCCTTCATCAGCCAGAGTATTGAGTATAGAACTTGGGAGGTCATTTACAAGGATGTTGCCAAGACTGGAGGGTCTGAGCTATAGGCAGAGATTCAGTAGGCTGGGACTCTATTCCTTGGAATGCAGGAGGATGAGGGGTGATCTTATAGAGGTGTATAAGATCATAAGTGGAATAGATTGGGTAGATGCACAGAGTCTCTTGCCTATAGTAGCTGAATCGAGGACCAGAGGACATAGCTTTAAGGTGAAGAGGAAAAGATTTAATAGGAATCTGAGGGGTAACTTTTTCACACAAAGGGTGGTGGGTGTATGGAACAAGCTGCAAGAGGAGGTAGTTGAGGCAGGGACTATCCCAACAGTTAGACAGGTACATGGATAGGAAAGGTTTGGAGGCATATGGACCAAATATTGGCAGATGGGATACGTGTAGCTGGGACATGTTGGCCGGTGTGGGCGTTGGTCTGAAGGGCCTGTTTCCACACTGTATTACTCTATGACTCTGTGAGTTGTAAACCAACAATAACTAATACATGCTGCAGAGAACATCGTCAAGTCTTTCTGTCCATACATTCGTTTCAATGTCATCAGGAGCCTAAAGGCAGAAATATCAGAACAGAAAATAATTTTCTTTCTCTGTTATTTAGTTGGTACTAAAGTGGGTGGTATTGTAGATAGTGAGGATGGCAATCAAAGATTACAACAAGATCTTGATCAGTTGAGCAAGTGGGCTGAAATGTGGTTAATGGAGTTTAATGCAGATAAATGTGAGGTGTTGCAATTTGTAAAGTCAAACCACGGCAGGATTTTCACAGTAGATGTCAGGGCTCTGGAGAATATTGTAGAGCAGTGGGATTTAGGAGTGCAAGTATATTGTTTGTTGAAAATGACATTGCAGGTTGATCGGATGGTCAAGAAGGCTTTCAGCACTTTGACCTTCATCAGTCAGGTTATTGAGTATAGAAATTGGTATGTTATGTTGCAATTGAAGATGACTTTGGTAAGGCCACATTTGGAGTATTGGTATCAATATTGGTCACCCTGTTATAGAAAAGATGCTGTTAAGATGGAAAATATGCAGGGAAGTTTACGAGGATGTAGCTAAGATCGAGGGGCTGAGCTATAAGGAAAGTTTGGGTAGGAGAGGACTTTATTCCTTGGAGCACAGTATGATGATGGGTGATCTTATAGAGGTATATTAGATCATGAGGGGAATAGATAGTGTAGAAGCAGAGTGAATTTTAACTCGAAGTATGGGAATCAAAAATCAAAAGACAGGTTTAAGTTGAGAGGGGACAGATTTAGTAAGAATCTAAGGGACAACTTTTTCACACAGAGGGTGGTGGGTATATTAGAATGATCGCCAGAGGTGGTAGATGAGGGAAATACTATAACAACATTTAAAAGAAATTTGGATGGGTACATAGACAGTAAGGTTTAGAGGGATATGAGCCAAATGCGGGCACGGACTAGTGTAGATGGGGCATCTTGGTCAACATGGGAAGTTGGACCGAATGGTCTGTTTCCATGCTGTATGACTCATATTAATATGACCGATCCATTTTCCAATTTCTGCAAAACTTTAAAATAACTTCACTTAAATCATTATGGTCAATAATTATGTTAATTTTGAATTCCACTCTGTTGCTATTCTTTTTCAACTATTTTATAAATATTCTATTTTCCACCTTTTTTTCTGTGTTTTCAAAGATAGTGCAAACTTCAAGGCTTTCAGACACCACAGTGAAGATATTGATGTGAGAAGTGGGAAGGAAGAGGGATATGTTGTTTCTGCAGAGTGTCAGGCAGTCTGCAGGTTTGTCAGGGGAAAGAGCAATAGCACTCAGTTTTGCCAATGTTGTATATCATTGGTATCTGTAGGGCTTTTGTTCGGCAGGGTTTCCCCAGGACTTATTGTGGGTGAATTTTGTTGTGTTTGTCGGAGGTCCTGGGAGCATTACAAGCTCAGGGAGCAAACTGTCTCCTGTAACTGCAGACATGATGTGAAGAGTGTGAAAGCGTATAAGGAAAACATAATACAGGATCTGCTTGTTACACTCCCTGAATATGACCATAACCTCTAGAGACATGATGTGAAGAGTGTGAAAGAGCATTAGGAAAACATAATACAGGAGCTGCTAGTTACCACTCCCCGAATATGACCATCAAACTCTAAAGACAACACTTCAGGCCATTCAGAGAAAACCCCCCACATAAAGCTAAAAGCATTTTGCAGAAAGATATCTATTCCCATTGTAATCTCAGAGGGAAAAGATTTTGCACTTATCAGTCTGAATGCTGCACACATTGTCTCGCCAACTGCCCTGAAAAATAAATGTCCTTCACAGCATGAATGTTATCTGAGTGTCATTAAAGTTCCTGCCTCTTGTAAGGGTAAGATCTCAGAGATGGACAGGGGAAGGAATGGTAATTCCATAAATCTTACAGCCCATTGTTTCTATAATAGCTCATAGAAGGAACTCTTTAAAATTGAGGTTGGTGCCAGCAAGAGACCTGTCCAGGCCCTGGCAGGTCCCTGCTGCTCAGGAATAAGGTCATGTTCATACAGTATGTTATAGGAGCAGAATTAGGTCATTCGGCCCATTAAATCTACTCCGCCATTCAATCGTGGCTGATCTCTCATTCCCTCTCAACCCCATTCTCCTGCCTTCTCCCCATAACTCCATGACACCCGTACTAATTGAAAATCTGTCAATCTCCTGCTTAAAAATATCCATTGATGGCTTCCATGGCCTTCTGTGGAATTCATTGGACACACTAGCTAAAGAAATTCCTCCTCAATGGAATTAGGTCAGGCATTTTATGGCCACAAAAACCCGGCTCTAATGTTGGAAAGACTCTGACTACCCAGGCCCAACTTTGGTTAAGCCCTGAGAACCTTCTTCCAGTGTTGGGTGCCCTCGCAAGTACCTGGATTCAGCCTCTGTTCAACCTTGAAAAACGTAGCCTGTGTCCAAAAATGAGGTGGTCCAGTGCACATGCATCCATTGTTGGATGGGAGCCTAGCAATAGGCAGGCAGTGCCCACCACAACCCTACACTCACCACTCTCAAGGTCTCTCATTCTCAGTGGCCTCCCCACGTCAGGTCCCATTTGTTCTTCGTGACTTCACAATTTACTTACTCCCCACCTATTTCTGTTTCTTCAATAAATCTAGCATCCATACTTTTCTTGCCTTTATGTAAATGTGTGAAGAGTTGAGCATCTGCAGCAATCTGTGTGCACACCTCTTTTTACATCCTACCAACCAGAAAAAGACCCATTTATGCTTACTTATTATTTCCCGTTTACCAGCCAATCTTTAATCCATCGAAGTCTCCACCCAAAACGTCACCCATTCCTTCTGATGCTGCCTGTCTCTCTGAGTTACTCCAGCAATTTGTGTCTACCTTCAATTTAATCCATGTTATATGTTATCTCTTACACCAAGTGTTTTTATTGTCTGCAATAATCTTTAATGCAACCATTTGGAAATCAAAATGTAGTACACACATAAGTTTCCACTCATCTGTGTGTTCCTTCTTCAAGGAACTTTGGTAAATTAGTCAAGCGTAATTTCCCTTTCACAAAACCATGTTGACTTTGCCTGATTGCCTTGAATGTAAGTTCCATGCTATAATAATAACTTCTAACATTTTCCCTTTTGCAGATAAACTAGCGGGCATGAAGTTTCCCACATATTTTGAATAAAGAAGTTACCTTTGTTATTTTGTAATCTAATGGAATATTAAGACCAAGGCGTCAAGAGTCAAAAACTAAGAATGATTAATTGTTATATGTACCGACAATAGAATAATGAAATTCTTGCTTAATAGCCCAATACACAAAGATAAATATAATAATAAAAACACTCAATAAATTAATAACCGTCATGCAAGTGATAAAAAAAATGAATTCCTTGTGCAGCCAAAGACACAGTCTAAGGAGGTTCATAGTTGCTGAGGTTAAAATTATGTAGTGTTTAGGAGTTTGATGGTTGTTGAGAAATACCTTTTATTGAACCAGGTGGTGATGGTTTCCAGGCTCCTGTACCTTCTTGATGGTATGAGCAAAATAAACGCAAAGCCTGGGTGATCTGGGTCTTTACAGATATCGGCTGCCTTTCTGAGGCATCGTCTTCTATACATCCTTGTGATGGTGGAGAGGTCAGTGTTTGTGATGAACAGGGCACTGTCTGCCATTTCCTGTAATCTCCTTCATTCCTGTGCATTGAAATTGCTGAAACAGGCCATGATGCAACCAGTCAATATGCTCTCTACTGTACACCTGTAGAAATTCCATAGTATTCATCGACATACCGAATCTACTCAGTCTTCTGTGATATTTCAGTTATTTCTCTTTAATTACTTTGCAAACATTTCTAAACACCTGTTTTTGCTTCTTCATTCTGGGGTATTGTTTGTAGATTGATGATAAAAAAATGAATTTAATCCATTTAAAAATAAGGCTGTAATGTAATAAAATGTGGAAAAAGTGAAGGGGTCTGAATATTTTCTGAATGCACTGTAGATTAGCTATCTCATTAGCAGACTCTTTCAAGACCCTTGGATGAAATGCATTAGAAATTTGTCATCCTACATTTAGTGAACCAAATGACTTTTCATGACAATTGGACAGTGCCATGGCCACCCTACTGATATTAATTTATTTTTAATTGTTTAAACAAATGAAAAGAGTTTAAATTCTCAAGGTGCCGTGATGGGATTTGAATTCTCAGATTCAGTTTTTCACTTTAAGATTCTGAACAACTAGCCTAACATATATAAACATTGTATACCATGCTTCCCCTCCTCCAGTGCAAACTCTCAAAGCTTCAAGTATTTAACCAACTTTCCCCTAAAACAATAATCTCTGCCATTACATGGCGTGACAAAATATTCCACGCTCCAATAACCAGTTTCAAACAGGTTCTCCTGACCTCTCTACCAACCCTCTCAGTGACAATGTCAAATTGACCTATTGTCACTGGTATTACAACTAGAGGTGGCATATTTCCATATTTAATTTGTCAAAGCCTGTTGCTATTTTAATAACCTCTGCTAAATTTCCTATTAGCCTTCGCTGATCGACTGGAAATGGTCCAGGTCTAATCTTTCTCATGTTAAACATTGTCTTATTTTGTTATCCGCTGATTTAGCATCTCTTAAATTTAAAATCACACTTTATAATTGGATTATTAATTGGATCCTAAATTATTTGTCCTGTCAGCAATGTGAGATCGCAAGATATAGTCGGCAATCTGTATTGTAGTCAGCGGGTAGCCTGAATTGTACTCAGCATGGCTTGTGCCTTCAATACACACTGAGTAACCGATCCATTGTACATGTGTGGCTCCAATGACCTTGACATTTCACTGCCATGGCCAAGTAGCAAAGATTCAGATGGGGAAAACTGAGCCTCCTCCATCAGACCGAACTGAGCCTCCTCCTCCATCAGATGGGCCGAAGAACACAAGAAAGAACAGGAACTACTCACCCATACAAAATCCTCATGGGTTTTGTCAGGTAGACATTGAGATGGAGGCACAGAATCTGCAGATGCTGAAATCTTCAGCAGAACACAAAGTGTTGGAAGAATTCAACGGGTCAGGCAGCATCTGGCGAGGGAATAGACAGGTAACATTTCGGGTCAGCTCCCTTCCTCTCTGTTGAGATGTTGCCACTCATTGGAGAGCCCCCAACAAGGGTGGGTCAGGCAGCATCTATACCAAATATAGAGACAAATTACTGGAGAATCTGGACCATTGATTCAGCTGATGTCTTAAAGAAAGAGGGGTCAATAAATTCCAATGCTGTGTTAAGCCCAGGTAATTTCAGTGCCAATGTTTGATCATGATCACCGCATTCTCTTTAACATCTGTGTGTTCATCTATGTGTTCTGCCGGATCAAGAGAAACGTGTTTTGGCTGCTACAGGTTCAACTATTCTATGTTCTGTCTTTGCAAGATATCAAGAGAAACCACATGCATTCCATCCCTGTTCCTGAGGACACAAAGATGGTGGGGCCTGCGGATGGAGATGAATGGAGGAGGAGAATGACGAAGATGATGGATGACCACAACGTGCCCTCATTGGGCAGCGAGACCTGTTCATGAGCAGATTGCTGCTCACAATAGATACGTGGAGCAGCTCACAGGCTCCAGTATAAAGGATGTGAACTGGCCCAACATGAACAAAAGGACACTGTCGGTCCGGTCACCAGGATCAAAGTCCCATTGAGATGACACCTGGGAACCAATCTCTCTTCTTCTGGGAGAAAGTGATATGGCACAGTGGAGGTCATGCCTTTGCTGCAGTTGTACATGCCTTTGCTGCAGTTGTACATGCCTTTGCTGCAGTTGTACATGCCTTTGCTGCAGTTGTACATGCCTTTGCTGCAGTTGTACATGCCTTTGTGGCTATAAGGTGTAGAAATAACAGACATTAACTTATTGCAACCAACATGTCGTACCAATCAATCAGCAACGAGCATGTTGACAGATAAATCCTTTCAATATTGTAGAATATGGGATTCACTAGGAGTGAATGCTGGAGCCTTTATGAAAATTGACCAGGTGACATTAGCTGCATTGTTGAGGTTTAAAATCGGTAGCAAATTAATGTTGTGAGACATTTGTGCATGATAGTCACATGTCACGTTGCTCTTCCCAAAATGGTACCCAGCAGCTGCTGGCAAATTAGACACTAAAGGCGTTGATTTTCTTCCAAGGAACTGGTGTCACATGTTTGAATCTTGCAGTCAACATCTCATTTATTAAATGTGGAAGGCATAATTTTGATTCGATGCAGCTACAGATTAATCAATGGAAGCAACCATTTGGGGTAAGTGCAATAGAAGTGTTAAATAAAAGCCTGAGTCATCATAATGCCCCCCTGGACTGGTCCATTCCCGTGCCGAGGGGTCGGTAGTGGTATGGCCCGACCCTTGGGAGCCGCCACAGGACCCCCCCCAGAACCGGAGGCACGAAACGCACTGGCGGTCGCACAACCCGACCGGACCGCGTACGAAAATTGGCTGACAGAGGCGCTGGCGGAGGCACAGGTGGAGGAACAGGTGGAGGGAGCCTCGAAGGGGGGCGACCTCGCGGCTGAGGCTGGGCAACCCGCACCGGCTGGTTGATGTCCAAATGCGCCGGCTTTAAGCGGTCAATTGACACAGCCTCTGGCCGCCCCCCCATGTCCAACACAAAGGTTGTATGTCCTTGCTGTAGCACCCGGTACGGGCCCTCATATGGCCCTCATATGGCCTCTGGAGCAGCTTCCGGTGGGTGTCACGGCGCAGGAACACATAGGCGCAGTCTCGGAGGGCCGACGGCACGTGCGGGCGGAATGTCCCATGGCGGGACGTTGGCACGGGTGCGAGCTGGCCAACTCGCTCGCGAAGGCGCTGTGGGGTGGATGAGGGTGGCCGACGGCATGAACTCCCCGGGCACCGTGAGCGGCGACCTGTACACGAGCTCCACTGAAGATGAGGCCAGGTCCTCCTTAGGCACAGTCTGGATGCCCAGCAAGACCCATGGTAGTGTGTCCATCCAGTCCGGGCCGGAGAGTCGCGCCTTCAGCGCTGCCTTCAGCTGCCGGTGGAACCTCTCCACCAGGCCGTTTGCCTGCGGGTGATAGGCCGTGGTGTGGTGCAGCCGCACACACAACAGGTGAGCCATGGCCGACCACAGCTCAGAGGTGAACTGTGGTCCCTGGTCCGCGGAGATGTCCACCGGCACCCCAAAGCGAGCAATCCAGTGCACGGATAACGCATGAGTGCATGTAGCTGTGGATGTGTCGGCCAGCGGTATGGCCTCGGCCACCGCGTGAAGTGGTCCACCACCATGAGGAGGTGGGTGATGCTCTGGGACGGCGGGAGTGGGCCCACAATGTCTACATGCAGGTGGTTGAAACGCCGGCGGGGTAGACCGATCTCCTGGAGTGGCCACCGATCACGTCGGGGTCACCAATGTGGCGCGTCAAAAAGCCCGAAATAAAGGCGAGGAGTCAGGTATTTCGGGAGGGATTTATTTAATGGATTCTCTAGACCAGTCGAGTCTGCCAGAGAGAGATCGCGCCTAAAATCCCGCCCTTTATCCCCGTAGCTAAGGGCTGCCCCCCTGGACTGGTCCATTCCCGTGCCGAGGGGTTCGGTAGTGGTATGGCCTGACCCTTGGGAGCCGCCACAACGTGATTGATTAGAATCAGCATCTCTGATTTATATAATAGGTAGTGCCATTGTCCAGGAGAGGACTTACTATGAATCTTAGTGAAACTTTTATTCAAGTTCCCAGTTGAAAACCTACTGCAGCATAAGAACTATTAACCTCCATGACTTTCTGGTCAATAATTCATTGATTGTACACTATGAATTAATATTATTTATTGCAATTATTAATCAGGTGATAGGTGTAAATATCTCCTTTAAGCTCTACTATTCACACATTATCTTATATGAGGAAGTAGTGTGCAATGAAATAAATGGAGCAGAATGAGTCTTTCACAGAATGGGGAGTATGTGTAATGTTGGCTTGATAAAAAAACAATTTCCTTAACTGCTTCATTTTAATAAACATATGGCATGCTAAATCCTCATAATGAATGTTAGCCTCAATACTAAATACCCAGTCCGGTGGAACAGCTAATTTACTGTAATTTCATTGTGCAAATGAACACATAGTGAGAAACTATTTTTGGAAATTGATATTGATAGAGAACAATTTTATGAACAGAATGTACAGTGAAAAGCTTCAGTGAGTTATTTAATGAGAGAATGTGGGAGACTAATACATTGAAACATTAACATTCAGCTCCACACCTCTTACCCCTGTTCAAAACAAAATCAAATATAACCTCTAATCCACCTTCCTTAACTTAAATATTTACTCATATGTAAGATTCTTCAGTCCCAAGGGTAACTTACATGCTTCTGAAACATATACAATGGAATGATCAGTGGAGTGTTTAAATCTTTGGTTAGCTTAAGGACAGTTAGTCTAAGCCTTGCTGTGGTCTGAATTCTCATCCAAGGTGTCCATCCATTAATCTCTTCAAATTGTTATGGGCCAACTTTTGTGTGCATTTCAGAACTTAGAGTGATTTGTCTATTTAGCAGTCTGGGGTACGAGTTGAGTAACTAAGAATTTCAAATATCTTAACAGAGAGACAGAAATTTGTTCTCAGAATGTGGGTTGTGCTGAGAAAATTACACCACGCCTGAGACAGCAGAGCAGTAGGAGACAATACATACAACAAGCGACTGGAGTTAAAGAACATAGACGATAGAAGATAAAAGAGTACTGTGCAGGAACAGGCCCATCAGCCCGCAAAATCTGTGCCATAAGGTCATGTCATAAGCATCAGGAATAGTAGAATGAGTCCATTCGGCCCATCAAGTCTACTCTGCCATTCAATGTTGGCTGATCTATCTCTCCCTCCTAACCCCATTCTCCTGCCTTCTCCCCGTAACCTCTGACACCTGTACTAATCATGAATCTATCTATCTCTGTCTTAAAAATATCCACTGACTTGGCCTCCACAGCCTTCTCTGACAAAGAATTCCACAGATTCACCAACCTCTGACAAAAGAAATTTCTCCTCATCTCCTTCATAGAAGAAGGTCCTTTAATTCAGAGGTTATGACCTCTAGTCCTAGACTCTCCCACTAGTGGAAACATCCTCTCCACATCCACTCTATCCAAGCCTTTCACTACTCTGTATGTTTCAATGAGGTCCCCCCTCATTCTTCCAAACTCCAGTGAGTACAGGCCCAGTGCCGACAAACGTTCATCATAGGTTAACCTACTCATTCCTGGGGTCATTCTTGTAAACCTCCTCTGGACCATCTCCAGAGCCAGCACATCCTTCCTCAGATATGGTGCCCAAAATTGCAGACAATATTCCAAATGCGGCCTTACCAGCGTCTTATCGAGCCTCAGCATTACATCCCTACATTCCTACATCCCTACATTCTGGACATGATGTCATGTTAAATGAGTCTCCTCCGCCTGCACATGAATCCATATCCCTCCATTCACTGCGTGTACAAGTGGATAGGTGTCCTATCCAAAAGCCTTTTAAACCCCACTATCATAGCTGCCATATGTAAGCTATAACAGGCGGGAGGAAGCATATTTGTTAACTAAGGGGTTTGAGCAATAATGAGGATTATTTTTCTGCATGAAGCCTGCAGAACTACAAGTGTGGTACTTTGATATGACCTTTAGAATACCAATTCACTTACCCAACCATTATATTTCTACATACCTTAGATATGATTTATGTTGCTCTGAGTAAGGAAAGTAGTGACTATGGTCAAATTGCTTATTTTATTGACAGAAAGATTATATGCTTCAATAAAATAGAAACACTATCTGAACCAAAGCTTGATTATATGAAAACATAAACAGGTAAAAATGGAACAGGGTAATTCTAGTCACGTAGTCTACTTGTGGTTTAAGCTTTTATTATGAATTTATACAGACCTGAATGGCAAACTGATATTCCTGAGTCAGCTTGGAATCAATAAGCTGTTCATTTTGTTTTTTAATGCGTCAGCTCAGTCACCATTTATTTTAATTGGAGGCCGTCTGTTCTTTGCATTGCGTTCAATGTTAGGGTACTATAGACAATTGACAATAGACAATAGGTGCAGGAGTAGGCCAATCAGCCCTTTGAGCCAGCACCGCCATTCACTGTGATCATGGCTGATCATCCACAATCAGTACCCTGTTCCTGCCTTCTCCCCATATCCCTTGACTCTGCTATCTTTAAGAGCTCTATCTAACTCTCTCTTGAAAGCATCCAGAGAATTGGCCTCCACTGCCTTCTGAGGCAGAGAATTCCACAGATTCACAACTCTCTGAGTGAAAAAGTTTTTCCTCATCTCCGTTCTAAATGGCCTACCCCTTATTCTTAAACTGTGGCCCCTAGTTCTGGACTCCCCCAACATCGGGAACATATTTCCTGCCTCTAGCGTGTCCAACCCCTTAATAATCTTATATGTTCTAGCGGCCCCTGGTGGTGAGCGAGGTACATAACGAGGTACATAAGGTACATAACACGAGGTACATAACCTTCAGCTCGTCAGAGGTCACGGGGTACCCCGGGGCAGTATAGGTTGTTGGCGCGCACGGCAGATAAAGGAGTGAGTGGAGAGAGAGTAAGTCGGTGTGCAGTGAATTAAAGTGGTGTTGGATAAACTTGGTCTGCTGCCTCGTTCTTGGATGGACAGCTCCGTGTCTTCTACATCTGGTGACCAGCCGACGTCCAAAATAGACATTTTGGAGGATCAGAATGCACGCTGCCAGCGACCAACCCGCCATCGCCGCCGACCAGGCCCAACTCGACGCAGTCACCCTGAAACTGCCTACTTTCTGGACCGCCCAGCCATGGGTATGGTTTCAACAGGCCGAGGCACAGTTTTATCTCCGTGGGGTCACGACTGACGAGACCCGCTACTATTATGTGGTTGGCGCGCTCGACCAAGAGATGGCCGGTCAGGTACTTCCCCACCTGCAGAATCCACTGGCGGCCGAGAAATATGGGGGTCTCAAGGCGCTGCTACTCCGTACTTTCGGCCTCAGTCGTCTGGAACGAGCGGTCCGTATTTTCAACATGGGCGGGCTGGGCGACCGGAAGCCCTCGGCCCTAATGAGTGAGGCGCGCTGGATCGAGTGTCCACAGTGCCCGGCAGCCTAGATCTACACGTGCCGGGGGCTCCTTGGAGCCCTCTGAACCCGCCGGAGAAGCCCGTGGAAGAGCATGGTGTTTCGACTATCAGTGCTGGGGCTCGGCGGCCCATTAGTGCCGCCCGCCTTGTACATTTCCGGGAAACGCTGGGGCCAGCCGCCGGTGATCACCACGGCAGTCGGCTAGATTCACCGCCTATACGCCAGGGACCGGCGGTCAGGCCTAAGATTTCTAGTGGATACAGGGGCCGAAGTCAGCGCTGTGCCCCGTCCGGGATGGACACGTGTGCTGGCAAGCGGGGGCCCTCGTTGACCACCGCTAAAGGCAGCTCCATACGGTCGTATGGCGACCGCACCATTCCCCTGATCTTTGGCGCTTGCCACTTTTCCTGGACATTTACCGTGGCGGACGTATCCCAGCTACTGTTGGGCGTGGATTTCCTCCGGGCGCAATCTCTGTTGGTGGTCGTGAGGGGTCAACGCCTTGTCCATCTTGTACGCTTGAAGCAAACCCCTTACGCCCTCCTGCGTCCGCTGTGCCAGTCCGCAACCCGGTGGTGGCAGTGGATAATATCTAGCCCAGATTTTGGCCGACTTCCCAGCAATCCTGACCCCTCAATTCAACTCAACCAACCCGAAGCATGGGGTTCAACACCATATTCTCACTTCGGGGCCATCGCTTCATGCCCGCGCCCACAGACTAGCCCCCGACAAACTCCAGATTGCCAAAGCAGAGTTTCGGAAGATGGAAGCCATGGGAATTGTTCAACGCTCAAACAGCCCATGGGCTTCCCCACTGCACATGGTGTCCAAGGTCAACGGCGGTTGGAGGCCTTGTGGCGACTACCGCCGCCTGAATGACGCCACAATTGCAGACCGGTATCCCATCCCACACATTCAGGACTTCTCTGTCCATCTGGCTGGGGCTAAGTTTTTTCTAAGATCGACTTGGTCAGGGGTTACCATCAGATCCCCGTGCGACTGGAGGATGTACAGAAAACCGCCATCATCACCCCTTTCAGATTGTTCGAATTCCTGCGTATGCCCTTTGACCTTAAGAACGCCGCGCAGGCATTCCAATGCCTGATGGACACCGAGGGGCGGGGGCTCGATTTCATCTTCATTTACATGGATGACATTCTGGTGGTGAGTCATTCACGGCAGGAGCATTGTGCCCATCTCCATCTGTTGTGTCAGCGACTCAGCAAATTTGAGCTTGTGATCAACCCGGATAAGTGCCGGTTTGTTTGGTGGTGCCCTTACCAGACAGGGTGGAGGCCATTCGTGTCCGCTACAATGTTTCAATAAGATCCCCTCTCATCCTTCTAAATTCCAGTGTATACAAGCCCAGTCGCTCCAGTCTTTCAACATACGACAGTCCTGCCATCCCGGGAATTAACCTCGTGAACCTACGCTGCACTCCCTCAATAGCAAGAATGTCTTTCCTCAAATTTGGAGACCAAAACTGCACACAATACTCCAGGTGTGGTCTCACTAGGGCCCTATGCAACTGCAGAAGGACCTCTTTGCCCCGATACTCAACTCCTCTTGTTATGAAGGCCAACATGCCATTAGCTTTCTTCACTGCCCACTGTACCTGTAAGCTTACTTTCAGTGACTGATGAACAAGGACACCCAGATCTCGGTGTACTTCCCCTTTTCCTAACGACACCATTCAGATAATAATCTGCCTTTCTGTTCTCCTGCACTAAGTTGATTATTGAAACATATAAGATTATTAAGGGGTTGGACACGTTAGAGGAAAGAAAAATATACCCAATGTTGGGGGATTCCAGAACCAGGGGCCGCAGTTTAAGAATAAGGGGTAGGCCATTTAGAACAGAGATGAGGAAAAACGTTTTCAGTCAGAGAGTTGTAAATTTGTGGAATTCTCTGCCTCAGATGGCAGTGGAGGCCCATTCTCTGAATGCATTCAAGAGAGAGCTAGATAGAGCTCTTAAGGATAGCGGAGTCAGGGGGTATGGGGAGAAGGCGGGAACGGGGTACTGATTGAGAATGATCAGCCATGATCACATTGAATTGCGGTGCTGGCTCAAAGGGTCGAATGGCCTACTCCTGCACCTATTGTCTATTGTCTATTGTCTATTGATTAACAATGCAATACCAATGAAGAGGATGCATCACCAAGGCCCTAAAAGACATATTTATACCATAACATAAGGAGCCTGTTTTCATCTCGAAAATCATCTGATCTCAAATTGGGATCATGGGTAATTTCCCTTCAAATTCAGCCTCATTTTGAAAACAATGATACTTACTTTCCAACCAATATTGATAGTGCATTGTACATGGATTTAAACAAAATGAGGCACAGGCACATTTTTAGAGCTGAGAATGTTTTGCATTATGCTTGAGTGCATTGCACATCCTAAATGTGAAAAATTTCCAAAATTTTGGCAACCTAGTGGAATGATTAGGTATGAAGAATTACATGTTCTTACTTGATGTACAAGAATAGCGACCAAACTGTGGGGAAGGCGGAATTATAATGTTTGTCCATTTTGCAACATGCATTAATTTTACTTTTCAGTGACTTAAATATTGGTCTCAAGGTTGCAGCAATGCAGTGTAGAGCTGAGATAGAGCCACCTTTTCATTTGTAACGGTCCAACATTGGTCCATATTTGTAATTGACTCACTCAGCCAAGATCTCTGATCTAGCAAAAACATAAAATGCAAAACTCTTACAGATTTATTATATTGCTGACTGAAAAGAGCACTATTGATCCACACAAATCAGATAAGGATGTAAATTACTGATCAAGCAATAAAAGTGGATGGATAATCCATCAATGCAGAATTCTTTGTTCCGCATTATCAAGATAAGCAGATGGAAGTACCTTAATACTTCTCAGGTTTGATTGCCCAAGCCTGGTGTTATGATGGCTGGGCCAGATTCCTGCATGTGAAGTGTACATAAACCTAGATGATTTCATGAGATCTGTGCTTTTATGCCATATATGCGTATTCCCTGCATAATTGCTTCAAATGCGTACGATGGGTGAGAAGTGCGTGGAGCCAAGGGGACAGGATATCAGTGAAAACTGGATTGGGTGGAATGGGGATTTTGTCAGAGTTGGCAACCTCATACAAATCGAAGGGCCGAATGGCACCTATTGTCTATTGAAGGACCGAACCGAGCACCTATTGTCTATTGGCTATTGTCTATTGAGTGGACTTGCACCAGATATATTGGGAGTTGGGGAACCAGATATGAAGTGTATCCAGCTGCTCAGGTCAATATGATATGGAACCGTGCCTAGTTTCTACAACTTTCCAGAACCACCAGCCAGTTGTCAGCTTGATCTGCCCAGTCAGAAGAGACTGGATTTCTACTGGACATTTCTGCCTTGTTCTGTCCTTCGCATGTATTTCCAACACTGTAGTATTTTTTGTTTTCTCTTTGCAATGTCAGTAACTCTTTGCTGGATGTAGGTGATTGTTACTGGGCTTCCAAACCTGGTAACAGTAGGACCAAAGTGCTAGGATAACTTAGCGGGTCAGGCAGCATCTGTGGAGATTGTGGATGGTAACATTTCAGTCTGAAGAAGGTTCTTGACCCAAAATGTTATCTATCCATGATCTCCAAGGACGATGTCTGACCTGCTAAGTTACTCCAGCATATTGTGTCCTTTTGTGTATTAACCTGCATCTGCAGTTCTTTGTTTCTGCCTGGTAACAATAGAGTAGGTGAGGCAGAAAATGCCAGATTGCAGGTTGGATGGCTCAGTAAGATACCTGGAATATGCCGAAATGTTTTTAAAAGAAAATTGTGAATTCATTGTGAATTGTGAATTTGATTTCTGCAATTTTCGCTTTGGTCACCTCCATGCTTAAGATATAACCTACACACAGAGGCTACAGGCATGATTGTGGACTCCAAAGGCTCACTGAACATTTTTGGATGTTAATATGTCCATAATTTTCATCCACATTTGAAACGTTTGGCAGCACAGTGCTGGTAGTTGCTGACTCAGAGCACCAGAGACCCGGGTCTGATCCTGACATCAGACTCTGTCTGTGTGCATGTTCTCCCTGTGACTACGTGAGTTTCCGCCCACATAGGTTAATTAGCTTCTGTAAATTGCTCAGTGTATAGGGAGTGGATGCGAAAGTGAGATAACATAGAACTAGTGTGAATGGGTGATGGTTGGCACGGACTCGGTGGGCCAAAGGGCCTATCTCCATGCTGTATCTCTAAAGTAAATTAAACTAATCTTGTGCATTAGATGTAATCATATCAGACCTTAGGCCTACTTTGGAGTTAGTTGAAGAGACCTTGTTTGGCCAAGTCTTTAGAACATGGAGTGTAGCTCTAGAATCCATTTGATGTAAGTTGAATAATTTCCTCTCGTGTTTAGATTTTTTAGATTTAGAGATACAGCGCGGAAACAGGCCCTTCGGCCCACCGAGTCCGCGCCGCCCAGCGATCCCCGCACATTAACACTATCCTACACACACTAGGGACAATTTTTTTAAACATTTACCCAGTCAATTAACCTACATACCCATACGTCTTTGGAGTGTGGGAGAAAACCGAAGATCTCGGAGAAAACCCACGCAGGTCACGGGGAGAACGTACAAACTCCTACAGACGGCGCCCGTAGTCAGGATCGAACCTGAGTCTCCGGCGCTGCATTCGCTGTAAAGCAGCAACTCTACCGCTCCGCATCATGCTGCTCTACTATGGGCAACCCATCCCTAACAACTCACCCTGGTCGAGCTCAACCTCTCCAGCTTATGTGCCTTCCTCCATCTCCCACTGCAACTGATTGTGATCTGTCCCTGATACCCTAATGTGACCCCTGAGATCTGCAATATCAAAGCACTAGCAGGAACAGCCATTCAAAGCACCAGAGATCAAATCATTATCAAAAATTCTCCTGAAAATGATTGAATTAGTGAATTGTGAATTAATTTCTCTTTGACAGGAATTTGGTCCAGCATATTGCAAACCCATTGCAAATCTTGCTTGAATTTTATATTAATGTCTGGTATAAGTTGTTCCATGATACATGCTCAATGTAGGATATTACGGCACTGCTCTCTCTCAAAGATCTTTTGTCTAGCTCAGTTTCAAGTTAACATTAAATTAGCCAAAAAAGGATTGAAATAATCTTTGCCTCAGGAGGAAAAACGTCCCACATTTCTTTCTTGTAGTGTCTCCCGGTGACAATTTTGAATTGATAACTCTTTGCCACAGATTACATAACTGGAGGAAATAATATATCCCTTTCACTCTATCAAAGACAACCTCTTCCACCCCCCTCAGGCACCCGGTTCAAGCAAAATCCATCACGAATTGGCTATCAGTGGAGAGTGTCCCAAGCAAGCTTCCAGCTGCCCTCACTTAACATCCATAGAAAAACATCTTTCCAGCAGGCATCACTGAAAAATGATCCCATTATTTAGCTGAAAGAAAATAATGCTCTTTCAGTGAAGGATGCTGTAGCACGTCTCCAGGTAGTCATTTTCCCCACCAGAAAATATATTTGATTCACGTGCTAATTTTAAGCTCATTTCTTCAGACAGCGATGAGAAGTGCTTGTGATGGGGGTTGGCTCTGGTTGGAAAGTGCCTGTCCGGAGCTCCTGTTTTCCATTAATCGGTAAGGAAAATCAGCAGTGCTAGCGTATGGTTTGTTAACATGTGTTCCATGTCTGGGAAGTGCCTGATTAGAGAATAAACTGTGCAATGCAGACAATGGGGCCACAGTGGGAGTTGAAGGACTGGAGCGACTCGGCTTGTATACACTGGAATTAAGAAGGATGAGAGGGGATCTTACTGAAACATATAAGATTATTAAGGGGTTGGACACGTTAGAGGCAGGAAACAAGTTCCCAATGTTGGGGGAGTCCAGAACCAGAGCTAACAGTTTAAGAATAAGGTGTAGGCGATTTAGGATGGAGATGAGGAAAAACATTTTCAGTCAGAGTTGTGAATCTGTGGAATTCTCTGCCTCAGAAGGCAGTGGAGGCCAATTCTCTGAATGCTTTCAAGAGAGAGCTAGATAGAGCTCTTAAGGATAGCAGAGTCAGGGGGTATGGGGAGAAGGCAGGAACGGGGTACTGATTGAGAATGATCAGCCATGATCACATTGAATGGTGGTGCAGGCTCGAAGGGCCGAATGGACTACTCCTGCACCTATCGTCTATTGTCTATTGTCTATTGATCATGTCACATCTCTGTGAGTTTTTGCACTGCCTATCTAACTATCACCATTCACTGAGGAAACCAATAGCACTGAGCCTGCCAATGGAGGGTGCATGATTTTGGTGGATGCACTTAAAACCAAGGTGACTGATAAGCGAGCTACTAATCTGAGAGCCACAAGAGGCTGCTTTCTGAGTTTAGTTTCGAGATACCGCATAGAAACAGGCCTACCAAGTCCACATCAACCATTCATTGATCACCCTAGTTCTATGTTATCCCACTTTCTTATCCACTCCCTACACACTACAGGCAATTTACAGATGCCAATTAACCAACAAACCCTCACGTCGTTGGGAAGCGGGTGGATACCAGAGACCAGGACAAAAGACACGCGGTCACAGGGAGAACGTGTAAATTCCACACAGACAGCATCTGAGGCTAGGATCGAACCTGGGTCTTTGGCGCTGCGAGGCAGCAGCTCTACAAGCTGTTTCTGGTGATAACAGCTCCAGTGGAAATCTCTACTGGTGCTGCCCACGACTGCCTTTGGGAGATGCCCAGCCAATGCTCAAGGCCACTGTTTCTTTCCTCCAATGTTCAGTACTTTGTTAACAGCTCTTGGTGCTTATGAAAATCGCCAACACTAATGGCACACATACATTTAATTTCAAAATGACATTCATAAAGTTAACTTTTAATTGAAAAACAATAATCTTTCAGCTGTGATATCTTCATTTCACCTTGCCAGTGACAATAATAAACTCTTTGCTAGTTCGCCATATGATATGGAACATTTTTGGGACTGCACGTCCAGATAGCAGGATGAAAGCCCATATGGTCTCCTCTGATAAATGCACAGAAGTACACTGAGTCTGATGGGCAGGAGGCAGGTTAGCTCTGGACCAGAAGTACAGCTTTAGTCCGAAGCCATAAGCAGATGATCATCCTATTTGGTGTTTCTTCAATTAAGATAGATGATTCCAAATCAATGGATGAGATATTTCCTATTTATTGCATAATATTTCAGGCAAAATGTAAGTTCGGTGACATATTAAAATTAATTAAAGTTACAGCACAGAAGCAGGCCATATGGTCCAAATGGTCCCTTCAAGGGATATTCCACACTGGATCCTTACACTCCCCTTCAACAGTTCAACAGAGCTTTATTTGTTATTCGGTACCAAGGTACCGAACGAAACTACATAGCAGTCACACACAAAAAACAACACCAGACACATGACCCCAACACAAACGTCCATCACAGTGACTCCAAACACCCCCTCACTGTGATGGAGGCAACAAAACTTCCACTCTCTTCCCCACGCCCACGGACAGACAGCTCGTCCCCGACCGACCCGCACAGTCCCCGCAAGGGGATGGAAGTCCCCGCGGCCGAGTCGCACCGGGCGCTGAGACGTCTCGCGGCCGAACCGGGCGATGGAAGTCCCCGCGACCAAGCCGTGCGCAGCTAAGTCCCGTGGCCGAGCCTCACCGGGCGATGTTAGGCCCCACGGCTGAGCCGCACCGGGCAATGTTAAGTCCAGCGGCCGAGCCGCACCAGCGATGAAAAGTCCCGCGGCCGAGCCGCGCCGGGCGATGTTAGGCCCCGCGGCACGGGCACTGTTAAGTCCAGCGGCCGAGCCGCACCAGCGATGTTAGGCCCCGCGGCCGAGCCGCACCGGGCGATGGAAGGCCCCGCGGCCAAGCCGCACCGGGCACTGTTAAGTCCAGCGGCCGAGCCGCGCCGGGCGATGGAAGGCCCCGCGGCCGAGCCGCACCCCGCGCCTTGAGGAAGAGACCTAAAAGAGAAAGGTTTCCCCCACCCACACCACCACCCCCCCACCCACACCACCACCCCCCACACATACACAACCAAAAAAAAACCACAAAAAAAACCCATCCCAAAACCGACACACAACAAAAAAAAAGGAAAAAAGACGAACAGACTGCTAGCGAGCCGCAGCCGTTAGGTGCCGCCACTTCCGCCACTTCATCTAAATATATCAACACAACCTTTTATCCCTTCTCTGTCATGTGTTTATTTTATCTTACTTTAAACCATTCATGCCAAATCAATGTATATATTTTTTATTGTTATAGAGTCATAGAGTGATACAGTGTGGAAACAGGCCCTTCGGCCCAACTTGCCCGCACTGGCCAACATGTCCCAGCTACACTAGTCCCACCTGCCCGCATTTGGTCCATATCCCTCCAAACCTGTCCTATCCATGTACCTGTCTAACTGTTTTTTAAATGTTGGGATAGTCCCTGCCTCAACTACCTACTCTGGCAGTTTGTTCCATACACCCACCACCCTTTGTGTGAAAACATTACCCCTCAGATTCCTATGAAATCTTTTCCCCTTCACCTTAAACCTATTGTGATGACATGATCCGAGTAGATGAACAGAAACATTATGTGTGGGACATGTTTCGGTGTGGTTGATCCTATTAGGCGGAGGAAATTTCTAATGTGGCCTGGAAAACAATGGCCCATCCCATGCAATTGACACAATAGGGGTTAATTTTGAGTGCAATGATGCCCATCTCAGGACTTTCCAAGCATTCGAGAGACCTGGATATAATCAGCTAGGTAAGTCTTATTGGATATGCTGAGGTTTCAATCACAGGATTGTATGCCAGGGTCCCAAAATATATATATTTAATTTTTAATTAAATAACTGTAATATATTTCAATGGCAGAGATAGAAGAAGCTAATATCTATGGATTTTCAGCCCAATGGGGCAGGACATGCGCAAGGTTTCTTCCCAGTGTTGACATTCAAATGAACTTACAAACTCCATTCAGCTCAGCACTGTGGGTCAGCCATCAGTGTGATCATATCTTTAGAATGCAGAGGAGGAATTTCTTTAGACAGAAGGTGGCGAGTCTGTGGAATTAATTGCCATAGACGGCTGTGAAGACCAAGACATTGGGTATTTTTAAAGTGGAGAATGATAGATATTTGATTAGTAAGGGCATGAATGTTTCTGGGGAGAAGGTAGAAGAATGGAATTGAGAGGGAAAAATAGATCAGCCATGATCGAATGGCAGAGCAGACTCAATGAGCCAAATGGCCTAATTCTTCTCCAATGTCTTATGATCTCATGATCACAGCATAAATTTCTGAGGCATTTCTGATCCAAAGTGATTTGTGTAATTCGGTGCTGACCTGAAATTCAATGCAATAATCTTCATAATTCACTATTCATAAATTTTTATTTAGGACTTGTTGCTGCACGAATAACGAACCATAAGATTAATTTCTTCTACACATCATCTAACTATATAACAAAAAGCCAATGAAACATGTTTTTTTTGAAACAGTAACCATAAATACAGTGTTGGGACTGGACTTCAGAAATATACTGTGCCAGTTTTCTAATATATATTTTGAAAGTCACTGAGAATAGTCAGTGCCCGTAAGATTAAAGAGGACTTGCGCTCTCATTATTGGTATTATTTTCAGAATGAATGTGATATTCAGTGACAGATGTCTGACAAGTATAACACTCAGCAAGCCTCTGAATATGGAAAGCACATCACTGTTCTCTCAGTGGATGATTTGAAGCTTTGCTGGCACAAAGGCTGATTTTTTTGTTGTTGCAATCTTTGGAAAACCGCAACCTTTATATATTTGCCTCGAACAGACTGGGTGTTAGCTCCTGATCCTCTACCGTGTAGCTTGACATTGATTAGAATGAGGGATGCGGCTCTTTGCACAACCCTTTGACTTTCCTCAAGCAAAGTCATTTAAGCGGTGCTTACAGAATAGTTTATAGCTGCAGCTCATGACTCACCAGAATGAAAGTCAGGTATTTATCAATTTCCTTCCAATTAAAATTACATGAAGCCTTGTATTTTAGAGTGTATAGCTTCTTTAGGATAACCTTTCAATCCAATAAGGCACAGGGCAAAATGTTGCCTGTACAACAAACAATAAAGTCTTGTAAGCATTAAGCAATTTGGTATGTCATTTAGTTAAGCAGGGAGGTCGTTATTTGCAGCTGAGGTTAAAGGAACATTGTTACAATGCAATAAAAATGTTTTACGGCTCGAATCATAATAGAACTCCAATACTGTGATTGCAGTAAGCTTTTTTTGCACGTACAAATATCAAAGAAAAATTAAAAGCAGATAAAACATTGTCTCCAGATTCCACATTGACAAGTAAAGGATTTTGAAATTTAGATTAAGGTACATCATTCATATTAATATGAAAATGCTGCATCCAATCTAAAAACAGAAAAATCAAGGGTTGGGGACACGGGTGATAATTTAATGTACATTATGCAATGTCAGTTATGTGAAGCCAGATTAAAATATATTTCATCATACAACCTTGTGGGTTTGTTTTCCAATCTGAAAATTCAATGACTCTGTTGCTCTTTGGCTATCATGTCTTGTCCTCTCCTGTTAATCCTGGTGAACAACTTGTGGAGTTATTCATGTCATGCCGGTATGAAGGAGGGTCCCGACCCGAGACATTGCCTCTCCATTCACTCCAAGGATACTGCCTGCCCTGCTGAGTTAATCCAGCACTTTGCATTTTTCTCAAGATTCAAGCATCTGCAATTATTTTGTGTCTCATGCCCATTTTTCCATATAGTTGGTAATATGTGTGATTACAGACATTTTTTACAATTATTGGCTGTGGCATCAATTTGGACAGGTTTTTGAACAAATTAGTTTAGGTTGAATGCTGTTACATTTCACAGAGGTATGGTGCAGGTAGTTTCTAATATGCTCCCTGTCCTCTGGTCAACATGATAGATGGGACTAGATGAAAGGAGGGAAAGCACTCCCAGGCCATATTCTTGGTGCATGCAACTTTCCTGCTCCTTGGTGGTGGGAGCAATGCAGTTTGAAGAATCTACTGCCAGGGGTGGCGCTGGAGGCAGATAACAATAGTGGCATTTAAGATGCTTTGTGGATAGGCACATTGATATGCAAGGAATGAAGGGTTGTGGATCATGTGCAAGCAAATGAGGTTGGTTTAACGTGGCATCATGTTTGACACGGGCATTGCAGGCCAAAGGGTCTGTTCCTCTGCTGGATGACAAATAAAGCTATCTTGAATCTTGAATCTTGAATCTTTATGTTTATCAGGAACTGGTCAGAAAGAGGTAAATGGTGGGGAGGTGAGTAACATAGATCTGGTGGGATGTCTAAATGCAAGGAGGAGTTTTGAATCAGTAGATTGAGAAACAAGATTGCTTGGCCAGCGCTCTTGGTCCCAAAGCATTGCAGTGAAAGTATCTGCCCCTTCTCTGTATTCTGCAACTTGTGGATTTTCTGAGATCCAAAACCACCTAACTGATCAACAATAAAGATGAAAAAGGGATATAATATGAAGCACGCATCCAAAAGACCCAGCTTAACTCAAATAAAGTTCTGATTTGATCTGATTTTTTTTTGCATTGTATTATCTCACCTGTATTAAATCCTCCCATTTTGGTTAGTGTTAGTAATTAAATGCATGACCTTTACCACATTTTGCTCTTTAAGCTACAATATGCGTTAACTACAGTGCCTTAGTCTGCAATGCTGTTGTGTCACTGATAATGACGTTGGGTGAATAGTGCTAAGGCTCTTTAATGCGGGATTAAGAGGGATATGATGGTTGTCACAAGGTTTGTTGGAAAGGAGCTTTGCATTAGTTTGCGAAGCAGAAAATAAGCAGATCACTGGATCCCAATTAACTCTTCACCCATATCTCTGATTGCAGTCATTGCGGCACTTCTCCCTCTTCTGCTTTCTTCAATTTCCATTGAACTTTCTCTTCCAGTGGGAACTTCTGAGTCCTTTAATAGTGAGCTCCTCTTAATGATGGATGTATGTGGTGTGCAGCACAACTAAGGATCAAGGGCATTAATAAGCATTTTATAGGCAGCTCTAAGAATGATCCAGATATTTGTATATTTGTTTCAGCAAACCAGTAATATTGTGCATGGTCATTCTGCGGATACGATATCATTGTTTCTATCTGTGCAACTTGGACATTCTCGTTTCCTGAGAGATATTGAACACCGGCTCCATTGGGAATGTTCCATGTTTCCCAATAGCTAATCTGCCATGTTTATGAATAAATTAAACATTGGGGGAAAGGTGAGATTCGACCAAATGGAAGAGTTTTTTAGTTTAGAGATACAGTGTGGAAACAGACCTTTTGTACCACCAAACCTACTGATCAGCGATCATCCATGCATTAATTCTATCACACATATTTTAGACTTTTTTTACAGAAGCCAATTAACCTCCAAATCTGCACATTTTGGAATGTGGAAGGAAACCGTAGCACCTGGAGAAAACCCACGCGGTCACAGGGAGAACATGCAAACTCTGTACAGACCGCACCCATAGTCAGAATTAATCCTGGATCTCTGGTGCTGTATGGCAGCAACTCTACCGCTGCCCGCAGGCCCCTGGATGGGGGCCGACATCGGGAGCTCCGGCAACGGCCGTGTCTTCGCCCGCCCCGAATCACGGGGCTTGGGTCGGCCCGCCGCAGACCTTTCATCGTCCGGCGCGGCCTGGAATAGGCTGCGGGATTTTCTTCGCGTGACGGGGGCTTAAATGTCGGGAGCCCCGACCACCCCAACATGGCAACTTCAACAGCCTGACCGCGGGAGAAGATGGCAGGGGAAGAGAAAAGACATTGTGGCCTTCCATCACAGTGAGGAGGTGACTGGAGGAGACTCACTGTGATGGATGTTTCTTTTGTTTGGTGTTAGTTTATGACTGTATGTGTTATTGCATTTTTATTGATTATTCTTATTGGTCTTATTGTTGAACTGCGGGTAATGTTTCATTTCACTACACATTTATGTGTATGTGACAAATAAACGACTATTGACTATTGACCACTATGTCGCCCAGAACTCTGCCTCACAAATTGCATACATTCCTGTTTTTCTGGCAGACAGTTCGGCCATTAAATAGAGTGATAATCCTCCCCTTGGCAAATTGCTCCAGCTGGTGTTCTGGTACACTCATGGTAACACTACTGCACAGAGCGATGTGAGGTAGGCCGGCTGCAAAACCCTGGGCTCTCTCCGAGTTCATTGTCGAGTTTAAAGGGGGAGCTATTGTACCATCGAGCCCTGGCAAATAGGGTGCAGGGTGAATATTTTGTAATGCAGCAGTGAACTGAAAAGTGAGTGATGGAAGTAAATGTAAGTGGAGAGTTGGACAGTGTCTCCTGTTTGTATGATTGAAAAAAAAACTAGAAGTAGTCGGGAGTAATAATGTTTGGGGTGGATTTTAGAGCTACAAATAAAGTAATAAAGTATGACATCCTGGTCCAGTAGATAACTAGCTGATAATACTTAATGATCCAGAGAACTTGCTTCTACAGTTCTGGTATTGTACACTCATGATGGTAGTTGCGTGATGAAGGGGCCTATGTTACAGTTTCAGTTGCTTGGTACTTCTATAGTTCAGGTAAAAGTCCATCAATCCAAAATATTTAGGACTGTTTCTCTCTCCATAAATGATGTGAAGTATCCATAGATGATTGTTGAGTATCTTCACCATTTTCTACACTGTTTCAGATTTCCACCATCAGCAGTATTTTGCTTTTGTGTTTCTGGTGCATTTACTTCATTGCTCTGCTACTGCAGGCTGGTCAGGTGTAGAACTAATCTCTGGAGCACTTGTTTCCTAGTTTGGTATAATGTATGCTATACCACTAAGCTACTGTCATCAACATGGCTGTAAACATGTGGTGAGGGGTGTACTGGCTGCGAGTTTTATAAAAGTGTTGATGCAGACACAACAAGTGGCCTACTGTAGCAGAGAAATAAACCAAGTCATAATGACAATCAGTAAGCAAAGTTAATTTAACCGATCACAACTGGTGTGGTGGACCAAGCAGCAGGTTACACCTCAGCTAACATCAGACTGCTGCATTTTAGCACAATAGGTCCAGAGACAAAGTCCAATACTTCATTCAATGGCCTGAAGGACAGTCCCAACTGTTACTATATAAAGTGGTCATCACCTACATATATAACATATATAACATATATAACAACTACAGCATGGAAACAGGCCTGTCCGGCCCTACCAGTCCACGCCGACCATTCTCCCTGACCAAGTCTCATCTACCTGCACTCAGACCATAACCCTCCAATCCCCTCCTATCCATATACCTATCCAATTTACTCTTAAATAATAAAATCGAGCCAGCCTCCACCACTTCCACCGGAAGTCCATTCCATACAGCCACAACCCTCTGAGTAAAGAAGTTCCCCCTCATGTTACCCCTAAACCTTTGTCCCTCAATTCTGAAGCTATGTCCCCTTGTTGGAATCTTCCCCACTCTCAAAGGGAAAAGCCTACCCACATCAACTCTGTCCGTCCCTCTCAAAATTTTAAAAACCTCTATCAAGTCCCCCCTCAACCTTCTACGCTCCAAAGAATAAAGACCCAACCTGTTCAACCTCTCTCTGTAGCCTAAGTGCTGAAACCCAGGCAACATTCTAGTAAATCTCCTCTGTACCCTCTCCATTTTGTCGACATCCTTCCTATAATTTGGCGACCAGAACTGCACACCATACTCCAGATTCGGCCTCACCAATGCCCTGTACAATTTCAACATTACATCCCAACTTCTATACTCGATGCTCTGATTTATAAAGGCAAGCATACCAAACGCCTTCTTCACCACCCTATCCACATGAGATTCCACCTTCAGGGAACAATGCACAGTTATTCCCAGATCCCTCTGTTCCACTGCATTCCTCAATTCCCTACCATTTACCCTGTACGTCCTATTTTGATTTGTCCTACCAAAATGCAGCACCTCACACTTATCAGCATTAAACTCCATCTGCCATCTTTCAGCCCACCCTTCCAAAAGGCCCAAGTCTCTCTGTAGACTTTGAAAATCTACCTCACTATCAACTACTCCACCTATCTTAGTATCATCTGCATATTTACTAATCCAATTTGCCACACCATCATCCAGATCATTAATGTAAATGACAAACAACAGTGGACCCACATATATATTAGTTGTTGACCATCGTTTTTTTGTTCCTACAATTCTCAATGCCATGAATGTTTAGCCACTGCTAAATAGCCCAAAGACGGTGGTCAGGCTTAGGTTGGGTTTAGATTTAGGTTTACTATTGTCATGTGTACTAGGTTACAGTGAAAAGCTTAGTTTTGCATCTTATCCAATTAAGTCAGATAATCTATATACTAAAACTCTCGTTTGTTTGTTTGTTCCTGAACTACAGCCAAAACGGTACACGATAGCACAAATAGTTTGGGTCCACCTTACTCACCGTCGTCCCTTTGGTGCAAATTTAAGAAGTTTCATTGAAATCGGTGTTATATTAAAAAAATTATTCACATTTTAAAGTTTAGATCTATCTCCTTGGGAGGGAGGGGGAGAGAGGGAGGAGGGGAGGGGGGGAAGGGAAGAGGGTGCTGCACCAATGCAGGAGAGGTTTGCACTTGGTATAGTACTATATATAAATGCAATCAAGCCAATCTCAAGTACAATGGGTAGAGCAAAGGGAAAACTACAGAGCGTGGAATATAGTGCGAGGTATTATGGCCCAGCAGTTTCAGAGAGAAAGTCCAATGTCCACGATCAGGTAGATGCTGCTGGATTTTTTAAAGTGGTCTTTAGACCTTGAAGGGACTGGAATCTGTTGCTCCACAGTCAACAATGGTCCAGTGTAATGCAGTTAAAGTGACAGATCCTGAATTTATAGAAACAAACAACTGCAGATGCTGTTCGAAAAAAAGGACATAAAGTGCAGGAGTAACTCAGCGGGTCAGGCAGCATCATTGGAGAACATGGATAGGTGATGTTTCACAGAGTGCTGGAGTAACTCAGCGGGTCAGGCAGCATCATTAGAGAACATGGATAGGTGATGTTTCGGGTTGGGATGCTTTTTCAGACTGCCTTATTTGCTTTATTTTAATTATATTTGATAGCGTATGTAAAGAATCCAGGTCCATTATTCTCACTGCAGGAAGACAACACCCTCTGCATGGTTTGCATGGTTACTGCATGAAGTCACCACTCTCTGCCGAAGTGCCCCGACCTGTTAGTGGACTGCGCTAATTAAAGCAAGATTTTGACATCTCGATGCATGCTGCAGAGTGGAAGCATGAATAATGATTGGCTGAGGTATTGAATCTGCTGGAATTCGGTGTGCTGCACTAGGGAGATTTGTTGGAAAATGTGGAAAGAATGAGGGATATCTTGCACCCTGTCCCTCAAGTCAGTTTGCATGAAGACACAAGCTGAGAAAGCAAGAGACTGTGGCAGGAATCAATGCCACATCATACCAGTTGAGCAGCAAAAACAGGAGATAAATTACCTCACATGAGTTTTGAAGGTCAATCTATGCATCATCTAATACCTCATCTTACCATTTTCAATGCTGAAAAACACTTCACTTCAGCACTTAAGTGCAATTTGATTACATTAACACATCCCCCTTCTTCTGCCCTCTTCCTTAATCGGACAATAGGAAGATTGCCAGCTACAATTTCTTCACAGCCATCCTTTAGGATTCCATTTAACATTTTTTTTTCCATACAGCTGCTTTATCAGTAATGAACAGTAATTAAAACAAAATTGCTCCCAATAATTTTTGCAGAACATCTATTTTTGCATTAACACATGGGAAATCATTGTAAGCTGCAATGGCTTAGAACTAAGATGCTATAAAATATTCCTCACTCTGCATTAATGACTCTAAACTAACTTACCAGCAAATGGGGTGGAGGTTCACTCCCAGCATTCAAAAGGCACCAGCATCTCAGCATGGAAAACATAGCAGGGTCTGCAAGGAACCTGAAGCTTTGCTCGATCTGCTACAGGGTTAGAGAACAAATTACCTAAAGATATTCACTGTTACTTTTAATGTTCTTGCTTTTACACTGGTACTGTAACACAGACCAGGCCAAAGGAGGAAGAACGAGGTGTGGAGTGTTCAGAGTACTTTTTTCAGAGAGACAGCACAGAAACAGTGCCATAATGGTCCACTGAGTCCATACTCACCATCTACCAGTCATTTACTTTAACCCTACACTAATCAAATCCAATTTGTTATTCTTTCCATACTGTGGTTGATTCACCCAGATTATATTACTCACCCACACATTAAGGACAATTTACAGGGTCCAATTAACCAAAGAACCCACACATCTTTGGGGTGTGGGAGGAAACTGGAGCACCTGGAGGAATCACACAGTGACAGAGAATGCGTAAATCGCCACAATGACAGCACCTGGGGTCAGGATTGAACCTAGGTCTCTGGCACTGAGGCAGCACCTCCACCAGCTACACCACTGTGTTTATCCATAATACTGCGGGGAATGAACTAGGGCTTCCGGCAGTCACCGATTGCATTGGAAAGCTCACTGTATGTTAGCTGCTGAGTATCCATAAAAACAGGATGAACTTTTCTTTATGCAAAATACTAAATGTGAATTTTAAGCAAAACTACTGTTCTCTCACACAATTCTCTCACACAATTAAAGAGGTAATAACGGCGCATTTGGATAGCAGTAAAAGGATAAGTCCAAGTCAGCATGGATTTATGAAGGGGAAATCATGCTTGACTAATCTTCTGTAATTTTTTGAGGATGTGACAAGTAAAATGGATGAAGGGGAGCCAGTGGATGTAGTGTATCTAGACTTTCAGAAAGCTTTTGATAAGGTCCCACACGGGAGATTGGTGAGCAAAATTGGGAGTAGAGTGTTGACATGGATAGAGAATTGGTTGGCAGACAGGAAGCAAAGAGTAGGAGTAAACGGGTCCTTTTCAGAATGGCAGGCAGTGGCGAGTAGAGTGCCACAAGGGTCGGTGTTGGGGCCACAACTGTTTACCATATATATTAATGATTTGGATGAAGGAATTAGAAGTAACACTAGCAAGTTTGCAAACTCGACACCCTCAAGCCCTAGTTGTGATAATCCGAGTTCTTTACCTTCAGCCTGAATAACATGCGTATACTGGATGAGTACAACAGATTTATTCCACAGTGGGGTTCTTCCTGTGAGGATCTCCAGATACAATGCTAGTGTCTGAAAAGATCTCAACTGTGGAGAGGGAAAGAACAACTTTTCCACGATTGTTTACTTTTTATACAGAAAGGAAAAAGGGGTGTAACAGATAAAATCAAGGGCCAATTACAATTCTAATACAATTCCCATGGTTACAGAGAAAACAAAACCATTAATACAATTCACATGCTTAGAAAACAAAACCATTAATATAGGTCATATGCTTTCGGGGAAACGCATCAATTTACCTAGAGCGGATTCAAAACTTTTCCTACTTTCACACGCACCCATATAAGGAGTTGTTATTGCGAAAGAAACTTTTAATCTACTATATACGAGCAATCTCGCAGCTGCACGACCTTGTTTCTAACTGTTTTAGTACACAAGCTAACACTATCAGACAAGGGAGTAATATAAGAACAAAGAACCCCTATACTCCTCTGTCTACTCCCTATCACTCGTAAAGGGACAAACACATTCCATTCCCGATGATAACATTTCTGCCACAAGCATCCATCTTACTACTTTCTACTGAAAGCTAAGACAAGACTATTAGCTAAGACAACAACAAAATAAACCATCTTCAACCATCTACAACAAAATATCAATATCTCTAATTAACTATATCAGCTAATAGCATAGATTCTCAGTTGTTGTAGCCGGAGACTTCAATCAAGCCAACCTCAGGGGGGGGGGGGGGGGGGTACTACCAAAGTACTATCAGCATGTTCCTTGTCCCACCAGGGGCCAGAACACCCTCGACCACTGCTACACATCAATAAAAAAATGCCTGTCGCTCTGTCCCTCTACCACATTTTGTGAAATCCGATCACCCAGCTGTGCTTCTGCTCCCTGCCTATAAACAAAAATTGAAGCAGGAGGATACGTTACAGAGAGTTGTGAAATGCTGGTCAATGGACACGGTGACATCTTAGGCGACTGCTTTGAGTCAGTGGAGTGGTCCATACTCAGGGATTCCGCGGCTAACCTGAATGAGTCCATGATGGAGAGCTGTTGAATGATGAAAAGTGATAGCCAGGATTTGGAAAACACAATTCACTGTAAGTGCCAATGTATGCAGACAAACCATAAAAATGTCAATGCCATTTTGTGTTTTATAATTGGGGACACAGGGTTCAAAATCAACAAAGTCGTTAATTTGCACAAGGCCAATTAAGTGTGCAGTTTTAGATATTCTTTATCAAAAAGACAAGAAAGGCATAAAGAATTTCCAGTTTATTTTCACCAGATGGTTAACCGGATGTCAAACAATGAGAATGGAGGAGGAAGGTTCATCTCCGGTTGCTTGGACTAAACCAGTAATGATATTAGCAGCAGTTGTACTTACATCCATACATATCCTGTCCATTGGCATCCATCGTCGGGAGGTGAGTAAAACTAGTCGCTGCCAGTTTGAAGAAGGGTCTCGATCCGAAACGTCACCTATTCATTCTCTCCAGACATGCTGCCTCCTGCTGAGTTACTCCAGCATTTTGTGTCTATCTTCAGTTTAAACCAGCATCTGCAGTTCCTTCCCACACACTGCTACCTCATATTTGGTTAATGTTTAAACTATTTATAATGTATTAATAAGACAAATGTATCAGGAAGGTATTATAAATTCTTAATTATTTTAAAGATACATTGCTACACTGAGGAACCACTTTGAATGGATTTACCAGACTTCTCTTTGGAAAATTCAATAAAACAACTTCACAAAATGTTGCAAGGTAATTAATACCATGAAGTCATGTGCCATGTTGTTTTCTTGATGTAACTAGAATTTTAACGCATGAACAAGCATTACTCTTCACTGAAAATGTAATAAAACAGTTTTCCCCACGTACCAGATCCAAAAGTTCATGTGCAATATGCACTAACCACAGTTAATCCAAAATGATTAGTTTTGTTGAATTTTCTAAACCATTTCACGCAAGATAAGCAAATTATTCTTTAAGTGATGCCTGGTTGCAGAAACAGGCACCTACAGGTGGAAGGATTTTCATCAAGCAGATGAATTAATAAATCTTCCATAATATGTGTATATAAAGTTGAACACAGAGTTATTTTTCTCTTATAATGTATAAAGATGTCTTCAACAGCTAGGCTTGCAATACCTCTGTTGTCATGTATATGGAACAGAAATGGATCTCCTGTTCATGAAATTACATCTTGACTGGGATTACTACAGTGTAAAGGCTTCAGCCTTTGATCTTCAGCCAGCTGTATATTCTAATTTGATTTGGGAAGCACTCCGTCATGCACAGAGGGAGTAGCTTAGATGCCTACACATTCATGCATTAAGTTATTAAATGGATGAAATCACTGTCCAAATGATGTATCACGTAAAGGCAGGAATTTCATTGTACATAGCCATAAATAAATCTATTGGTGATAAAATAATATGAATTTTAATAGTAAGATTTATTTTTCTCACAGTTTATACTTCAAATAAATTTCTGTTGACTGTGGCCTTCGTTACTCTTGTGAATGGCAGATCTGTATCCTTCCCCTAACTCCAGGATTTCAGTGCACAGTCACTGAGAAAGCCACCGATGGTTGTTTTGGCTCAGTGAGGATTTCAGATTTGATCTGCAGCGAAAGTACAAAGTCAACACCTTGGCTCACTGTTAGCACTGTCATCTCTCAGACAGGTTCAATCTCTCCCCGGCACGTAAACACATAATCCAGGCTGATGCCTCAGTACAGCGGTGAGGGATTACTGTACTGTCAGAGGTGTTGCCTTTCACATGATGAGCTGAAGAAAGATCCTATCTGCTCTCCGAGGTGGATGTGAAATATACTGCTGCACCACTGCAGGAGTAGCAGGTGGGTGTTCTGAACATCATTCATCACTCAATCAAAATCACCAAAACCACCGCTGCTCATCATTTCCCCAAAGCTGCCAGCAATGTCCAGCTCTGTGCAAACCGTTGTCAAGTTTACTTACCTATGAATAATTCGTTGCCTGTGAATGTATTGCGAGATTTTGGGGTTACAAAAGATGTTGCTTTGAGTTTAGAGTTTAGAGACACAGCGTGGAAACAGGCCCTTCAGCCCACCGGGTCCGTGGTGACCGTTAATCACCTGTTCACACTAAGGTACTTATTCACAAAATGCTGGAGTAACTCAGCAGGTCAGGCAGCATCTCAGGAGAGGAGGAATGGGTGACGTTTCGGGTCGAGACCCTTCTTCAGACACTACCTGTTCTATGTTATCTCAAGGGCAATTTTCAGAACCGGGGCAATTTACAGAAGCCAATTAACCTACAAACCTGCACGTCTTTGAAATGCAGGAGGAAACAGGAGCATCCAGAGATAACCTTCGTGATCACAGGGTGAACATGCAAACTCTATACAGACAGCACCCAAGGTTAGAATCGAAACCGGGCTTCTGTCCTGTGAGGCAGCAGCTCTGCGCTGCTGTGCCGCCCCATTATGCAAATTCTTTTCTATCAGGGAAATAACACACCATGGAGCGAAGAAATTGCCCTAGGTGTAAAAATAATTTAAAAGAATCACGTCAGTGGGACACAATGAAAAAGTCATGTTACAATTATTAACTAAAATGTCAGATTTTGCAGTGGAACAATCTGTACAGTACATGTCTTTAGATGATAAAAAAATTAATCACGTGGTTAACAGCGAGGGGAAAAGCTTGAGACTGCAATTCGATATGTATAGTCTAGCCACTTGGGCAAAAAATAGTGGACAAAATGTAATCCAGTGAAGTGCAAGGTAATTCAGAAGAACTTTGAAATAGGTGGCTGCAGATCCTTAAAGTGAGCAGGACAGATTACTCATTGAAAGGATCATCACAATGATTTTGTATATTAGTCAAAGCATGGAATATGAGAGCAAGGAAGTTATCTAGAACTCCACTTAGTTCACAGCTGGAGCACCAGTCTGAAGAAGGGTCTCGACCCGAAATGTCACCCATTCCTTCTCTCCTGAGATGCTGCCTGACCTGCTGAGTTACTCCAGCATTTTGTGAATAAATACCTTCGATTTGTACCAGCATCTGCAGTTATTTTCTTACATGACAACTCTGGTCACACCCATGACAGAAAGTATGTGATTGTGTCAGATACATGGACTAGAAATTTTAAGCTATGAGGAAAGATTCAATAGGCTTCTATTTTGAGGTGTTTTTTTGGAGTGGATTTTAGGCTGAGTAGAGACAATGTCATAAAACCACTGCATAGGCGAACTAGAAAGAATCTACTTCCCATTATGGAGGAATCAAAAACCAGGGTCTGTACATTTGAAGTAAATGATAGGAGGACGAGCAGGGAGATGCTGATTATATTTTGACTGGTTGGTGCCTGAATTGCTATAGAAAAGAGATTGAAATCCTCATCACAATTAAAGCGTACTCTGATGTGTACTTGAAGAGGTGTCCGTGCAGGACCATGGGCCTGGTATGAGATGGCGGGACCAGGCTGGATAGCTCTTATCCAACTTGTCTGGGAACCATGGGCTGAATGATTCCAAGAGAACCACAGGCTCTTGAGACACTGCCACTGTGGAAGCAGTACAAATGCTGGGTTGAATTAAAACTTATTCATTACCCGAGGTGAAGAACTCTGGGGAAATACTGTATCTTTTAAAAAGTGGTTAGTCAAATTGTTGAGATATTCAGTGCTGAGAATGGCGAGATAGTTGTGCAAGATATTAATCCCCAGTGATGTAACTTCTCAAGAGTAGTATCGTTGAAACTCCACAAAGTAGACTGGAATAATAAATGTTTTACAGATGAGTAATAAACTAATACACGATGCCGGACAATGCCGGAACTCTGGAGCGAGCCACACATTTAATATAAAGAGTTTTCTTTAGAACTGATCTGATGTTGGAATTAATGAAAGATCTTCAGTCTGAAACTTGAACTCTTTGTTTCCTTCTGCAGATAATCCCTAGTTTGCAGGCTGTTTCCATCATTTTCGTGTTTCAAATTTCCAGGTTCTGTAGTATCTGGCTTTTATAAACTCCAGAGCCTGATTGTGTATATACGTACAGGGTATGAAAGGAGATAAGAAAGAGAATTTGCAGATCACATTATTTCCATCAAAGAAAAAGATCAGTGCATTGCGAGATTTCCAAAGATCAGAGATATTTAAAAGGGATTAACTGTCCAAGCTTTTTAAATTACAGGCCCATTGATCTAAATCAGTCAGTTTATAATGTAATTCTTTGTGAAAACCTGAGTCTTTCACCTGTACAACAGTGATTCAAAAATTCATAGGCAGATTGATTTTGTAGGAAAACCTGTCCAGCAAACCTTCTTGATTTAATTCAGTATGGCACAAATCATCAGGAAATTATGGACCCCATGGTATAATGTACAAAGTCGTCTTGTTGAGTCTCATTGTCTATAACTGGTTTTCATCTAGCCCACAGCTAACAATGACCTGTTTCCTTTATCATCGTTATTTTTTTGCAAATCTTTTATTCATTTGTTCTATATCTCTCTATACCACCGTCTATATCTCTCGTTTTCCTTTCCCCTGACTCTCAGCCTGAAGAAGGGCCTCGACCCGAAGCATCACCTATTCCTTTTCTCCCATGCTGTCTGACCTGCTGAGTTACTCCATGATTTTGTGTCTATCTTTCGGGTCTAATTTATTTAGACTGTAATAACCACAAATTCAACAGGAATCCACACAAATCCAGAGTGAGATCATCTTTGAGAGCAAGATGATCAAAATCCCTTCTGTACTCTGAATCGTCGTTACCTATAATGCACAGAACACAGAAAGGCTGAGCATAAGAACAGGCCCTTTGGCCCACAGTATCTGTGCCAAATATGATGCCAAGACCATTTCTAATCTGTCTGCATATAATCCATATCCCTCCATTCCCTGCATATCCATATACCTATCCAAAAGCCTCTCAAATGTCACTATCATATCTGCCTCAACCGCCACACTTGTCAGCATATTCCAGGCAGTCACCATCCTCTGTGTAAAAACTTGCCCCGCACATCTCCTTTAAATTTTGCCCCTCCCACCTTAAAGCTATATCTGCTAGTATTTGATTTTTCCATCCTGGGGAAAAAGTTCTGACTGTCTTCCCTATCTATACCTCTCATAATATTATATACCTCTATCGGGTCTCATCACAACCTCTAATGTTCCAGAGAAAACAATCCCAGTCTGTCCAACCTCTCCCTATAGTTAATACCCCTAATCCAGGCTTAATTCTGGTAAAGAATCTGGTATTCGTCCAACAATGGTGGAATCATCTGCAAATTTAAAGATAGTGATGGAATTGTGTCTGACCACGCAGTAGTAGATTTTTTTTTAGATTTAGAGATACAGCGCAGAAACAGGCTCTTCGGCCCACCGGGTCCGCGCCGCCCAGCGATCCCCGCACACTAACACTATCCTACACCCACTAGGGACAATTTTTACATTTGCCCAGCCAATTAACCTACAAACCTGTACGTCTTTGAGGTGTGGGAGGAAACCGAAGATCTCGGAGAAAACCCACGCAGGTCACGGGGAGAACGTACAAACTCCGTACAGACGGCACCTGCAGTCAGGATCGAACCTGAGTCTCCGGCGCTGTATTCGCTGTAAGGCAGCAACTCTACCGCTGTGCCACCGTGCCGCCATAGTAGGTATAGAGAGAGTAGAGTAGGGCTCTGAGCACAGCCTTGAGGAGCTCCTGTGTTGCAGGTTATCCAGCAGGATGTGTTGTCAATTCATACTAATTGTGGTCTTTCAACGAGGAAGTCGAGGATCCAATTGTACGGGGACAAGCAGAGACCCAATTCTCTGAATTTGATGGTAAGTTTAGAGAAGATGATGATGTTGAACCGTAATCGATAAACAACAGCCTATTGTTTTTGTGTTCTTATTGTAGAATCAGGCAGTCACAGTAGGTCCTCCACTGCTGCACTGGGCAGGCCACATGGGCAGTTAAAGAGACAGCAGAACACCAAAGAAGTGGGCTGCCATTTGTAGTCTTCACCTGAAACTAAAGCTCAAAAAGATGGGTTGAAGGAGGGACCTGATTTAGATCTGTCAAAATCTCTTCCATCTAACTACGGTTTGAATGCTGGAGAATTTAACATAATGTTTTCTTAGCACAGTTGGAAACACTTGGAAGCATTCTGCTCATAGCCTCTGGGTGTACAAGAACAAAAGCACATTCATTTATGTCAACTGTCATGATGTTCTGTAGCCTGTGAAGAGCATTTAATCAGACATCTAGAAAGCTGGCCTCCTCATGATCAAAACCTGTACTTTCCACGTCTTATCATATTTTTCATATTCTTAATACTTTCCATTGTCTCTCAGTTCTCTACACCTCTAAGTGTACATTCATTTCTGTTGGAGAGGAGAATTAATGGTGACATGTTGCCTTATAATAGCCTAAATTACTGTGAGAAGAGACATTCTTTCTTTCTGTAAACTTCCATGTTACAACAAACCCATAAACAAATCAAATTCTCCTAATATCTCTTCTCTTTCTTTATTTTATTGGCATATTTTAAATCAACATACTCTTGCAGAAATCAAAGTTCTCTCATAATCATAGTGTCTCACAGCATGGAATCAGCCCCTTCAGCCCAACTTGCCCACACTGGCCAATATGTCCAATCCACACTAGTCCCACCTGCCTGTGTTTGGCTCATACCCCTATAAACCTGTCCTATCCATGTGCAGTGCATTCAGAAAGTATTCAGACCCCTTCACTTTTTCACATTTTGCTACGTTACAGCCTTATTTAAAAATGGATTAAATCCGTTTTTTTTTATCATCAATCTACACACAATACCCCATAATAACAAAGCAAAAACAGGTGTTTTGAAATTTTTGCAAAGTAATTAAAAAGAAATAACTGAAATATCACATTTACATAACTATTTAGACCCTTTACTCAGTACTTTGTTGAGGCACCTTTGGGAGTGATTACAGCCTCAAGTCTTCTTGGATATTACGCTATAAGCTTGGCACACCTGTATTTGGGTAATTTCTTCCATTCTTCTCTGCAGATCCTCTAAAGTTCTGTCAGGTTGGATGGGGAGCGTCGATGCACAGCTATTTTCAGGTCCCTCCAGAGATGTTCGATCTGGTTCAAACCTGGGCTCTGGCCTCTGTGATATTCACAGACTTGTCACAAAGCCACTCCTGCATAGTCTTGGCTATTGTGCTTCGGGGCATGTCCTGTGGGTAAGGTTCCCCTACCCTGGGCAAGAGACTCCACGTCTACCCGATCTATTCCTCTCATGATTTTGTACACCTCTGTAAGATCTCCCCTCATCCTCCTGACTGCATTAAAGTGCCTATTTTTCCATCTTGCCCTCCAATAGCCTATAATACCACTTTGTGAGAAGACATATTATGACAATAGACACTCGGTGCAGGAGTAGGCCATTCGGCCCTTCGAGCCAGCACCGCCATTCACTATGATCATGGCTAATCATCCACAATCAGTACCCCGTTCCTGCCTTCTTCCCATATCCCTTGACTCCACTATCTTTCAGAGCTCTATCTAACTCTCTCTTGAAAGCATCCAGAGAATTGGCCTCCACTGCCTTCTGAGGCAAAGAATTCCGCAGATTCACAACTCTCTGGTTGAAAAAGTGCTTCCTAACCTCAGTTCTAACTGGCCTACCCCTTATTCTTAAACTGTGGCCCCTGCTTCTGGACTCCCCCGACATTTGGAACATGTTTCCTGCCTCTACCGTGTCCAATCCCTTAATAATCTTATATGTTTCAATAAAATCCCCTCTCATCCTTCTAAATTCCAGTGTATACAAGCCCACTCACTCCATTCTCCTCCCTCCTTATTTTTTGATATGTTTTAAACTGGTAATTGACTTATTTCTACATGTTCATGCTGAATTCATTGTAATGATACTTTATTGTCATATGTACATAGGTATGGTGAAATTTATTATATTGTTTACAGTGTACTATATTTACATATTCTGTTGTGCTGCTGCAAGTAAGAATTTCATTTTTCTATCTGGGACATATGACAATAAAACACTCTTGATGCTTTATTTTGCACACAACTCAGTAAAATCGTACAGCAGACCTTACTTCGGCAAGATAGAAATAATAACTTCACACCACTTTATTACTCTCCTCAGAAATTGTCCTGAATCTGTTATATTCATTGAATGAGAATTATTCCCTCTGCGTCTCTCAGCTATTCCTCCAATGGTTATGTTCTGCAGTACCCATCAATATATATGTAGCACTTCAAATGGGTCTTTCGTTCATGAAATGAGATGCTGGCTATGATTACTTTTGTGTATGACAGTGGGTTTCATCACTGACATGATACAAGTTAATGGTGTACATGAACTGACACATTCTTGCCTGCATTGCATGAAAAGGTAAGTGTTGGAATGGTTTGTCTGGCTTTTATCAAATCTCTCTGTCGAAATGTTAACCATCATTAGTTGTCTATCTTCCTCATTAAACCGTGCCTACTGTACAGCAGGTGAGAAATATCCTTGCAATATACTGGCTGAGTCCACAGATAAAAGTTTTAATTTAGAACAAATGGTACAGAGTTTGCAGAAGATGGCAACCCTGCAAGGAAGTTCTCTATATCTCTCATTTCCCTTATCCCTAACCAGTCTGAAGAAGGGTCTCGACCTGAAACATCACCCATTCCTTCTCTCCTGAGATGCTTCAGAGAGTTACTCCAGCTTTTTGTGTCTATCTCTGGAAGTTCTCAAGGGTTTGGAGATTAGAATATTGTGCCCACTGGGTGGCGCATCGATGGCAGCACTGCCTACAGTTTGTCTGTCCTTTTCGTTCTTTTTTTGTTATTTTTGGTGAGTTTTAAAAGTACACATTAGATAGATAGATAGATAGATAGATAGATAGATAGATAGATAGATAGATAGATAGATAGATAGATAGATAGATAGATAGATAGATAGATAGATAGATAGATAGATAGATAGATAGATAGATAGATAGATAGATAGATAGATAGATAGATAGATAGATAGATAGATAGATAGATAGATAGATAGATAGATAGATAGATAGATAGATAGATAGATAGATAGATAGATAGATAGATAGATAGATAGATAGATAGATAGATAGATAGATAGATAGATAGATAGATAGATAGATAGATAGATAGATAGATAGATAGATAGATAGATAGATAGATAGATAGATAGATAGATAGATAGATAGATAGATAGATAGATAGATAGATAGATAGATAGATAGATAGATAGATAGATAGATAGATAGATAGATAGATAGATAGATAGATAGATAGATAGATAGATAGATAGATAGATAGATAGATAGATAGATAGATAGATAGATAGATAGATAGATAGATAGATAGATAGATAGATAGATAGATAGATAGATAGATAGATAGATAGATAGATAGATAGATAGATAGATAGATAGATAGATAGATAGATAGATAGATAGATAGATAGATAGATAGATAGATAGATAGATAGATAGATAGATAGATAGATAGATAGATAGATAGATAGATAGATAGATAGATAGATAGATAGATAGATAGATAGATAGATAGATAGATAGATAGATAGATAGATAGATAGATAGATAGATAGATAGATAGATAGATAGATAGATAGATAGATAGATAGATAGATAGATAGATAGATAGATAGATAGATAGATAGATAGATAGATAGATAGATAGATAGATAGATAGATAGATAGATAGATAGATAGATAGATAGATAGATAGATAGATAGATAGATAGATAGATAGATAGATAGATAGATAGATAGATAGATAGATAGATAGATAGATAGATAGATAGATAGATAGATAGATAGATAGATAGATAGATAGATAGATAGATAGATAGATAGATAGATAGATAGATAGATAGATAGATAGATAGATAGATAGATAGATAGATAGATAGATAGATAGATAGATAGATAGATAGATAGATAGATAGATAGATAGATAGATAGATAGATAGATAGATAGATAGATAGATAGATAGATAGATAGATAGATAGATAGATAGATAGATAGATAGATAGATAGATAGATAGATAGATAGATAGATAGATAGATAGATAGATAGATAGATAGATAGATAGATAGATAGATAGATAGATAGATAGATAGATAGATAGATAGATAGATAGATAGATAGATAGATAGATAGATAGATAGATAGATAGATAGATAGATAGATAGATAGATAGATAGATAGATAGATAGATAGATAGATAGATAGATAGATAGATAGATAGATAGATAGATAGATAGATAGATAGATAGATAGATAGATAGATAGATAGATAGATAGATAGATAGATAGATAGATAGATAGATAGATAGATAGATAGATAGATAGATAGATAGATAGATAGATAGATAGATAGATAGATAGATAGATAGATAGATAGATAGATAGATAGATAGATAGATAGATAGATAGATAGATAGATAGATAGATAGATAGATAGATAGATAGATAGATAGATAGATAGATAGATAGATAGATAGATAGATAGATAGATAGATAGATAGATAGATAGATAGATAGATAGATAGATAGATAGATAGATAGATAGATAGATAGATAGATAGATAGATAGATAGATAGATAGATAGATAGATAGATAGATAGATAGATAGATAGATAGATAGATAGATAGATAGATAGATAGATAGATAGATAGATAGATAGATAGATAGATAGATAGATAGATAGATAGATAGATAGATAGATAGATAGATAGATAGATAGATAGATAGATAGATAGATAGATAGATAGATAGATAGATAGATAGATAGATAGATAGATAGATAGATAGATAGATAGATAGATAGATAGATAGATAGATAGATAGATAGATAGATAGATAGATAGATAGATAGATAGATAGATAGATAGATAGATAGATAGATAGATAGATAGATAGATAGATAGATAGATAGATAGATAGATAGATAGATAGATAGATAGATAGATTAGATTGATAGATAGATAGATAGATAGATAGAGTGAGTCCCAGGAGCGGTTGGAGGCGGTTGGAGCAGCGTCCGGGCGGTAGGTTTAAAAACCCAGCGCGGGGCTTGTTCACACAGAGGCCCAGGAGCGGTTGGAGGCGGTTGGAGCAGTGTAAAAACGTTCCCACACACTTTAAAAGAAGTGTTCTGGAGGAAGCCGCTGATTGGTGGAAGCGGACTAGAGGAAGCAGCTGATTGGGCGTAACCCCGGGGTTGTAATTCTGCTTTTTGTTCGTACTTATTTTCATATTTTTCATATTTCAGATACAGCGCGGAAACAGGCCTTTTCGGCCCACCAAGTCCGCGCCGCCCAGCGATCCCTGTACATTAACACTATCCTACACACACTAGGGACATTTTTTACATTTACCCAGTCAATTAACCTACAAACCTGTACGTCTTTGGAGTGTGGGAGGAAACCGAAGATCTCGGAGAAAACCCACGCAGGTCACGGGGATAACGTACAAACTCCTTACAGTACAGCACCCGTAGTCAGGATCGAACCTGAGTCTCCGGCGCTGCATTCGCTGTAAGGCAGCATCTCTACCGTTGCGCCACTGTGCCTTACTTTTAGTTAAGGGCTCAGTGAGTTAAGGGTTCAGTAAGTTAAGGGTTCAGTAAGTTAAGGGTTCAGTGAGTTAAGGGTTCAGTGAGTTAAGGGTTCAGTGCTTTTTAGTAAAGGTACAGTTTAAAGGATTAAGTGGGATTTGATTTAATTTGGGGGTAAGACATGTCAGATGAGATCGGCCTCGTGGATTGCTCATCCTGCAACATGTGGGAGATCAGGGATATTGTCGGTGTCCCTGATGACTACATGTGCAGGAAGTGTGTCCAGCTGCAGCGCCTGGCAAACCGCATTGAACGGTTGGAGCTGCGGTTGGACTCATTCTGGAGATCCACGATGCTGAGAAGGTCGTGGATAGCACGTATAGTGAGTTGGCCACACCACAGGTAAAAGATAAGCGGACAGAAAGGAAACGGGTGGCCACTAGCCAGCGTAGCAGTAGGCAGGTAATGCAGGAGTCCCCTGCAGTCATCTCCCTCCTAAACAGATATGCCATTTTGGATACTGTTGGGGGAGATGGCTCATCAGGGGAAGGCGGCAGCAGCAGCCAAGTTCATGGCACCGTGGGTGGCTCTGCGGCAAAAGAGGGGAGGAAAAAGAGTGGAAGGGCTATAGTGATAGGGGATTCAATTGTAAGGGGAATAGATGGGCATTTCTGCGGCCGCAAACGAGACTCCAGGATGGTATGTTGCCTCCCTGGTGCAAGGGTCAGGGATATCTCTGAGCGGCTGCAGGACATTCTGAAGGGGGAGGGTGAGCAGCCAGTTGTTGTGGTGCACGTTGGCACCAACGATTTAGGTAAAAAACGGGATGAGGTCCTACAAGGTGAATTTAGAGAGCTAGGAGATAAACTAAAAAGTAGGACCTCAAAGGTAATAATCTCTGGATTACTACCAGTGCCACGTGCTAGTCAGAGTAGGAATAGGAGGATATTTCAGATGAATACGTGGCTTGAAAAATGGTGCAAGAGGGAGGGATTCAAATTTTTAGGACATTGGAACCAGTTCTGGGAGAGGTGGGACCAGTACAAACAGGACGGTCTGCACCTGAGCTGGAATGGAACCAATGTCCTAGGGGGAGTGTTTGCTAGTGCTGTCGGGGAGGATTTAAACTAATGTGGCAGGGGGATGGGAGCAGGAGCAGAGAGACAGAGGGGTGTAAAATGAGGGTAGAAGCAACAGGTAGCAAGGTGAAAAGTAAAAGTGGCAGGCAGACAAATCCAGGGCAAAAATCAAAAAGGGCCACTTTTCAACATAATTGTATAAGGGGTAAGAGAGTTGTAAAAACAAGCCTGAAGGCTTTGTGTCTCAATGCAAGGAGTATACGTAATAAGGTGGATGAATTAAATGTGGAGATAGTTATTAATGATTATGATATAGTTGGGATTACGGAGACATGGCTCCAGGGTGACCAAGGCTGGGAGCTCAACATCCAGGGATATTCTATATTCAGGCGGGATAGACAGAAAGGAAAAGGAGGTGGGATAGCGTTACTGGTTAGAGAGGAGATTAAAGCAGTGGAAAGGAAGGACATTAGCTTGGAGGAAGTGGAATCGATATGGGTAGAGCTACGAAACACTAAGGGGCAGAAAACGCTAGTGGGAGTTGTGTACAGGCCACCTAACAGCAGTAGTGAGGTTGGGGATGGCATCAAGCTGGAAATTAGAAATGCATGCACTAAAGGTGCAGCAGTTATAATGGGTGACTTCAATCTACATATAGATTGGGTGAACCAAACTGGCAGGGGTGCTGAGGAAGAGGATTTCTTGGAATGTTTGGGAGATGGTTTTCTAAACCAACATGTCGAGGAACCAACGAGAGAACAGGCCATTCTAGACTGGGTATTGAGTAATGAGGAAGGGTTAGTTAGCAGTCTTGTTGTGCGAGGCCCCTTGGACAAGAGTGATCATAATATGGTAGAGTTCTTCATTAGGATGGAGAGTGACAAATTCGATACAGAAACAAGTGTTCTGAACTTAAAGAAAGGTAACTTTGAGGGTATGAGGCGTGAATTGTCCAAGATAGACTGGCGATTGATGCTGAAAGGGTTGACGGTGGACATGCAATGGAAGGCATTTAAAGGTCGCATGGATGAACTACAACAAGTGTTCATCCCAGTTTGGCAAAAGAACAAACCAGGAAAGGTAGTGCATCCGTGGCTAACAAGGGAAATCAAGGATAGTATTAAAACAAAAGATGAAGCATACAGATTAGCCAGAAAAAGTAGCATACCAGAGGACTGGGAGAAATTCAGAGTCCAGCAGAGGAGGACAAAGGGCTTAATTAGGAAAGGGAAAATAGATTATGAGGGAAAACTGGCAAGGAACATAAAAACAGACTGCAAAAGCTTTTATAGATATGTCAAGAGAAAAAGATTAGTTAAGGCAAATGTAGGTCCCTTGCAGTCGGAAACAGGTGAATTGATCATAGGGAACAAGGAGATGGCAGACCAATTGAACAAATACTTTGGTTCTGTCTTCACTAAGGAAGACATAAACCGTCTGCCGGAAATAGCGGGGGGCCGGGGGTCTAATGAGATGGAGGAACTGAGGGAAATCCAGGTAAGTCGGGAAGTGGTGTTAGGTAAATTAAATGTATTAAAGGCAGATAAATCCCCAGGGCCAGATAGGCTGCATCCCAGAGTGCTTAAGGAAGTAGCCTCAGAAATAGTGGATGCATTAGTGATAATTTTTCAAAACTCTTTAGATTCTGGAGTAGTTCCTGAGGACTGGAGGGTAGCTAATGTAACCCCACTTTTTAAAAAGGGAGGGAGAGAGAAAACGGGGAATTATAGACCAGTTAGCCTAACATCGGTAGTGGGGAAAATGCTAGAGTCAGTTATTAAAGATGTGATAGCATCACATTTGGAAAGTGGTGAAATCATCGGACAAAGTCAGCATGGATTTACCAAAGGCAAATCATGTCTGACGAATCTTATAGAATTTTTCGAGGATGTAACTAGTAGAGTGGATAAGGGAGAACCAGTCGATGTGTTATATCTGGACTTTCAGAAGGCCTTCGACAAGGTCCCACATAGGAGATTAGTGTACAAACTTAAAGCACACGGTATTGAGGGTTTAGTGTTGAGGTGGATAGAAAATTGGTTGGCGGACAGGAAGCAAAGAGTAGGAATAAACGGGTCCTTTTCGGAATGGCAGGCAGTGACTAGTGGGGTACCGCAAGGCTCAGTGCTGGGACCCCAGTTATTTACAGTGTATATTAATGATTTGGACGAGGGAATTGAATGCAACATCTCTAAGTTTGCGGATGACACGAAGCTGGGTGGCAGTGTTAGCTGCGAGGAGGATGCTAGGAGGCTGCAGAGTGACTTGGATAGATTAGGCGAGTGGGCAAATGCATGGCAGATGCAATATAATGTGGATAAATGTGAGGTTATCCACTTTGGCGGCAAGAACAGGAACGCAGAGTATTACCTGAATGGTGACTGATTGGGAGAAGGGGAGATGCAACGTGACCTGGGTGTCATGGTGCACCAGTCATTGAAAGCAAGCATGCAGGTGCAGCAGGCAGTGAAGAAAGCGAATGGTATGTTGGCATTCATAGCAAGAGGATTTGAGTTTAGGAGCAGGGAGGTTCTGCTGCAGTTGTACAGGGCCTTGGTGAGACCGCACCTGGAGTATTGTGTGCAGTTTTGGTCTCCTAACCTGAGGAAAGACGTTCTTGCCTTAGAGGAGTACAGAGAAGGTTCACCAGATTGATCCCTGGGATGGCGGGACTTACATATGAGGAAAGACTGGATAAACTGGGCTTGTATTCGCTGGAATTTAGAAGACTGAGGGGGGATCTTATAGAAACATATAAAATTCTTAAGGGGTTGGAGAGGCTAGTTGCGGGAAGATTGTTCCCGATGTTGGGGGAGTCCAGAACCAGGGGTCACAGCTTAAGGATAAGGGGGAAGTCTTTTAGGACCGAGATGAGAAAACATTTCTTCACACAGAGAGTGGTGAGTCTGTGGAATTCTCTGCCACAGAAAGTAGTTGAGGCTAGTTCATTGGCTATATTTAAGAGGGAATTAGATGTGGCCCTTTTTGCTAAAGGGATCAGGGGGTATGGAGAGAAGGCAGGTACAGGCTACTGAGCTGGATGATCAGCCATGATGATATTGAATGGCGGTGCAGGCTCGAAGGGCCGAATGGCCTACTCCTGCACCTATTTTCTATGTTTCGATAGATAGATAGATAGATAGATAGATAGATAGATAGATAGATAGATAGATAGATAGATAGATAGATAGATAGATAGATAGATAGATAGATAGATAGATAGATAGATAGATAGATAGATAGATAGATAGATAGATAGATAGATAGATAGATAGATAGATAGATAGATAGATAGATAGATAGATAGATAGATAGATAGATAGATAGATAGATAGATAGATAGATAGATAGATAGATAGATAGATAGATAGATAGATAGATAGATAGATAGATAGATAGATAGATAGATAGCTCTCCATAATGTTTGGGACAAAGACCCATTATTTATTTATTTGCCTCTGTACTCCACAATTTTATCATTTGTAATAGAAAAAAAATCACTCATGGTTAAAGTGCACATTGTCAGATTTTAGTCAAGGCCATTTTTATACATTTTGGTTTCACCATGTAGAAATTACAGCAGTGTTTATACATAGTCCCCTCCCATTTCAGGGCACCATAATGTTTGGGACACAGCAATGTCATGTAAATGAAAGTAGTCATGTTTAGTATGTTGTTGCATATCCTTTGCATGCATTGACTGCTTGAAGTCTGTGATTCATGGACATCACCAGTTGCTGGGTGTCTTCTCAGGTTATGCTCTGCCAGGCCTGTATTGCAACCATCTTTAGCTTATGCTCTAGTCCCCAAACAAGCATAAGTTTTCTCTTCAGCATATAAAAGGCATGCTCAATTGGGTTCAGATCGAGTGATTGACTTGGCCACTCGAGAATTGAGCATTTTTTAGCTTTGAAAAACTCTTTTGTTGCTTTAGCAGTATGTTTGTGATCATTGTCTTGCTGTAGAATGAACCGCCAGCCTATGGGTTTTGAGGCATTTGTTTGAACTTGAGCAGATGTATGTGTCTATACATTTCAGAATTCATTCTGCTACTACCATCAGCAGTGGTATCATCAGTGAAGATAAGTGAGTCAGTACTTTCAGCAGCCATACATGCCCAGGTCAAAACACCCCCACCACCATGTTTCACAAATGAGGTAGTATGCTTTGGATCTTGGGCAGTTCCTTCTCTCCTCCATATTTTGCTTCCATCACTCTGATATAAGTTAATCTTCATCTCATCTGTCCACAAGACCTTTTTCCAGAACTATGGTTGCTCTTTTAAGTACTTCTTGGCAAACTGTAACCCGGCCATCCTATTTTTGTGGCTAACCAGTGGTTTGCATCTTGCAGTGTAACCTCTGTATTTCGGTTCGTGAAGTCTTCTGTGGACAGTGGTCATTGACAAATCCTCACCTAACTCCTGGAGTGTTTCTGATCTGTCGGACAGGTGTTTGGGGATTTTTCTTTATTATAGAGAGAATTGTTCTGTCATCAGCTGTGGAGGTCTTCCTTGGTCTGCCAGTCCCTTTGTGATTAGTAAGCTCACCAGTGCTCTCTTTCTTCTTAATGATGTTCCAAACTGTTGATTTTGGTAAGCCTAAGGTTTAGCTGATGTCTCTAACAGTTTTATTCTTATTTCTCATTCTCATAATGGCTTTTTTGACTTTCATTGGCACAACTTTGGTCCTCATGTTGATAAACAGCAATAAAAGTTTCCAAAGGTGATGGCAAAAACTGGAGGAAAGACTAGGTGCTGAGAGCTCTCTTATACCTGCATTAAGGAGGCATTTAAACACATCTGAGCAATTACAAACACCTGTGAAGCCGTGTGTCCCAAGCATTGCTCTGTGGCGCTGACAATGGCTGCCACGGTGTACTGCTCCTTGCTGTTTTGTAGGTATTTGTTCGTTTGTGTTGTCTGCGGTAATCCCACAAAGATCACTTTCACGAGAGAGGTACTCCTTAACATCAGATATACGGTACCTTCAAACATCGTTCCAGATTTCTCTCACTCGCTGGATTATTTGGACATATTTGTCGGCGGGGCTGTGGCTGCGTTCAAGGTCTTGAAATGGAGGAGGACCCGTGGGAAGCGCTCTGCAGCACTCACCCGACTCCGGCGACGAGGATTACGCACACCGCTCCCGAGTATATTCCTCGCAAATCTACGTTCTCTCAACAACAAAGTGGACGAACTGCAACTCCTGTGTCACACTAACAAGGACTTCTCTCGAGCCGCTGCCCTGTGCTTCACCGAGACCTGGCTGTGAGAGTCGACCCCGGACAATGCGCTGCAACTGGCTGGCTTTCAACTAGGCAGAGCGGACCGTGAAGAAGAGGCAGCGGGAAAATCAAGAGGAGGTGGAATATGCTTCTACACGCCAGGTCCCCACGCCGGGTCCCCTTTGTTCTTCGTGACGCGGCCCATCCACCTCGGCCCCCAGGGACTCCGACTTCAATGATCCATGTCTCTCCGCATGCTTGGCGGCGTGGTTTCATCAATGCCAGTTGCTCGGGCTCGAGTTCGGATTCAGCGGTGTGCGAGCAGAGCCTACCAGTCCTACCGGTAGGTTCTCCATCGGCAGTCTGCGGCGGGCAGCCCTCTATCATCGTCAGCCCGGCCCTGCACCTCATGCAAGGAACCAGTCCACTGAGTCCTTAAGCAATAGTCACCTGATCCCGGCACCATTTTACACAGTGCAATCTGCAGCTAGCCATAAAGGCCAACTCGAGTACATTTACATTTGTTTAAATGTCAATTAATGTACATTGTCCCTTTTTCAAATAAATTATTATTATTATTATTATTATTATTATTATTATTATTATTATTATTATTATTATTATTATTATTATTATTATTATTATTATTATTATTATTATTATTATTATTATTATTATTATTATTATTATTATTATTATTATTATTGTTGTTGTTGTTGTTGTTGTTGTTGTTGTTGTTGTTGTTGTTGTTGTTGTTGTTGTTGTTGTTGTTGTTGTTATTATTATTATTATTATTATTATTATTATTATTATTATTATTATTATTATTATTATTATTATTATTATTAGTTGAATAATTACATTGAACAGACATTATTATCTTGAGTAGTGATGAGCCAAAGTTTCCCAGGAGTCGACAGGGATTTTATAGTTCATGAGTGTTTCCTTTGTTCACCTGTTGATTCTTAGCTGTGATGGAACTTTGAATAGTGTGCCTGTTTCTGGAGTCTGGTGTCGGGTTTGTAAACCATCAGATCTGGGTTAGTGTAATAAGTACCTCAGTGCTAGGGTTTTCAGTCTGGGAGTTGACACTGTGAATTTAGCAGATTTTGTGGAGATGGTGATTTCTCTCCGTAGCTGGGTGGCCTCACAGTGCACGAAACCTGGGTTTGATCTTTGCTTTGGGTGCTGTCTTTGTGGAGTTTCTACGTTTTCTCTGTGACTACGTGGGCTTTCTCCGGATGCTCTATTTTCCTCCCACATTTCAAAGACATGAAGGTTTGTAGGTTAATGTTCTTCTGTAAATTGCCCCTCCATTGGATAAAGTGGAACTAGTATGCGGGTGATCAGTGCAGTCTGTCAGAGATGAGGTGCAGCATTGCAGTGAGAAAGATTGGGTAAAGTGTTGGTATAATGATAACACATGTCTGCACTGAGATTTGTGTATGTTGTAGATTTAGTTTAGTTTAATTTAGTATAGAGAAGCAGCATGAAAACAGCCCTTCGGCTCACTGAGTTCACACTGACCATTGATCACATGTTCACTCTAGGCTTCTCATCAATTTATGGCAATATGACTTTCACAACATTAACATAGAAACATAGAAACATAGAAACATAGAAAATAGGTGCAGGAGTAGGCCATTCAGCCCTTCGAGCCTGCACCGCCATTCAATATGATCATGGCTGATCATCCAACTCAGTATCCTCTACCTGCCTTCTCTCCATACCCCCTGATCCCTTTAGCTACAAGGGCCACATCTAACTCCCTCTTAAATATAGCCAATGAACTGGCCTCAACTACCTTCTGTGGCAGAGAATTAAAGAAGCTAGATTAAGAAGCTAGATTAAACTGAAAGCATATTAATTGTAGAGAACATCAACTCTTGGGCCGTCTGAGTTTAATTCAAATATCCCTGTTTACACATGACTTGTAATTTCACGGCTATATTGAACATTTTAACAATTCTTTTTAATGGTGCTTTAACTCTCCCATTTATTTGCAGATAGTCTGTTGATTTGAACAGTTTGGGTTTATCTCCCTAACAGTTTCCTTCATACAACTGCAAAACACATTGCTCCCACTAGTCTCAAAAGCATTGGCGCCTGACATGGTAGCATGAGATAATCATGGTTTAAAATGCAGTGTGTGCTAATAGCCTCCAGCTATTCCATTTCAATGATATCCCAGATATCCCGAGAGGTTGAGATGCAAAGACGTACTTATGCTGTGCTGAAAGTCACTACTGCCTCCTTTAAAGGGAAAGAAAGTTAAGTACTTCAGCATGAAATTGTCCACCATACTGGCATAGTGATTCACGCAAAATACATTTTACTTTCTAGCAATGTGGGTTTTATTCTCTGTTTGTGTCTTTAGCAACAGTGACACATCCTTGTAATTAGTTACATTTGCAGATTGGGGTGTCAACAATATAGCATAAAATGCATCTATCGGGACGGAAAATAACTTTGCACCAGTTTGAAAACAGTTTTCAATAGCCAACCCTGCTTATCACTACCTCACCAGCTCACAAATCCACATACCCACACATAAATTTGTGCCTTTCAAGGCAGGGTAAACCTTCATTGCTATCCTTGGACCACTTTTAATGAGACAAATCATTGGGATCATTCAGTCTTAATTTGCCTGCTTAAAATAGGTGTACTTAAAAGGTAGAAGTCTCGAGATTGGACCAGACAAAATCTATCTGCACCCAGTTTTTATGCATAGATTGTTCATTACAAACAATTTTATGGATATTTTTGAAGTGTATGTGTGTGCCCATTTCCTGAACTTCTGCCAATGAGGACAATAGGCCAGGCACTTCCTGATACAATTCACCTGTGCACCACTTGCCATTTTACCTTACAACATAGATGGATGCCATTTTGTCCATCTAGTGCATGCCAGTGCACAGATAAATTCAATTCTCTGATTAATTTCCCTGTTCTCTGTGCCCTACACCGAGTTTCATTAACCCTCTCAGTTTCTACCACTTACTTACATAGCAGGGGAATTTACAGTGGATAATTAACTTACCAGATTGTTTGTCTCTGTGGTGTGGGAAGAAACCAAGCCAATGTGTGGCTACCATCCTGGCAGCAGGTTTGCTGGTGTTATTCGTGAGGGTTTAAACTGGATTGGCAGGGGGGGGGGGGGGGGGGGGGGGTGGTATCCAATATAGTTCTGAGGAAGTTGGGAGGCTGGAGGTCAGTACAGAAATCAATAACAGCAAGTTGAGTGGACGGAATAGGCAGGAGCATGGCAGGGAATGGAGATAGGGTAGACACAAAATGCTGGAGTAACTCAGTGGGTCAATGTCTGAAGAAGGGTCTCGACCCGAAACGTCACCCATTCCTTCTCTCCAGAGATGCTGCCTGACCCGCTGAGTTACTCCAGCATTTTGTGTCTACTTGCGATTTAAACCAGCATCTGCAGTTTTCTTTCCTAGGGAATGAAGATAGGTGGTCAGCTTATATTGCAATTATTTCATTGCTGAAGGCTTACAAGTAAATTGGATGAATTTAGGGCATGAGTATGTGAGACAGATAAACTCAATTTTCTGACTAATTTCCTTGTTCCCTATGCCCTACGCCTATTTTCATTGACACTTTCATTACGGAAACCTGGCTAAGGGAGGGACAGAACTGTCAGAGGCTGAGGTGAAAGAAAAGAGGGAATTACTTTGTTGATTAAGGAGAACATCATGGCAGTAGAATGAGATGACATTACTGAAGAAGACAATACTGAGTAGAGATGGTTGAAAGTTTCAAATTCTTAGGAAAAAATATCACCAGTAATGTGTCCTGGAACAGCTACAATGAAGCAACGGCCAAGAAAGAACACCAAAACCTCTACTTCCCTTGAAGGCTTAGACAGCTTAACATGTCCCCAAAATCTCTCACCAATTTCTACAGATGCGCCGTCAAAAGCATTTTATTGGGATACATCGCAGCATGGTTTGGGAACAGTTCCATCCAAGATCACAAGAAATTGCAGAGAGTTCTGGACGTAGCCCAGACCATCATGAAAACCAACCTTCCTTCCAGTGACTCCACTTGCACTTCATGCTGCCTCAACCAATCTCATCTCGGTCATTCCCTCTTCTCCCATCAGGCAAGATGTACAGAAGTTTGAAAACACACACCTCCAGAATCAGGGACAGTTTCTTCCCAGCCGTTATAAGACAACTGAACCATCCTCTCACCAGCTGAAGATAGGCCCTGACCTCATATCTACCCCAGGCTATGCATTTCAGGCACCCACCATTTGCTGTGTAAATTTTTTTTTGTTGGTATTTATGTACCATTTTAATAATCATTTAATTAATAATTAATATCTTTTCACCCTCAGGTTTGCAAATGCTTTCTATATTTGATACCATGCAGCTGTCCTCCAAGTGGGCTCATCAAGTCAACTGTTCAACCCATCTATTTGCTTCTCCCTCAGCTTATTACTGCCGAGAGATTTTGACCCAAGGGTAATATGCAGACAACTCACGTGAGGAGCAGGTGTCTTGTGCTCAATATTTCAGCCTTCTGTTCAAGGATCATACTGAAATATTACAAACCTTAAAATAACTGCTCTTGTTATGAATTTTGTTGTATGATATAAACCAACACCTTCTAAATGTTGCAATCATGATTAAAGATAAGAATGAAAGTTCATCTCATTAAAATTTACTGTCTCGTTGAAAATTAGAAACTTTTCACAAAGCTCGACAAGGTTAATATAGGGAGGATGTTTTCTCCGGCTGAGGAGATTTGTAAATCTCCAGAGTCATGACTTAACAAGAACATCGCTGCAGGAGCTCTTTAGGATTGTGTTCTTGGTCCAGCCGTCTTCATCTGCTTACCCTATGGTCCTACTTCAATTATTAGGTCGGAACTAGGAATATTTCCTAATGATTTCTTGATGTTCAACTCCTCGGGTAATTAACGCATCTGTGCTTGCATGCTAAGTATGTGGACAACATTCTGGCTTGGACTGATCTGTGGGATGTAACATTCATTCCACTCAAAAATCAGGAAATGACCACATCCCTTCAGGAAACATCTGACCACATCCCCAAGCATCCAATGGAACTTTCATTCATCAATGGATATTTTTAAGGTGGAGTTTGATAGATTCTTGATTGGTACTGGTGTCAGGGGTTATGGGGTGAAGGCAGGGTTGAGAGGGAAAGATAGATCAGCCACGATTGAATGGCGGAGTAGACATGATGGGCCGAATGGCCGAATTCTGCTCATATAATTTATTGAACTTATTAGCATATTTCCTGGAAGCAACATCCTGCAGATTTTAATCCAAAATCTTAATTTGACTAAAATACTATGGTTACACAAACAACCCAGTTTTGGCAAGCAGTCTACTTTAGTCTCTGCAAATCATTTCCACAAATCTCAAGGCACATTTTGAGCACAATAGAACACTGCACAGTTGCCTGCATGAGCGAAACTCCCAGAGTATTCAAAAGGCTGACTCCATCACAAACAAAACAAAAAACTTATTTTGACACCATATCCTTTAAGTTGACATTTACTTCCTATGCCGGCAAACGTGGTGGCACCGAACAACTTCCACGAGCATATACAATAATATATATTTTTAATTATCTTTATAATATTTCTTTAATGCAGATTAATATCCCAAGGCATTTTACAAGTAATAATTAGACAAAAATCTACCAAAACAGAAAAGGATATGTTGGAATGGATGACCATATAGAACTTAGAACATAGAATAATGCAGCACAGAAACAGTCCTTTCGGCCCATAATGTCCATGCTAAACATGGTGCCACGTTAAAGTGATCTGCTCCACCTGCACATGATCCATATCCCTCCATTCCCTGTCTATCCATGTGCCTATCCAAAGGTCTGTTGAATGCCACTATTGTTTCTGCCTTCACTAGCAGCGCATTCAGAGGGCAGGTTTTGAGGTGAATGATTGAGGAGGGAAATAGGGGAATTGGAGTTTCAGAAGGTACAGTGGTAAATGCTGAGAAAAGGGGAGCATGGAATTCATAATGAATCAAAGTCAGAAGAGGTTTTAAGTTGTGGACCTGAAGGAATTTTTGTAGGGATAGAAGAGGCAAAGTTTTAAATCAGAAGGAAATGCAAATTTAAGTTGGAGACAAAGAAGAAATTAGAGACTTTATAGTTCATCAAAAGCACAGAGATTGGAGTGAGGAACTTTTGTGGGGTATGAAAGTAGGTGGAAGAAATTGCATTAAAAAATATCTTTCATGGTGTCAAGTAGTCCTAATGCATTTTAGAATCAATGAATTATTTTCAAAGCAAAGCAAATGTAATCCAGGAAATATGAAAGTCAATTTGCATACTATGCAGTTCCTCTCATTGAATGCACGGTACTTATATTTAACCTAACTATTCTACAAGATTTGTAGGAAAGAACTGCAGAAGCTGGTTTAAATCAAAGAGAGACACAAAATGCTGGAGTAACTCAGTGGGACCAGCAGCATCTCTGGAGAGAAGGAATCGGTGACGTTTCGGGTCGAGACCTTCTGCAAGATTTTATTCTACAAGATTATTCAACAAGATTGTTCTGGACTCACATTTATAAATATGAAAGCAAGAGTAGTGAGCCACATACAACTGAGCTAGGCTAGCAATTGTACATGCATCTTGGAAGCTTGGGATGTTATCCAGGAGAACAATACGCTGGTTGACTCTGGAGTGACAAAGCAAGGATGAGAATTTCAGTCTTGGATGGGCCACTTATAATTGTAGAAGTAACAAAATTAATCTTGCAATAGAAAATATGTGGCATGGGAAACTTAGCTCAGAGGCAGATAGAATACTGGGAAAAAGAACAAATTGGTCCAAACTGGCCAAGGAAGGGTTTTGACAACACAATCTTACGGAAATCTAAATCCCAGTTACTGTGGGAAACATTGGCAAGGTCACATCAATGCTCAACCTCAGTTGCTCTAAAATAGTGGGCTTTCTCCATGAATTATTTCAATGCTTGCACTGATGATTGTTTCTTAATAATGTTGCCAGGAATTATGCAATATTTGCAATATTTGCCAAATAAGTTTCCATTGGTAGGGAGGGAAATATAATTCACACCCCATTCCAAAGGATTAATGATGAAATATTGCAAACCAAAACGAACTTTGTATTTAACTCCAGGAGTTGAGGGCTACCAGTACATCCAATTGAGTGAGAAATGGTGACTCTTGGCGAAAAAAGAACATATTTTTTTGTAGGCAATGAATTTTAATCAATCTTCATTTCTCTGCGACAATTTGTCACAAGCAACAATGAGTAAATGACAATTAATGTGTTATTTATGGGTATGTTGATTGAGGAAGAAATATCCGGCTTGCTCTTTGCTTTCGTTAATCCCTGTCAAGGGAATTGTTAACATGCAACTAAAGAAGCAGACTATCTTCGGATAAAATATTGCAGCTCTCTAATCAACGGAAATGAAGAGCTCAGATGTCTGAAGTAGGTTTTGAGCACACAGCCCTCTTGCACATGGACACAATATATCAGTGTTGACATTCTTACTGCAATATGCATTAACTCCACTCAAGAAATAGTCACAATCTCAATCTCATTCTCAATCACTGAGTTGCAACATCAGAATGTTTGGAGGCTGAGCTTCAAGTCAGTATCAATTCAGTCACTTAAGCATTTCCACGACATCCACATAACTGGAATCCTATATCAACATAAACTTTCCTTAAAACACAGCCTCCATCACAAAATGCCCACAATGAGACCCTAATAAATGGGAGTAACTTCCCATTTCTTGGAAGCCACCACTTAATGAATGCAGACATCTAGCCGAGACTTTGGCCAATTGAAGAAGAGTGTATCTGAAGATTAAGAGAGAGATCTAGGACTAGAGGTCATAGCCTCAGAATTAAAGGACATTATTTTAGGAAGGAGATGAGGAAAATTTTATTTAGTCAGAGGGTGGTAAATCTGTGGAATTCTTTGCCACAGAAGGCTGTGGAGCCTGTCAGTGGATATTTTTGAGGCAGAGATAGATAGATTCTTGATTAGTATAGGTGTCAGAGGTTATAGAGAGAAGGCAGGAGAATGGGGTTAGGAGGGAGGGAAGGATCAGCCGTGATTGAATGGCAGACTTGATGGGCCGAATGGCCTAATTCTACTCCTATTCCTTATGACCTTATGGCCTTTTGACAAGGCTCACGATTTATCAGGTAGCAGAGGTTCCCATTCTCTTGTCTACCTTTGTGTTTTTCAAGGTAAGAATGTTCGTGTTGCATGTGTTACTAGTGTATGCTGGAAGCTGCCATGTACTCCAGATGGCTTGAATTTCTGCCATTTATTTTACTTAAGTTCTTTTTTGAGTTCATTAAATTTATAAAAATGACATTTCTTTATTTTTTCCTACGGCCCGCAAAAATGTGCCAAATATAAAATGTGGCCTTCATTCCTCATCTTAGTCCTAAATGGTCTACCCCTTATTCTTAAACTGTGACCCTTGGCTCTGGACTTCTCCAACATGGGGAACATTTTTCCTGCATCTAACCTGTCCAATCCCTTAAGAATTTTATATTGTTTTATAAGATCCTCTCTCATCCTTCTAAATTCCAGTGAATCCAAGCCCAGTCGACCCATTCTTTCATCATATGTCAATCCCGCCATCCCGGGAATTAACCTGGTGAACCTACGCTGCACTCCCTCAATAGCAAGAATGTCCTTCCTCAAATTAGGAGACCAAAACTGCACACAATACTCCAGGTAGCACAGGTAAGGTCTGCATTTATTATGATGGTGAGCTATCTTTATAAAGGTCTGCACTATTTCGGTGAAGGTGCTCCCACAGTGCTATTGTGCAGGGAGTTCCAGGATGTAAACCCAGTGGTGATGAAGGAACAGTGACATATTTCTAAGTTGGGATGATGTGTGATTTAGAGGTGAGCAGCAGGCAGTAGTGTTCCCAGTCACAGCTCGAGATTACAAGCTAGAGAGAGGAAACTCAAAGCATCCTTGCAAAACTCATAACATCCTCACTGACTGATGTGGATCACTGGTCCGTGACCATTCAGGATGGAGAATGGGTATTTAGGGTGCAATTGAAAATCGAAGTCCTTTTGTTGAAAGCACATAAAAGTTCTAGTGAGCCTGTTGCCCTAGATTTTCTTGATTATAGAGATCGTGGGTTTGGAGGTGCTATTGGAGTAGACAATGTAAGTAATGCTAGTGCATTTTGTAGATCATAGACTCTAGGATGTCTGTGCAATGCTTGTGGTGAACGAATGTTTAGTGGTTTGGTATGATGCTGGTAAAGTTGGTTGCTCTGTCCTGGTCGAGCTTCTTGAATGATCTTAGCACTGCACTCATCGAGGTTAGAAGGGACTATTGTACTTATGATTTGTGCTCAGCATACAGTGGGAAGGTCTTAGTATGTCACGAGGTTGGTTTCTCATTGTGGATGCCCAACCTTTGATCTGCTCTTGTAGTTACAGTATTTATGTGACTGGTCCAGTTGAGTTTTTGGTCAATACTGACAGGTTTTGGATGCATAAGGATTAGGCAATAGTAATGCCACTGAATATCAAAGGTAGGTGGTTAGACTCTTGTCGGAAATGGCCATTGCATGTTGCATGAATTTGTGAGTGATATTATAAAATAGCCATGCTGTTGTAGTTTGGATGGTAGAATGGAGGATCTTTGATAAGGCTCATATAGCAATGGAACATACGCGATGCAAGTGGAAATGAGGTGGAGTTTGTGGACGGAGTGAGAGGGAAGGAGAAACTAAGAGACTGGGAGAAGTGAAGTTTCCATTGACATATTTTGTAATCCATTGGCCTCAAAGTTAAAGTCCTGGCAACATCCACGTGGCAGCCTAGATTTGTGGGCTCAAAATCTTTTAATCATATTTGATTTGAACCCACAAATCTAGGCTGTCACGTGGATGTTGCCAGGACTTGAGGGCCTGAGCTTCAGGGAGAGGTCGGGCAAGCTGGAACTTTATTCCTTGGAGCATAATAGGGTGAGTGGTGATCTTACAGACGTGTAGAAGATCACGAGAGGAATAGATAGGGTAGATGCACGGAATCTTTTACTGAGAGTAGGGGAATAAAGAACCAGATGACATATGTTTAAGGTGAGAAGGGAAGGTTTAATAGGAACCTGAGAAGCAACTTTTTCACACAGAAGATGGTGGGTATATGGGACGAGCTGCTAGAGGAAGTAGTTGAGGCAGGTACTAGAACAACATTTAAGAGCCATTTGGACAGGTACATGAATAGGAAATGTTTAGAGAGATATAGGCCAAATGCAGGCTGGTGATGGGAATGGTGTAGATGAGGCATTTTGATCAGCATTGAAAACTTTCTTTGACTGGATAGCGCACAAACAAACACTAAACTAAACTAAACTAAACTAAACTCAACCAAAATAAACAAAACTAAATTAAACTAAACTAAACTAAACTAACACTTGTAGTGAGTGGCACTATTTTTTCAGCTCAGGCATTTGCTACCTCAGCTGCCAGTGCTCCTGCACCAGGGCAGTCTTCACTGTCTGCAGCTGTTGAAAAAATGGCAGCCACCCTTACAGAGAGGATAATTTTTCGTAATAGGGCATAATTTACTCATTGTTGTGAATAAAACAGTGCTTTTCAGTAGTGATGGTTGGAGCTCGTGCTTCATGAAGTCCCAGAGAGGAGGCACTATCTTTTTAAGTCCCTCTTCAGTTTCATGGCACGCCTCAAAAATCCTGATGCCTCGAAGGCACCACTCTTTCTTCTCTGACTTCCTTTAGCAGTTTGTTTTACATAGTGCTAAGATCCTGAGACCTAACCACCTGAACACCTATTAATTAATTTCTTATCCATCCCCTAGAATCACATTTCTTAATTGGTTCAAATTTTTGTGTTCATAAATTCATGTTATAGGAGCAAAATTAGGCCATTTAGCCCATCAAGTCTACTTTGCCATTCAATCATGGCTAATCTATCCTTCCCTCTCAATCCCTCTCTTCTGCCTTCTCCCCATAACCCTTGACACTGTTACTAATCAAGAATCTGTCAATCTCCTCCTTAAAAATATCCATTGACTTGGCCTCTACAGCCGTCAGGGGCAATGAATTCCACGGATTCACCAGCCGCTGACTAATTTTCCTTAGTATATAGTCTTTCTTCCTGTATAATGCTGAAGAAAAATATTTATCTCATACCTTGACCTCCACTGTTACTGCCTCCTTTCATCTCTGAGCAATCCAACCTCCTCTTTATCATTTCCCTTTAAAAATACAAGCTTTACCGTTTGATTGAATTGATTGATTGAAAGATACAGCACAAAATGGGCCCATTATGTTCTAAGTTATCACACTTTTGTTTTCACTCCTTGCAATCTAGGGGGAATTTACAGAAGCCAATTAACTACAAAACCTGCACGTATTTGGGATGTGTGAGGAAACCGGAGCACACATAGGAAATTGTGCAAACTCCACATAGACAGCAATTGAGATCAGGATTGAACCTATGTCTCTGGCACTGTGAGGCAGGAGCTCTACCAACTACGCCACTGTATCACCCTATTATTGATGATTTCCTGGATCTTTCCACTAAAACAAATACAGATTTGTCAAAACGATGAGGTCATGAATAATTTTGACACACCTCATCAAGAACCGTGAGCAAAGGAATGGATCATTTATCCATAGAGAGAGGACAAGTATAGTGGCATTAACAACTTCTGAGGTCCATTGATCTGTAATGCCTGAGAGGCCTCAATAGGCTTAGTGTCCATTGGTTCAATACTGGGATTCATTCTGGTATCCAGTGCTCTTTCACAGAAATGGCAGTATACTCATCACCAGAGAAATACTTCTCCTTGGACTTCTTTTGCCCAACAGTGCAAATGGAACAAACACAAGCTCTATCTTGGCAGCCCTCAGCCTAGACATTGTGTCATCACAATTCTTCGGAGTAGCGACCAAATGTTTCTGCACTGCTTGAATGTTCTCCTTGAGTCTCAAAGATCTGGCATTTGCTTCATATCAATCAATGATGTCAAGGACTTTCAGATCCTGCACCTTTAACTTTCTCCCGCCGATCGATTGCTTAGTGGGGAAATGGACAATCCCCAGTATAGGTTATTATTGCTGAAGTTACTGCATGATTGCTTAACAGTCTCACATAAAATTCTTCCCTCTGTACTTCAATTGAAGGCGATAAGTTATTTAAAATGTATGAGTTAGTGCCTACATTAAAATATCAGTGATGTGAATTTGGGATCAGCATGTTAATTCTAATAATATCTGTGGCAATCATTTCTACCCTTCTATGATTTAGTGCTGTTATCTTTGTCAGGTGAACAGGTTTACGATCATAACAAAGCAAGGCAGCAATTTATACAGGAATATGAAGCTAAGTTGTGTCCTTTTCCTATTCACTGTAAATTAGCCCTGTACATCAACGGAAGACATCTTTCATCCAGCTCGCTCACAATCCTTGAAAAAGTGATGGAGTTGTTGATTTGTGTTTACATTTTAAAAAATTAGCCTTAAATCTGCTGATTTTAATTTTTTGGCAATATCTGTCAGACTAACAAAGTTGAGGAACAAAACTGAACTTTGTTAGATTATAACACAACATTTCTAATGTTTTTGTTTGTAAATGAATGAAAAACAAAGCTTAAACTGAAGTGCAGAGATACATTTTTACTCCAGCTCAAGGGAAATAAATGAGTTGGGAAGGCAGACCTTTCATTGAAAAAGGTTATATTAATTTATATAAAACAAATCACATTCAAACACACAGCATTGAGTTACTACAAAATGAAGAATTGCATTTTTACAAGGTTATGGCTACAAGGTAGGTAGAACAAGTGCATGAAATTGAAAATGAATAATATATGATTCTTCATTTTCAGTATTACTTCATCTCCATGTTGCAACAAGATAGGGCAAAGGGTCTATTGCTTATTTCAAACCTGTACATGCAAGTGAGGCTATCAGACACATTAAATTCTTATTTGGAGGTAAGTTGTGATTATCATTAAGCTTACTATTTACTTAAAAAGATTTATGCAAAGCACACATTACAAAATAATATGCAACTGAAGAAACTGCGTCTCAATGCAAGGAGCACTTGTAATAAGGTGGATGAGTTGAATGTGCAGATAGTTATTAATGAATATGATATAGTTGGGATTACGGAGACATGGCTCCAGGGTGACCAAGGCTGGGAGCTGAACATCCAGGGATATTCAATATTCAGGAGGGATAGACAGAAAGGAAAAGGAGGTGGGGTAGCGTTGCTGGTTAGAGAGGAGATTAACGCAATAGAAAGGAAGGACATTAGCTTGGAGGATGTGGAATCGATATGGGTAGAGCTGCAAAACACGAAGGGGCAGAAAACGCTAGTGGGAGTTGTGTACAGGCCACCTAACAATAGTAGTAGAGTTGGGGATGGTATCAAACAGGAAATTAGAAATGCGTGCAACAAAGGTAAAACAATTATAATGGGTGACTTCAATCTACATATAGATTGGGTGAATCAAATTGGCAGAGGTGCTGAGGAAGAGGATTTCTTGGAATGTATACGGGATAGTTTTCTAAACCAACATGTAGAGGAACCAACGAGAGAGTAGGCTATTCTAGACTGGATATTGAGTAATGAGGAAGGGTTAGTTAGCAGTCTTGATGTGCGTGGCCCCTTGGGCAAGTAACCATAATATGGTTGAGTTCTTCATTAGGATGGAGAGTGACTTAGTTAATTCAGAAACAACGGTTCTGAACTTAAAGAAAGGTAACTTTGAGGGCATGAGACGTGAATTGGCCAAAGTAGACTGGCAATTGATTCTTAAAGGGTTGACGGTGGATATGCAATGGAAGGCATTTAAAGACCGCATGGATGAACTACAACAATTGTTCATCCCAGTTTGGCAAAAGAATAAATCAGGAAAGGTACTGCATCCGTGGCTAACAAGGGAGATTAGGGATAGTATCAAAACAAAAGATGAAGCATACAAATTAGCAAGAAAAAGCAGCCTACCAGAGGACTGGGAGAAATTCAGAGTCCAGCAGAGGAGGACAAAGGGCTTAATTAGGAAAGGGAAAATAGATTATGAGAGAAAACTGGCAGGGAACATAAAAACTGACTGCAAAAGCTTTTATAGATATGTGAAGAGAAAAAGATTAGTTAAAACAAATGTAGGTCCCTTGCAGTCAGAAACAGGTGAATTGATCATGGGTAACAAGGACATGGCAGGCCAATTGAATAACTACTTTGGTTCTGTCTTCACTAAGGAAGACATAAATAATCTGCCGGAAATAGCAGGGGACCGGGGGTCAAATGAGACGGAGGAACTGAGTGAAATCCAGGTTAGTCGGGAAGTGGTGTTAGGTAAATTGAATGGATTAAAGGCTGATAAATCCCCAGGGCCAGATAGGTTGCACCCCAGAGTGCTTAAGGAAGTAGCCCCAAAAATAGTGGATGCATTAGTGATAATTTTTCAAAACTCTTTAGATTCTGGAGTAGTTCCTGAGGACTGGAGGGTAGCTAATGTAACCCCACTTTTCATAAAGGGAGGGAGAGAGAAAACGGGGAATTACAGACCAGTTAGCCTAACATCGGTAGTGGGGAAAATGCTAGAGTCAGTTATTAAAGATGGGATAGCAGCAGATTTGGAAAGTGGTGAAATCATTGGACAAAGTCAGCATGGATTTACCAAAGGTAAATCATGTCTGACGAATCTTATAGAATTTTTCGAGGATGTAACTAGTAGAGTGGATAAGGGAGAACCAGTCGATGTGTTAGGCCAGGTTCAGCTCAAACTCCATCATCAAGTTTGCTGATGACACTGTGGTGGTGGGCCGGATCTCCAACAACGATGAGAAGGCCTACCGGGAGGAGGTGGCTGATCTGGCACTCTGGTGTCAGGACAATAGCCTCCTCTTGAATGTCACTAAAACAAAGGAGCTGATTGTGGACTTCAGAAGGGCTAAACATCCAAGGACGTACACGCCACTGGAGATAAATGGGTCTATTGTGGATAGGGTGAGCAATTTCAAATATTTGGGAGTCCGCATCTCAGAGGATCTGACGTGGGCAACGCACATTGCCGCACTGGTGGGTAAGGCTAAGCAGCGCCTTTACCACCTTAGACAACTGAGGAAATTCAGAGTGTCGCTGAGGATCCTCCATTGCTTCTACTCTGGGGCTGTAGAGAGCATCCTGTCCGGCAACATTACAGTCTGGTTTGGGAACAGCTCTGCCCAGGACAGGATGGCCCTGCAGAGAATAGTGCGTTCGGCAGAACGCACCATGGGAACTACACTCGTCCCCCTGCAGGACCTATACATCAGGAGGTGCAGATCCAGAGCAAGCAAGATCATGAGGGACCCCTGCCACCCCAGTAACGGACTGTTCCAGATGCTACGGTCAGGCAAACGCCTCCGCTGTCATGCTGTGAAAACGGAGAGGATGAGACGGAGCTTCTTCCCACAGGCCATCAGGACTGTCAACTTTGATAACCCCAGAGACTAAATTTTTGTCGACACTTTTTGTGCTATGTTTAGTAACTTATTAACTTTATTTATATGCTGTAACTGTAATTATTTTTGTGCACAACCCGCAGGCATTGCCACTTTCATTTCACTGCACATCGAGTATGTGTATGTGACAAATAAATTTGACTTGACTTGATATCTGGACTTCCAGAAGGCTTTCAACAAGGTCCCACATAAGAGATTAGTATGCAAACTTAAAGCACATGGTATTGTGGGTTCAGTATTGATGTGGATAGAGAACTGGCTGGCAGACAGGAAGCAAAGAGTAGGAATAAACGGGTCCTTTTCAGAATGGCAGGCAGTGACTAGTGGGGTACTGCAAGGCTCAGTGCTGGGACCCCAGCTATTTACAATATATATTAATGATTTGAACGAGGGAATTGAATGCAACATCTCCAAGTTTGCGGATGACACGAAGCTGGGGGGCTGTGTTAGCTGTGAGGAGGATGCTAGGAGGCTGCAACGTGACTTGGATAGGTTAGGTGAGTGGGCAAATGCATGGCAGATGCAGTATAATGTGGATAAATGTGAGGTTATCCACTTTGGTAGCAAGAACAGGAAAGCAGACTATTACCTGAATGGTGGCCGATTAGGAGAAGGGGAGATGCAACGAGACCTGGGTGTCGTGGTACACCAGTCATTGAAAGTAGGCATGCAGGTGCAGCAGGCAGTGAAGAAAGCGAATGGTACGTTGGCATTCATAGCGAGGGGATTTGAGTATAGGAGCAGGGAGGTTCTGCTGCAGTTGTACAGGGCATTGGTGAGACCACACCTGGAGTATTGCGTACAGTTTTGTTCTCCTAATCTGAGGAAAGACATTCTTGCCATAGAGGGAGTACAGAGAAGGTTCACCAGATTGATTCCTGGGATGGCAGGACTTTCATATGAAGAAAGACTGGATAGACTCGGCTTGTACTCGCTGGAATTTAGAAGATTGAGGGGGGATCTTATAGAAACTTACAAAATTCTTAAGGGGTTGGACAGGCTAGATGCAGGAAGATTGTTCCCGATGTTGGGGAAGTCCAGAACAAGGGGTCACAGTTTAAGGATAAGGGGGAAGTCTTTTAGGACTAAGATGAGAACGTTTTTTTCACACAGAGAGTGGTGAATCAGTGGAATTCTCTGCCATAGAAGGTAGTTGAGGCCAGTTCATTGGCTACATTTAAGAGGGGGTTAGATGTGGCCCTTGTGGCTAAAGGGATCAGGGGGTATGGAGAGAAGGCAGGTACGGGATACTGAGTTGGATGATCAGCCATGATCATATTGAATGGCGGTGCAGGCTCGAAGGGCCGAATGGCCTACTCCTGCACCTATTTTCTATGTTTCTAAACCCGTGGGTAGCTTTGTGTCACCTAAAAATCATACCACATTCAGCAGAGTTCTTAAATATAAACTAAATGAAACCATTATTTTATCAGAATTTAAATGAACACAATTAAATGTTCCCAAATTAAACTATTTCAAATTTGAGATGGATTTATACGTTTAAATGGAAATTATTGATTTGATTTAAACATTTCATTATCTTTCATATGAGCCAATTGAGGAGGGTGGGGGGAAGTTGGAGTTATATTGGATGTGTAATTGCCCACTTTCTGTGTGCATTGAGCACCATTAGGATCCCAAAGGTGCTCTCTTTTCCAGGATGCATCAGACTGGGTGTCACGTTGGTGAGTGATTAGTGTGTGTGAGGACAGGAAGATCGCAATGTCAATAAATATGTAAAGTTGATTTCAAGCCAGCAGTGCTATCATGGAGCACTAGACTCCAGCAAGTGCTCTCTTTCTTCACATGGCAAACACACATTCAATATCATGAGTGATCCCACCACTGCTATCATCCACCATTTACAGATCAGTTGCTTATAGAAGGAAATAGATAGGGTGCATCCACTGAGTCTTTTCCCCAGAATAGGGAATCAAGAACTAGATGACATTGGTTTAATCTGAGGGGGAAAGTTTTAATAGGAACCTGAGGGGTAAAGTTTCCAGAAGACGATAATGGATATATGGACAATAACAACATATAAGACATTTGGACAGGTAAATGGATAGTAATTGTTTAGATGGGCAAAATGTAGGCAATGGGAATAGCTTAGATAGGGCATGGTCGAGTTGGGCCAGAGGCCTGTTTCGGTGCTGACTGACAGCAGTGTGTGCATATGAAAAATATCTAAAGTTTCCATGTTGTGAAGAATATGCTCCAAGTTCTGTGCCAAGCCCTCTGCCAAATTGGCTCTAGTCTCTTCCATGCCTCTTGATATTTAACACAGTTCACCCTATTACGAGTGTCGGTGTGATTACTGCTGAACCCGGTGTCATTCCTGACGCCATGGCTTGTGTTCATTTTTAGAGTCTATCCTATTCAACCGCGGGTTACTTCACAGAGAATTTCGCAATAAAAACAAGACATTTTAACCCATTTCCTCAGTTGTATTGTCTACATTTCACTTTGCAGCAGATTCTTTTCAAATGGCATCACTGTCACATGAAGAGAAACATGATTGCTTCAGCATCTGCAAGCAGTAATTGGCTTGTCCAAGCAAGGTAAAGATATTTGTAGGATCCATTTATCCTTATCAAATGAGAGCAGTTACACTAATTCCTAAAGGAAAATTAAACAAGGTGTCAAGGTCATTACTGAAAATGAGAATTTTTGAAATAATTATAGGAATCTGATAGCAGGCAGAATCCTCTTAATTTTATGTGGGAGTACGAAACGTAGACAAAGATCCATGTCTTTAATTGAGTTCCGTAACAATAGGAATGATTATCTGAGCAGAGACCAGAGGAAGCTTAATATGTATGCATGAGGTAATCTTTCCACTGCCCCAGCTTCTCAAGAAATTTACTTTACAAACATGCTCATCATTCGATGAGATGAGGAAACGTTGATTCATTTAATCCATGAAATAATGTACTGGATAAATTCTAACAACCTGGAATTTTTTTATTTTTTATCCTGCAATAAGATTAACATTAATTAAGACATGGTTCGTTAATAGATGCAGAGTACTTTTCCATTAAAGCGTCATATAGGACGGAAACATGCCCTTCAGCCCAACGTGTTTATGCTGACCAAGATGGCCCATCAAGTTTTATTTGCCCATATTTGGTCCATATTCCTCCAAATTTGTGTTTCCATGTATCTGTTCAAGTCTTTTAAATGTTGTTATTGTACCTGCTACAACTACCTCCTCTGACAGGTAATTCCTAATACCCACCACCCTCTGAGTGAAAAAGTTGCCCTCATGTTCCTATTACATCTTCCCCTCTCAACTTAAACCTATGATCTCTAGTTTTTGGTTTCCCTACCCAGGGTAAGCGACTGTGCATTCACCCTTTCGATTCCCCTCATGGTTTTATACATCCCTATAAGGTCACTCCTTAGCCTCTTGAGCTCCAAAGACGTACAGGTATGTAGGTTAATTGGCTGGGTAAATGTAAAAATTGTCCCTAGTGGGTGTAGGATAGTGTTAATGTGCGGGGATCGCTGGGCGGCACGGACTTGGAGGGCCGAAAAGGCCTGTTTCCGGCTGTATATATATAATATGATATGATATGAATAAAGTCCACTCTTTCCCAGTCTCTCCCTATAGCTCAGGCCCTCGAGTCCTGGAAATATCCTCGTAAATCTACGGCTTTGCTCTCATCAACCTTCTTAGTTACTTCTTCAAAAAACTCAATCAAATTTGTAAGACATTATCTCCTACATACAAAACCATGCTGTCTATCCCTAATCAGACTACCCAAATGCATCTCCATCTTATCCCTCAGAATCCTCATCAATAACCTACCCACCACAGATATTAAGCTCACTGGTTTATATTTCCCGGGCTTTTTATTGCAACCTTTCTTAAATAGAGGTGCAAAATTAACTACCCTTCAGTCATCCGGCACCTCGCCTGTGTCTAACGATGATTCCGACATCTTATTCCCAGGAAATGTATCTACTTTCATTGCCTTAAGATGTCTAGCACCATGCTGACTGTAACACCGAATGTCCTAAAGACATCTCAATTCACTGTTCCATGTTCCCACAGTCCTCGTGTTTTTCTCCGCAGGTAAAAAGATAGGAGAAATACTCATTAAAGACATTGCTCATCTCTGGTGGCACCTCGCATTGATCACTGCTTTGGTTCCTAAATGTTCCTTTCAATGTCAAAAACAGGAGATGGGCTTCATTTTTTAAGAGCCCATATCATTATTTGTGTGGACATTATACCCAGCCGATTACCACTATTAATAGACACACATCACACAAGAAACATGCAAGTAGTTAATACCTAAGGTCATCTGAAACCTTACTTGATGGATTATACATATCCAATGTCTCTTTTTTGATGTCTCAGATTAGAGGACAATTTCCAGGAAAGTAGGGCAGTAAAATCTACATACAGCTTGTACACAATATGATAATACTTTGGAAATCAATGATTTGATTGAAAGGGATTAAGCTCTATAACAGGTGAATAGTCTGACATCATCAATTTTATACCACTACTATAAATGAAAGCTCTAATGTGTATTTGAACTGCCTCAATATAATAACTCGTTTTGCCTAATTGGTTTCCTTGTATTTGAACAAAACCTATTTAAATTATCTATTACCCTTCAAGGGCTCAACATGATCATTTAAGATTAAAGAGTGAAGAGCAAAAGTAAAACAAAATCTGTTTTCAGGAGTTGATTTTCTATTAACTATTATTTTGCCTAAAGACTAAAAACTATTATTACTAAAGGCCTAAAGATGGTTTATGCCCAAGGTCATGGAAAGCAACTTGTCAGCAAAACCATCAATTCAGAACAGATGAGGTGTCTGGAGAAGGACTTCACAAGTTGTGACTTTCATTTATAAAAGGAAAATTAAAAGGGCAGTACATTATACATTCCAGCAACACCTTTACAGATTGTTACTGCTCCTATGAACAACAACTTTACATAGTCCCATCAATGCTATTTCACCCCATTAATAGAGAAAGTGGAGTCTGAGCCAAAGAAGATATGAAGAGGGGTAATCAATGTTTAGGCAAGGAGATTTTTTTAAAGAAGGACCTCAAAGGGAGTTAGCGTGTCCTAGTTGAAGACTTAACAACTGGATTTCCACAGAGTAGAGTGCAGTTAGACCTCAGAAAATATCTAGTTACTACCTTATATCATTAGGGTGGCACAGCAGCACAATGATAGAAATGCTGCCTTACAGTGCCAGAGACTCAGGTTTGATCCTCATTATGGGTGATATCTGCATGGAGTTTGTACGTTCCCCTTGCGACCGCATGGGTTTTTTCCAGATGCTCTGGTTTCCTCCCACATTCCAAAGATGGGCAGGTTTGTAGGTTAATTGGCTTCTGTAAATTGTCCCTAGTGCGCATAATAAAATTAGTGTACGGTAATCGCTGGTCAGCGTGGACTTGGTGAGCTGAAGGGCCTGTTTCCATGCTGTATCTCTAAACTAAACTAATCTCTGATGGGCTGATTTACTTCTTGATATTCTCATGATCATATAACAAATCAAGAAAACACAAGCATGCAGCTTAAATTAATGAACAAACAAAAATATTTTTAACACGCAGACTTTTACAGGCAATATTATTCTGGATAAAGGATAAATTTGGATTTAATATAAATAAAGGATTAATTGGCAGGATATTAGCTATTTTTAGATTGCTTGGCATATCTTTTACCATTTTATTATTCCTAAGTAGATTTCATATTACGAATCATAATTTCTTAGTTTTGCTATTTATAAACCTTTGCACGAGATGGCTTTTTAATCTTCTGATGGTTTATTCCTTTAGGAAGCATCATTAGACTTTAGCGTTTACTAAATTTTTACACTTTTTATTGAAGATTTCTCACTTGATTGCTTGTTCCATTTTCCATTGTTCCATGCAATTTCTCTTGATAACATAACATGATTGGAATTTCACTCTCATGTGAATATATTCTCCAGAAACAAAGCATGGAACATTAGTTGAGAAAAAAGATTGTGTTTAGCATTTCATGACCAGTAAATTGATATTAGAATGCTTTATTATTTTCTCGCCTACTGTGTTTTTCAAAGAGGCAAATAACTAATTATGTACAAATATAGCAATGTGGATCAAGAGCAGCACATTCATTAGAACCTGTTATAAAGTAACTGTAACTCAATAACATTATGGCTAATCTATGACCCAACTAGATACCTCCAATTGTATATCATTTCACCGTTTATTTCTGAATATCTGCCAATCTCACATTTAAAACTAAAACTTGATAGAATGTGGAAGAGAGTTGTAAACTTCTACCCATACTTTACCCCCAAACAGAAACACAAGGAACTGCAGATGGTCGAATTTTGTTTTGAACATAAGGTACTGGAGTAGCTCCAGAGATGCTGACCCGGAGAGTGACCTTATGTTCTAAGCTTCATGCCCAAAAGACCTGGACCAGATATATTCCCTAGTCCTAGACTCATTAGAGTCATAGAGTCATACAAGTGGAAACAGACCCATCAACCCATTAAGGCAGAGATAGACAAATTTTTGATTAGAATGGTTGTTAAGGTCGTAGGCAGGAAAATGGAATTAGGAGGCAGAGATCAGCCATGATTGAATGGCAGAGTAGACTCGATGGGCCGAATGGCCTAATTCAACTCCTATAGCTTGTGAATTTGCGAACCCAACTTGCCCGCACAGGCCAACGTCCCATCTACACTAGTCTCACCTTCCTGCATTTGGCCCATATCCCTCTAAATCTATCCTACCCATGTACCTTTAGATACATAGATACATAGAAAATAGGTGCAGGAGTAGGCCATTCAGCCCTACGAGCCAGCATCGCCATTCAATGTGATCATGGCTGATCATTCACAATCAGTACCCCGCTCCTGCTTATATCCCTTGATTCCGCTAGCCCTAAGAGCTCTATCCAACTATATTTTGAATGCATTCAGTGAATCGGCCTCCACTGCCTTCTGAGGCAGAGAATTCCACAAATTCACACCTCTCCAGGTGAAAAAGTTTTACCTCATCTCTGTTCTAAATGGCCTACCCCTTATTCTTAAACTGTGGCCCTTGGTTCTGGACTCCCCCAACATCAGGAACATGTTTCCTGCATCTAGCGTGTCCAATCCCTTAATAATTTTATATGTTTCTATAAGATCCCCTCTCATCCTTCTAAATTCCAGTGAATACAAGCCCAGTCATTCCATTCTTTCATCATATGACAGTCCCGCCATCCCGGGAATTAAACTCGTGAACCGACACTGCACTCCCTCAATAGCAAGAATGTCCTTCCTCAAAATAGGAGACCAAAAGTGCACACAATATTCCAGGTGTGGTCTCACCAGGGTCCTGTACAACTGCAGAAGGACCTCTTTGCTCCTACACGCAAATCCTCTCATTATGAAGGCCAACATGCCATTAGCTTTCTTCACTGCCTTAGGAGGACAACATGCCACTAGCTTTCTAAATGTTTCTTAAATGTTGCGATAGTACCTACCTCAACTACCTCCTCTGGCAGCTCGCTCCATCCTAGGCGTAAAATAACTGAACAATGAAAATTGTATCTCTCTGTCTAAGCTGCCCCATAACATCTTCAACCTTGATGAAATTCCCCCATAACTTTCTGAACCTTGCATCTTCCAACCTCAGTTTGTATAATCTTTCCTCACGCATCAACCCTTGGACTTTAGGCATCATCCAGATAAATCTGTGCTGTATTCCACCTCAGACCCAAACATTCTTCCTCAGGTTTTGTTGCTAAGAGTTGCTTGCCTTGCTCCAACTGTGATCTCACAATTTGTTTATAGCTGTTGCATATAGCTATAACTGCCGCAACTGACAACTTCCTTGCAATGTGTGGTAAGATACTGCAGATGCTGGTTTACACCGAAGATAGACACAAAATTCTGCAGTAACGCAAAATCTCTAGAGAAAAGGAATAGGTGACATTTCGGGTCGAGACCCTTTTCCCCCAACTTCCTGCAATCCCAGCCAACACAAACCCCCCACCCACCACCCAATATCCTTATATCAAATATCAAATGTCCTTTTAAAAATGTAGACCAGTACTCCATTATATTTCTGTAGAAGTGAATGATTTACTGTATCTTCCTCTGATATTTTAATGATGTCAGGGCGGCACGGTGGCACAGCGAAGAGTTGCTGCCTTACAGTGAATGCAGCGCCGGAGACTCAGGTTCGATCCTGACTATGGGCACTGTCTGTATGGAGTTTGTACGTTCTCCCCGTGACCTGCGTGGGTTTTCTCCGAGATCTTCAGTTTCCTCCCACACTCCAAAGACGTACAGATATGTAGGTTAATTGACTGGGTAAATGTAAAAATTGTCCCTAGTGCGTGTAGGATAGTGTTAATGTACGGGGATCGCTGGGAGGCGCGGACTCTGTGGGCCGAAAAGGCCTGTTTCCGCGCTGTATCTCTAAATCTAAATCTAAAAAAAATTCTGCACAGATCTCCAACTCTCTTTGAACATTCACCATTTATACATTTTTACCATTTAGAAGTACTTAATTGTTTCCTTTTTGATTGTCTATTTTATGGTTAGGGGATTTGTGATAGAGCAGAGAATATAATCAGGGTAGGGAACTTCAACATCTAGTACTGGTAGTCATTAGATGGTGCCATTTCTGGTCAAAATGGTTGATTCACGGAGGACATAGTCGTGCTGGCTGATGATAGCGATTGAACTAGGGAAGAAACCTACTATTCCTTATCACTCCATCTGTCCTACGGAAGCAATAAAAAACCTGGATGTGCATACCAGCACCTGAAAAACTTGGAAATTATGTATCAGCTTGTTAACGCTCATAGAGAGATACAGCGTGGAAACAGGCCTTTTGGCCCACCGACTCCACACTGTCCATCAACCATCCATTTAAACTAAACCTACAGTAATCTAATCAAACTTTATTCTCTCTGGATTTTCATCAATTCCCTCCAGATTCTACCATTCACCGACCTGAAAATGACCTCTTTGGGATGTGGGAGGAAACTGGAACACCCGGAGGAAAACCACGCAGTCGCAGCTTAAACATGCAAACGCCACACAGACAGCACCCGCAGATTGAACCCAGGACTCTAGCGCCGTGAGGTATGACTCTGCAAGCTGCACCACTGGGCCGCCCCTTGTACATTCATGCCAAACATTGGAGGTGACATGGTGGCACGGTGGCGCAGCGGTAGAGTTGCTGCCTTACAACGAATGCAGCACCTGAGACTTAGGTTCGATCCTGACTACGGGCGCCGTCGGTACGGAGTTTGTACGTTCTCCCCGTGACCTGCGTGGGTTTTCTCCGGGATATTCGGTTTCCTCCCACACTCCAGGTACAGGTATGTAGGTTAATTGACTGGGTAAAATGTTAAAAAAAATAAAATAAAAAATTTGTCCCTAGTGTGTGTAGGATAATGTTAATGTGTGGGGATCGCTGGGCGGCGCGGACTCGGTGGGCCGAAGGACATGTTTCTGCGCTGTATCTCTAAATCTAAATCTAAATCTAAAAAAAATTAAATCAATGGACAGGGTAGACAATCTCACAATCAAAGGATCAGATTAAAACTCTGCCGATCCACCTTATCTGTTTCTGAATAACAATAGGCAATTAATCAACAATGGGAGAAAGAGTCTAAATGAACATTGGCAAATGGCAGACCCCAAAATCTGAGTGCCAACAAGGCTGAAACCTGAACCTGAAGTGCTTACTGGATAGTATATCTTGGGATTATTTCAATTGAGGTTCCTACTATCACAGAAGCCAGCCTTTGGTCAAATGTATGCACTCAAGATACATCTGAGAGTCCTGGGGACAGCAGGCCAACATTGCAACTGTGATGTTCAGGATTTACACTCCAGAACAAACCCGTCCTGAACAAAGTATAGCTTCACTAAGCTGGCACTTCCTCTCTGAGTGCATCTGGTGCTGCACCTGATATGATTTCCTCATTGCTTCCCTGGTCAGATACAAACAGTAGGTGAGGGATGTGCCAGACGATTTTTACAAATTGTGAGATAATATGGGGGAGGTTGAGCAGGCTAGAGCTTTATCCCTTGGAGCACAAGAGGATGAGGGGTGATCTAATAGAGGTGTATAAGATCATGAGAGGAATAGATTGGGTAAATGCACAAAGTCTTTTGCGCAGAGTAGGGGAATCAAGAACCAGAGGACATAGGTTTAATGTGAGTGGGGAAAGATCTAATGGAAACCTGAGGGGCAACTTTTTTTACGCAAAGGTTTGTGGGTGTATGGAACAAGCTGCCAGAGGAGGTTATTGAGGCTGGTACTATTGCAATGTTTCAGAAACATTTAGACAGGTGCATGAATAGGATAGGTTTAGAGGGATATGGGCCAAAAGCAGGCAGGTGGGACTAGTGTAGATGGGGCATGTTGGGTGGCGTGGGCAAGTTGGGTGGAAGGCTCTGTTTCCATGTTGTATGACTCAATCACTCTATGACTCTATATAATTGTGCTGTTGCTGCTAATGTCCTGCATCCCTTCCAAACTCTTGGAAAACTTAGGGAATTGGGACTCTGCAGCACCCCATGTAGCCTAATCCTCGACTTTCTTGTCAGTAATACTCCCGTCAGATTTTTACTAGTGTATGGAATGTGCGAGGAGGGGGAAGGGGAGGGGGAGGGAGAGAAATTGGTGCCAGTGCAGGTGAGGCACAGTGGAGGGGGGAGGAAGTGGGGAGAAAGGGGAGGGGAAGGTGGTGCAGTTCTTAGAGGTTAACTAAAATTGGAGAATTCAATGTTAATCCACTGGATTGTAAGCTACCCAAGGGGAATGGGTGAGAACCATATTTACTAAATAAAAAGGGAAGAGTCCGACTCCCACAGTTATCGGGACTACATGTTCTCCCACTCTGCCTCTGGTAAAGATATTATTACCTACTCTCAATTCCACTGCCCTCAGCAACTACTCCCAAGATGAGGCTTTCCATTCTAGGACGTCTGAGATGTCCTCTTTCTTTAATAAACATGGTTTACCCCCCCTCTTCTGTCATAAGTGGATCCCTCCACCCCCTCCCCTGTACCCCACCTGAACTTCTACCTATTTCTTTCAACCCCCTCCCCCTCCTCTGATATTCCTTCCCCTGGCTTCACAATTTGCAACTCTTCAATCCTTCTGTCTCACACCTTCCGTTTTAATCTCTGGCCTTTGTTCCAACCATCTGCCTATCATACCTCCCCTTTCCTCTGTCCACCTATCACTGCCGCACCTTGTCCTGCCTCTCCTCTCACTCAGCTTTCTCCCCCCCTTCAATAAATCTGAAGAAAGGTCCCGACCTGAAAAGTCACCTTTGCACATTCTCCAGAGATGCTTCCTGACATGTTGTTACTCCAGCACTTCATTTTTTTCTGTAGCCCTTTCTTTTTTGTCAACTTCACTCTTGCAATATTTTTTATTTTCTATAGTTTTATGTTGTCCCTTCTAAACCATTACCATAATACTGCACATATATCCGTCCCCTGAGATTAAGCTTCATATTAAAAATCTAAATTCTTCAATGATATGATTCACATGACAAAACAAATCTAAATTATCCACTATACAAGAGATTTCGAAAAAAAATTGTAAGATGCTTATAATGAGATGGAATATATAATAAGATTCTTCGACTTGCAATCTGTCCTTTCAAATTAAACAGATTGATAATGATGAAATCTGGGAGTTGTCAGGGCTGTTCTATCTTAACTGTAACTGTTGGCTTCCTTTCCTGAGGCAGATATTCTATAAGCATGCCAACTGACACACAATGTAAGGCATACATTTACACATTGTACAAATGACTCTCATAATATCAACCACCAGGAAAGTCAAGGGCAGCTGATGCATGAAATTACAAACATTCAGATCCATCCCAGGTTACAAACACCTGACTTATGCAAGACCGTACATACAGACAAGTATTGTGGAGTCTGGCTGGATGGATTTTCTAGCTGTTGCAAGCCAGCAGGTGTCTTCTACTGTGTACAAAATCAGTTTGTGGGAAGATCTGAATGGTTGAGTTAAAAGTCCGGGTTTAATTACACATTGTCCTTGATCGGCCTATGTTTTTATTTAAATTAATTGCCAAGTGGCTGTATTTAATACGTAAGTGTTCAGCGAAACGGTCACCTCCTCCAACCTCATCTACTGCATCCGGTGTTCTCCATGTGGCCTCCTGTACAGCGAGCGGCGTGATCAAGCGTAGACTCGGTGACAGTTTTGCTGAACACTTATGCTCGGTCCGCCAAGGCCTCCTGGATCTCCCTGTGCTTCACCCGGACTCCCACCATAACTCTTCACACCTGCCTCATTCCTTTGTTTCTTATCACTGGCCCTTATTCCAACTTCTCTACATCGGTGAGACCAAGCGCAGGCTCGGCGATCGTTTCGTTGAACACCTCTGCTCAGTCTGTCTTAACCAACCTGATCTCCCGGGGCTCTGTACTTCAACTCCCCCTCCATTCCCAATCTGACCTTTCTGTCCTGGGCCTCCTACATTGTCAGAGTGAGGCCCAGCGCAAATTGGAGGAACAGCACCTCATATTTCACTTGGGTAGTTTACACCCCAGTGGTATGAACATTGACTTCTCTAACTTCAGATAGTCCCTGCTTTCCCTCTCTATCCCCTCCCCCTTCCCAGTTCTCCCACAGTCTTCCTGTCTCCAACTACATCCTATCTTTGTCCCACCCCCTCCCCTGACATCAATCTGAAGAAGGGTCTCGACCCAAAACGTCACCCATTCCTTCTCTCCAGAGATGCTGCCTGACCCGCTGAGTTACTCCAGCATTTTGTGTCTACCTTATTCCAACCATCTGCCTATCAAAATCCCCCTCACCTAAATTGTACCTATTATCCTGCCTCTCCCCTTTCTCTAGTTTATTTCTTTCACCCGTATAATCAGTCAGAAGAAGGGTCTTGAACTGAAATGTCACCTGTCCATTCTCCAGAGATGCTGCCAGACCCACTGAGTTACTCCAACACTTTGTGCCCTTTCTTCCAAAATCATGCTCTCTGTCAATTAGACCATCAAGGGCAGCAGTTGAATGGAAATGGCACAAACTACAAACTACAATATATCAGCATTTGTTCAATGTTCACCCCGTTGGGTTGTAAGCTACCCAAGTGGAATATGAGGTGCTGTTCCTCCAGTTTGTGTGTGCCTCAAAAATCCTTGCATTCCCTGTGGAGGATGACTGTAGGAATACCTTCTCCACAAAGACTGCATAGCTTCAAGAAGGTGACTGGCTACTGCTGGCGAGGGACAAAGATAAAAATACTGCCCTTGCCAGTGATTCCCATATTGTCCAAGAGAATGAAGATATACACAAAATGCTGGAGTCACTCAGTGGGACAGGCAACAGCTCTGGGGAAAAGGAATGTGTGAGGTTTCATGTTGAGACCCTTCATCAGACCATCCATGTTTAAGAGAATGAAATAGAAATATCATGTCACTTATATTCCTGTGATGTATCTTGTGAGGCTGTCCTACAAGCACTCAAATTCGAGGTGCTTTTTGTACTCCTTCTAGGTTTTTCCAAAAGTTTTGAATGTTTATCAGAAGGTTTTTAATAGCAGAAAGGGCAATTAGACTCCTGATGCCCTCAGGGGCAACTTCAATTTAAAAGCTCAGCAATTTACATGATATTTTAATTCAAAATGTAATAGCATGTATCCTAGTATGCAGTAAAAAGCAGACTTGACCTGTTTCTAAATTTCACATTAAAATTTCATTTGCTTATAACACATATGAAAAATAATCAAAACAACAAATGGAACCGAGGACTTTATCTCAAGTGGTTTGAAATACAAAAGGGAGGCAGTGATAGTCCAGTGTACATAGCTTTAGAGTGACATTAGCTGGGATATTAGGTTCACTTTTGTGTCATAGAAACATAGAAACATAGAAAATAGGTGCAGGAGTAGGCCATTCGGCCCTTCGAGCCTGCACCGCCATTCAATATGATCATGGCTGATCATTCAGCTCAGTAGCCTGTACCTGCCTTCTCTCCATACCCCCTGATCCCTTTAGCAAAAAGGGCCATATCTAACTCCCTCTTAAATATAGCCAATGAACTGGCCTCAACTACCTTCTGTGGCAGAGAATTCCACAGACTCACCACTCTCCGTGTGAAGAAATGTTTTCTCATCTCGGTCCTAAAAGACTTCCCCCTTATCCTTAAGCTGTGACCCCTGGTTCTGGACTCCCCCAACATCGGGAACAATTTTCCCGCATCTAGCCTCTCCAACCCCTTAAGAATTTTATATGTTTCTATAAGATCCCCCCTCAGTCTTCTAAATTCCAGCGAGTACAAGCCCAGTCTATCTAGTCTTTCCTCATATGTAAGTCCCGCCATGCCAGGGATCAATCTGGTGAACCTTCTCTGTACTCCCTCTAAGGCAAGAATGTCTTTCCTCAGGTTAGGAGACCAAAACTGCACACAATACTCCAGGTGCGCTCTCACCAAGGCCCTGTACAACTGCAGCAGAACCTCCCTGCTCCTAAACTCAAATCCTCTTGCTATGAATGCCAACATACCATTCGCTTTCTTCACTGCCTGCTGCACCTGCATGCTTGCTTTCAATGACTGGTGCACCATGACACCCAGGTCACGTTGCATCTCCCCTTCTCCCAATCGGTCACCATTCAGGTAATACTCTGCTTTCCTGTTCTTGCCGCCAAAGTGGATAACCTCACATTTATCCACATTATATTGCATCTGCCATGCATTTGCCCACTCGCCTAATCTATCCAAGTCACTCTGCAGCCTCCTAGCATCCTCCTCGCAGCTAACACTGCCACCCAGCTTCGTGTCATCCGCAAACTTAGAGATGTTGCATTCAATTCCCTCGTCCAAATCATTAATATACACTGTAAATAACTGGGGTCCCAGCACTGAGCCTTGCGGTACCCCACTAATCACTGCCTGCCATTCCGAAAAGGACCCGTTTATTCCTACTCTTTGCTTCCTGTCCGCCAACCAATTTTCTATCCACCTCAACACTGAACCCTCAATACCGTGTGCTTTAAGTTTGTACACCAATCTCCTATGTGGGACCTTGTCGAAGGCCTTCTGAAAGTCCAGATATAACACATCGACTGGTTCTCCCTTATCCACTCTACTAGTTACATCCTCGAAAAATTCTATAAGATTCGTCAGACATGATTTGCCTTTGGTAAATCCATGCTGACTTTGTCCGATGATTTCTCCACTTTCCAAATGTAATGCTATCACATCTTTAATAACTGACTCTAACATTTTCCCCACTACCGATATTAGGCTAACTGGTCTATAATTCCCCGTTTTCTCTCTCCCTCCCTCCCAAGAAAGGGTTCATGAGCCTCAGAAGTCTCAGAAGGAGGTAGAGAAAGGGAGGAGGGTGACGGGAATTGGATGTGTATATAATAATAAATTTTATTTGTCATATGTATGTTGGCACAGGGTCAACGGTACAATGAAATGTATTTGACAAGACAACGGGTCACCTCAGCAGTAATATTCCAAGGATAAATAAGATTATAAAATGACATTAGTAAGGTAAAAAGACAATATTAAAATTAGTTTAAAAGACAATATTAAAAAATAATCAACATATATGATTTGAAATGTGTTTATGAGTTCAGAAGCCTGATGGCCTGATGGTAGAAACTGTTCTTAAGTCTGGTGGTACGTGCAGCCATACTCCTGTATCGTCTGCCTGACGGTAACAAGGAGAACAGCCTGTGTGCTGGGTGGCTGTGGTCCTTGATGATGCTGCGTGCCTTCCCCAGGTACCGCCTGTAGAAAATGTCCTGAATGGCCGGGAGACAGTTGCCAGTGATGTGCTGTGCCGTCTTCACCACTCTCTGTAGTGATTTGTGGCTGTGGGCAGAACAGTTCCCGTACCAGACTGTAATGCAGCCCGTCAGGAGGCTCTCGATGGTGCATCTGTAGATGTTTATGAGGATGCTGGCGTTCATGCCAAACTTCCTCAGTCTTCTCAGGAAAAAGAGCCGCTGGCGGGCCTTCTTTGTTATTGTGTCTGTGTGCAGTGTCCAGGAAAGGTCCTCAGTGATGTTAACTTAAAGCTGCTGACCCTTTAAACCTCAGCATCACCGATGTGGATGGGGAGGTGTCCACTCCCCCGCTGTCTCCTGTAGTCTACGATCATCTCTTTAGTTTGGCTGACATTGAGAGAGAGTGGTTATTTTCCTGGCACCAGCTGTTTAGTGCCTTTACCTCCTCTCTGTAGGCCGTCTCATTGTTGTCTGTGATGAGGCCCAAGATGGTCGTGTCATCAGCAAACTTTAGGATGCTGTTTGAGCTGTGCTTAGCAGTACAGTCATGCATGAACAGGGAGTACAGGAGATGACTGAGCACACAGCCCTGTGGTGTGCCTGTGTTGAGGATCAGTGAGGAAGAGGTGTGGCTGCCAATTCTCACCACCTGGGGCCTGCCCGTCAGGAAATTGAATATCCAAACGCAGATGGAGGTCTCCAGTCCAAGATCAAGGAGCTGGGGGACGAGTTTTGAGGGAATAATAGTGTTGAATGTCGAGCTGTTCAATACAGCTTCAGCTTCACACCACCTTACATGTTGAGTGGGGTGGAGTGGGGGGGGAGGGGAAGGGGGAGTGGAAGGGGGAGGGTGAGGGAGAGGGAGGGGAAGGGGGAGGGAGGAGGGAGGGGGGAAGGCGGGGAGGGGGGAAGAAAGGGTTCTGCACCAATGCAGGAAAGGTTTGGGCCCAATGGGTCCACTTGGTCTAGTCAATAATATTTTTTCACTCTTTACTTCTTTCTGAAGATGGGGAGGTGCACTATAATATAAGTTTTCTTAAGCAGTTTGTGGAGGTACCCACATGTGAGAGGGCAACGCGCTGGATCTAGTATTGGGAAATAGGGAAGGGCAAGTCAATGAAGTGTGTGTGGAGGAGCCTTTTGGGACCAGTGACCAGTTTGATTTGGTTTAAGATAGTTATGGAAAGGGATGGAGAGGGGCCACATTTTAAAATGCTCAACTGAGGTAAGGCCAACTTTGAGAGTATGAGAGAAGGTCTCGCTCAAGTTGACTGGAGCAGGTTATTGGAGGGGAAAGGAACTTCGGCTAAGTGGGATGTTTTTAAAAGTGTACAGAAGAAAGCTCAGGATGTGTACGTCCTTGTTAGAGTGAAGGGCAAAGCAGGCAGACATAAGGAAGCTTGGCTGATGAGGGAAATTGAGACGTTAGTCAAAAACAAGGGTCTCGACCCGAAACGTCACCCATTCCTTCTCTCCCGAGATGCTGCCTGACCTGCTGAGTTACTCCAGCATTTTGTGAATAAATCGATTTGTACCAGCATCTGCAGTTATTTTCTTATACTACTGGTTGCTCCACTGCGATTTCTCTTCGAGGTATGTCCACTTTGAAGAAGTTCTCCGACGAGAGTTTAGCAACATGCTCTCTCGCTGCTCCCCCTCTGTGATTTCTCCTGCCCTCCTACTCTACGACCACATCTTGGAGTCTGAAGAAGGGTCTCGACCCGAAACGTCACCCATTCCTTCTCTCCCGAGATGCTGCCTGACCTGCTGAGTTACTCCAGCATTTTGTGAATAAAAGGATACATGGGACAGGTGTAGGCAGCTAGGATCAAGTGCATCCATGGAGGAGTTTCTGGAACTAAGGAGTAAACTGAAAAAGGAAATCAGAAGGGCAAAGGGGAGCCAGTAGCTCTCTCTGACGGGCAGCATTGAGGACAATCCAACAGCTGCTCCAGTTCCCCAACACATTTATTCAAGAGCTGCACCTGGACACAATTTCTGCAGGTTAGTTTCCAGAAGCACCAGCAGTATCTCTGACTACCCACACCCTGCAGGAAACACACTGTACCAACTTACCAATCACAAATTTCGAATCAAGTGTAGCCTCCTTGCCTCAGCCTCCTCGCCGAAGACTCTCGAGCCAAAGACTCATACTTTACGCATCAAGGCCGCTCCCAAAAAGGCCGCTCCCAACAAGGCCGCTCCCATCAAGGCCGCTCCCAACAAGGCCGCTCCCATCAAGGCCGCTCCCAACAAGGCCGCTCCCATCAAGGCCGCTCCCAACAAGGCCGCTCCCATCAAGGCCGCTCCCAACAAGGCCGCTCCCAACAAGGCCGCTCCCAACAAGGCCTCTCCCAACAAGGCCGCCCCCATCAAGGCCACTCCCAACAAGGCCGCTCCCAACAAGGCCGCTCCCAACAAGGCCGCTCCCAACAAGGCCGCTCCCAACAAGGCCCTACCATCAAGGCCGCTCCCATCAAGGCCGCTCCCAACAAGGCCGCTGCCAACAAGGCCGCTCCCAACAAGGCCGCTCCCAACAAGGCCGCTCCCAACAAGGCCGCTCCCAACAAGGCCCTACCATCAAGGCCGCTCCCATCAAGGCCGCTCCCAACAAGGCCGCTCCCAACAAGGCCGCTCCCAACAAGGCCGCTCCCAACAAGGCCGCTCCCAACAAGGCCGCTCCGCTACAGCTGCACTTCTTTTTCTGTTACCTAATCAACAACTTTAGGGCTAATTTGTAAATTACTCGAACCTGGGCCTTTGGCACTCTTTTTAAATCTTCTTTCCCTCTGACTCTTCTTCCAGCCAATACTCGCTCTCACTTCTTCTGGCTGCTGCTTCTCTCTGACCATCATGGTAAACCTAAGAGCTAAATCAAACTCCCTCTTGAAAACATCCGGTGAATTGGCCTCTACAGGAGTAGGCCATTCGGCCCTTCAAGCCAGCACCACCATTCAATGTGATCATAGCTGATCATTCTCAATCAGTACCCCGTTCCTGCCTTCGCCCCATACCCCCTGACTCCGCTATCCTTAAGAGCTCTATCTAGCCCTTTCTTGAATGCATTCAGAGAATTGGCCTCCACTGCCTTCTGAGGCAGAGCATTCGACAGATTTACAACTCTCTGACTGAATTTTTTTTCCCTCATCTCCGTTCTAAATGGCCTACCCCTTATTCTTAAACCGTGGCCCCTGGTTCTGGACTCCCCCAACATTGGGAACAAGTTTCCTGCCTCTAACGTGTACAACCCCTTAATAATCTTATAAGTTTCGATACGATCCCCTCTCATCCTTCTAAATTCCAGTGTATACAAGCCCAGTCGCTCCAGTCTTTCAACATATGACAGTCCCGCCATGCCGGGAATTAACCTAGTAAACCTACGCTGCATGCCCTCAACAGCAAGAATATCCTTCCTCAAATTTGGAGACCAAAACTGCACACAGTACTCCAGGTGCGGTCTCACTAGGGCCCTGTACAACTGCAGAAGGACCTCTTTGCTCCTATACTCAACTCCTCTTGTTATGAAGGCCAACATTCCATTGGCTTTCTTCACTGCCTGCTGTACCTGCATGCTTCCTTTCAGTGACTGATGCACTAGGACACCCAGATCTCGTTGTACGTCCCCTTTTCCTAACTTGACACCATTCAGATAATAATCTGCCTTCCTATTCTTACCACCAAAGTGGATAACCTCACACTTATCCACATTAAACTGCATCTGCCATTCATCCGCCCACTCACACAACCTGTCCATGTCACCCTGCAACCTCATAGCATCTTCCTCAAAGTTCACACTGCCACCCAGCTTTGTGTCATCATTTGGATCAAATACGAACTGCTGGTGAAACTCAGCAGGTGTAGTTGATCTGTGGCGGGAAAGGAGTTGTTGATGTTTTAGGTTGAAATGCAGCATCAGCCCTGACCTAAAACACCAACAATTCTTTTCTCCTCACAGATGCTGGACAACCCACTGAATTCGTCTGAGTTTGATGAAGGGTTCTGATCCGAAACGTCACCTGTCCATGTCCTCCAGGGATGTTGCCTGGTCCACTGAGCTACCCCAGCAATTTGTAACTTTCTCTGAGTTCCTCCAGCAGTTTTTATTTTGCTGCAGATTCCAGCATCAACCATCTCTTGTGTCTCTTTGATCATTGGAATACTGTGGTTAGAATTTTGATGCATGCATTAAAACTGGCATGACAGTGATTATGTTTCAAAGGCACTTCTTCAACAGATGAGCTCTTTAGGATGTTGTGTGGCTATGAATGGCTCCATATAAATGCTCTGTTGTTTCCCTAAGTTATGGAAAGTCAGATATTTTAAAGAGAAAAAATGCATAAAGGAGTCTTCCCAAATTTCTTCCACTTGTTCAAGCTCATGGTAAACCAGGCTAACTAATTCAATTCATTTGATTTCCAGGTTATCCACACTTTCCGAACATTTAATCTCTGAGCACAGCCCCATAAAAAATCTGCCCCACAGTAGTCTAGACCTTCAGTATGACAACTATGAACAATCGAAGCCATCCGTACAGGAAGCAAGACGATTACACCGAGGGCCCTGCCGAATTCACACAGTTAATCAGAAGAGACAAAATCATCGAAGAATGGAGAATATCTTTTTTTTTAAATAGTCAAATCCCAATGAAATATGCAGTCGGAGCATTTCTGGCTCTGTTATAGTGACAGTTGAAGAAAAATTATAATGTGGTCTATATTCCCTGAGGAGAGAACAATGATGCATTGAAGAGTCACACTGAACACTGACAAAAAGCAAGAGCACTGTAGGAATCCCAGTGAGAAGTAGAAGCGGGATAAGCACTTGCAACAACAATCCTGACTTCAGGGCATATTCTCGTGAGAAATTACAGAGGCGCGTTGCATTGCACGTAATAAAACTGCTACATCCTGTGGGAAATGAGAGCATTACAGAAAGCTTGCCTCGGAGCATAAGTATCATGTTGGATCACTTTGAGATAACCTGTGAGAAATAAAACCTTCCTGGGCACTTGCTGAGAAAAATGACAGCATTGTACATAATTTCTATGAGAAAATAATCCATGGAGGGGAAGAGCGGGGAGAAATAAAGTCATTCGTTTTGACAGCCATGAAGTTAAAGATAAAATACCAGCCCCCAATGTTGACATGGAGTCACCCTAGGCTACAAAGTGAACATGAAGAAATTACATTTACTGTCAGAGATTTTAGAGTATATCTCAAGAAAGACTGCCTGTTATTTTGTGGCAGTACACCAGAACTTTTAAAGAGTTAAAATCAACTTAAAATGATTTGAGCATGTGGAGTACTTGGGGGAGCCATGCTGAATATTTGCAGCAAAACTTAAATGCGCTGAAAATATAAAAGAAGCAATAGTTTGTGGTGTTTTGTGCAATGTCACCTCCTGTGAGAAAGTGAACAATTGCACGAAATGCCAGAACGAGTGGATTTAAACCAAATAAAATAAAATTGAAATTTAACGTTTTGTCAGGACATGACCCTATTGGATATTGCATTTGTATTTGGCATAGAATTTGCCTTGATAAAGCCTGCTTTTAGGGCTGTGGAGATGAGGAACGCAATATGAATGCCCTGATACCTCCATATTGGGAGCATGCATACATTAGGGGTGGCACGGTGGCGCAGCGGTAGAGTTGCTGCCTTACAGCCCCAGAGACCAGGGTACAATCCTGACAGTGGTGTCTGTACGGAGTTTGTACGTTCTCTCTGTGACCTCCGTGGGTTTTCTCTGGGTGCTCCGGTTTTCTCCCACACTCCAAAGACGTAGAAGTTTATCGGTTAATTGGCTTCGGTAAAATTGTAAATTGTCCCTGGTGCGTGTGTGAGTTGTGTGATAGTGTTCGTGTGCGAGGATCGCTGGTCAGAATGGATTCGGTGGGCCGAAGGGACAGTTTCAGCGCTGTGTCTCTGAACTAAATTAAAAGTAAATGTCTGTGTGAACCTGATGGAATATTGGTGACAATGTTAGTGTGCCAACTTGCTTAAAGCCTAGTGGAAACGTAGATTACTGCTTGATGCAATATGTCTGGGGGGCTGGAGAGGGGAGGACACGAAGGCTCATATTGATGCACAGTGCTAATTTGAAGCCACTTTGCAAGATCATTGCTCACACCACTGTTTACTCTAGCCACTCTCAGTTGAAAAAAATGCAAGTTGTTAATTAAGAGTGATTCCATTTGCCTGTTGGTCTGTTTCCAATGTGAATGCAATAGCCAGAGTCAAAGCATCAGTCGCACTTCTAACTCCGGCTGACTTGGCCTTAATTCCAGTGAGGGTTGAGGGAGGGCGTAAAACGCAGACCGCCAGAAGAACTGAGCATGGTACAGCCTCTACACTATCCTTCAAGCAACTACTAAGCACCCACCATCCTCCTCTTTGGACACCTTGTGCGTAGGGGTGAAGGTAGAGCTGAAGATGTCCTGGTTGGGTTGCTCCTAGGCTTGGCCAAGCTGGCCATCCGCGAGTCATGGCGCCAGGCAGAAGAGGGCTCCGTCTGAGCCGGCTGCCTGCCCCTTTACTGGGGTTACGTCCGTGCCCGGGTGGTACTCGAGAGGGACTACACACTGTCCATGGGCACCCTGGGGGATTTCCGGGACTACTGGGCACCACGGGGGCTGGAATGTATCCTCAAGGATTGCATTATAGTTATATGAAAATGTTGTGTCTTAGATAATTTGGTGATTTTGTATTATGACCTGAATAAGACCCGAAGCGTCACCAATTCCTTCTCTCCAGAGATGCTGCCTGACCCGCTGAGTTACTCCAGCTTTTTGTGTCTACCTTCGATTTAAACCAGCATCTACAGGTTTTTTTCCTCTACACTAACTAACCAGCTCAAGCATCAGTGAAAGCATCTTTTCTTCTTTACCTCCCAAAGTTCATGACATAGAAACATAGAAACATAGAAAATAGGTGCAGGAGTAGGCCATTCGGCCCTTCGAGCCTGCACCGCCATTCAATATGATCATGGCTGATCATTCAGCTCAGTAGCCTGTACCTGCCTTCTCTCCATACCCCCTGATCCCTTTAGCAAAAAGGGCCACATCTAACTCCCTCTTAAATATAGCCAATGAACTGGCCTCAACTACCTTCTGTGGCAGAGAATTCCACAGACTCACCACTCTCTGTGTGAAGAAATGTTTTCTCATCTCGGTCCTAAAAGACTTCCCCCTTATCCTTAAGCTGTGACCCCTGGTTCTGGACTCCCCTAACATCGGGAACAATCTTCCCGCATCTAGCCTCTCCAACCCCTTAAGAATTTTATATGTTTCTATAAGATCCCCCCTCAGTCTTCTAAATTCCAGCGAGTACAAGCCCAGTCTATCTAGTCTTTCCTCATATGTAAGTCCCGCCATCCCAGGGATCAATCTAGTGAACCTTCTCTGTACTCCCTCTAAGGCAAGAACGTCTTTCCTCAGGTTAGGAGACCAAAGCTGCACACAATACTCCAGGTGCGGTCTCACCAAGGCCCTGTACAACTGCAGCAGAACCTCCCTGCTCCTAAACTCAAATCCTCTTGCTATGAATGCCAACATACCATTCGCTTTCTTCACTGCCTGCTGCACCTGCATGCTTGCTTTCAATGACTGGTGCACCATGACACCCAGGTCACGTTGCATCTCCCCTTCTCCCAATCGGTCACCATTCAGGTAATACTCTGCTTTCCTGTTCTTGCCGCCAAAGTGGATAACCTCACATTTATCCACATTATATTGCATCTGCCATGCATTTGCCCACTCGCCTAATCTATCCAAGTCACTCTGCAGCCTCCTAGCATCCTCCTCGCAGCTAACACTGCCACCCAGCTTCATGTCATCCGCAAACTTAGAGATGTTGCATTCAATTCCCTCGTCCAAATCATTAATATACACTGTAAATAACTGGGGTCCCAGCACTGAGCCTTGCGGTACCCCACTAGTCACTGCCTGCCATTCCGAAAAGGACCCGTTTATTCCTACTCTTTGCTTCCTGTCCGCCAACCAATTTTCTATCCACCTCAACACTGAACCCTCAATACCGTGTGCTTTAAGTTTGTACACCAATCTCCGATGTGGGACCTTGTCGAAGGCCTTCTGAAAGTCCAGATATAACACATCGACTGGTTCTCCCTTATCCACTCTACTAGTTACATCCTCGAAAAATTCTATAAGATTCGTCAGACATGATTTGCCTTTGGTAAATCCATGCTGACTTTGTCCGATGATTTCACCACTTTCCAAATGTAATGCTATCACATCTTTAATAACTGACTCTAGCATTTTCCCCACTACCGATGTTAGGCTAACTGGTCTATAATTCCCCGTTGACATTGTTGAACTTTTTTTGTTCTGGTTTCTCCTATAACTAAAATCAACATTTATTTATATTTTTATCAGTTATCTCTTCAGTATACTCCTCATAAAATCAATATTTTCCTAACAGAATTCTCAGAACTGAATGTAATATTCTACTGGCAATCCACTTAATAATTTAGGTACATTTTTGCAGCACATCTTTGCCATTGCACCCGCATTCTTCTGTTTACAAAATTTATGATTCCACATGACATTAAACAGCTTCATTAAGTAGTGTGCTGAGATTATAAGTTTTTGAAATCTTGAAGCCCTTAAACTTTTGTTTATTGTTGCCACCATCATCTTTTTAAGAAGGATTGATAAGGAGCACCCATTTGACGGAATGATGTTCAGTACTAGTTACTGAGAGGCGTTGGGTCATGTTTTTCCATGTCAGGCAAATCATTGAAACATATTTTCACAGCACTCCATTCTGGTAAATAATGCCACTTAAAGGGCCACTCACAGCACATACAACTGCTGCAGAGGTTGACAGCTGACAACTGGCGAGGTCCACAACCATTTCAACACTTGCACTTTGACCAGGGGTGCTTTAATGGTGGTCCTGCTGATCGCATTAAAGCAGGAGAGTGCATGAGCTGGAGCAATAGTACAGGCATTAGCCGTAGGGGAGATCTGTCCAGGGACACATTCGCAGACAACACCACCATTGTGGGCCATATATCAAACAATGATGGGACGGAATCCAGGATAGAGATCAAGAACCTCGTGTCCTGGTGCTGAGACAATAACCTTTCTCTCAATATCAGCAAGACAAATGAGATAGTGATCGACTTCAGGAAGCGAAGCAACATGTACCCTAGTTTTGTATTGACGGTGCCGAAGTAGAGATGGTTGAAAACTTCAAACTCCTAGGAGTCAATAACGATAACTTCTCCTGGACCACCCATATTGAAGCAATGATCAAGAAAGCACACCAATGCCTTAGAAGGCTTAGGCAGTTCGGCTCGTCCCCAACAACTCTCACCAACTTCTACAGACACACCATAGAAAGCATTTTATCAGGATGCATCAGAGCTTGGTCTAGGAACATCTCCATCCCAGAAATTGCAATGAATTGCGGATGCAGCCCAGACCATTATTTGAACCAACCTCCTTTCCATTTACTCCATTTATATCTCACGCTGCCTGAAGAAAGGTCTCAACCAGAAAAGTCACCCATTCCTTCTCTCCAGAGTTACTCCAGCATTTTGTGTCTACCTTTGATATCGACTCAGTCAAGCCCCCATAAGATCTTAAATGTTTCAGTAACATCATCCATCATTCTCGTCAATCCCACACAATGCAGACTCGTTTTGTTTAGTCTTTCCTGAGAGGACAATCCTCTCATTCCAGGAATTAGCCTGGTGAATTTCTTTTGTTGAAGCCCTCAGAGGGTGGTGTGAACATGGAATACGCTGTTCGAGGAAGTGGCAGAAGCATCTCCAAATACATTTAAAAGACAGTTAAACAGGTACATGCACAGGAATGATTTGGTTGGCTATGAGCCAGGCAAGTGGGATTACCTCTGTTAGGCAACTTGGTCAACTGTGTAGCTCTGACTCTATGACTCTATATCAAAGTAGGTCATGGGATTTCTTGCAGCACCACTCCACAGTATGGGGCATCACAATGGCACAGCAGTAGAGTTGCTGTCTTACAGTGCCAGAGACCTGGATTCGATCCTGTCCAAGGACCTTGAGAAATAGGATGAGAAGGATTCAGTTCCAGACACTAAGTGCTGGCACTCAGCAGCATAGAAACATATAAACATAGAAACATAGAATATGGGTGTCGGAGTAGGCCATTCAGCCCTTCAAGCCAGCATTGCCATTCAGCATGATCATGGCTGATCATCCTAAATCAGTTCCTCGTTCCTGCTTTCTCCCTATACCCCTATGATTCCGTTAGCCCTAAGAGCTATATCTAACTCTCTCTTGAAAACATCCAGTGAATTGGCCTCCATTGCCTTCTATTGCAGAGAATTCCACAGATTCACAACTCTCTGGGTACCTCATCTCAGTCCTAAATGGCCTACTCATTATTCTTAAACTGTGACCCCTGGTTCTGGAATCCCCCAACATTGGGAACATTTTTCCAGCATCTAGCCTTAAAAATTCTATATGTTTCTCTAAGATCCCCTCTCATCCTAAATTCCAGTGAATATAAGCCAGACGATCCATTCTTTCATCATATGTCAGTCCCACCATCCCGGGAATTAAGCTGGTCAACCTACTCTGCACTCCCTCAATAGCAAGAATGTCCTTCCTCAAATTCGGAGACCAAAACTGCACACAGTACTCCAGGTGTGTTCTCACCTGGGCCATGTACATTAGGACCTCCTTGCTCCTATACTCAAATCCTCTCGCAATGAAGGCCAACATGCCATTAGCTTTCTTCACTGTCTGCTGTGCCTGCATGCTTACTTTCAGTGACTGATGTGCAAGGGCACCCAGGTTTCATTGCACCTCCCCTATTCCTAATCTGACACCATTCATATAATAGTCTGCCTTCTTGTATTTGCCACCAAAGTGAATAACCTTACATTTATCCACAATATACGACATCTGCCATGCATCTGCTCACTCACCCAACCTATCTAAGTCACCCTGCAGCCTCATAGCATCCTCCTCACAGCTCACACTACCACCCAATTTTGTGTCATCCACAAACTTGGAGATGTCACATTTAATTCCCTCGTCTTCGTCCAGCATCTCTGGAAAGCATATATATATAGATGACATTTCAGGTTGGGACCCTTCTTCAGAAGAAGATTTCTGAATGAAGGTCTATCCAACTGCTGTCTGTAAAGAGTTGGTACATTTTCCCTCAAACCGCATTGGTTTTCTCCAGATGCTCAGGTTTCCTCCCACACTCCAAAGATGTACAGGTTTGTAGGTTAATTATCTGTGGTGAAATTTGTAAACTGTCTAATGTGTAGTACAGTGCAAGTGTATGGGTCGATCACTGTTCGGTGCGGATTCAGTGGGCTGAAAGGCCTGTTTCTGCTCTGTATCTCTAAAGTCTAAAGACTTTATAAGAATATACTGTAGCACAATAGCTCCCTTTGGCAAGTCCTGCACAATGTATCATGGATGGCATTCTGGCCACCACAACACAAAAGGTGTTCCTCCTTTTCCCCACACCCATGTCAAGATTAAGATGGATGAAACAAAAAAGCATGCTCTTTCTTTTTGACTCTTGTCAAATCTGTAGCAGCCCACACTGCGACTGCGGAATTGAGGCTTGGTGCACAACACTCTAGAGAGGCTGAAGCTTTTACATCATAATCATCATAATCATAATCATAATCATACTTTATTAGCCAAGTATGTTTTGCAACATATGAGGAATTTCATTTGCCATACAGTCATACCAATAAAAAGCAACAGAACACACAAAGTACATTTTAACATAAACATCCACCACAGTGACTCCTCTGCATTCCTCACTGTGATGGAAGGCAAACAAATGTTCAATCTCTCCCTTCTTTGTCCTCCAGCAGTAGGGGGCCTCTAACCTTCCGTTGACGGCACGATCATACTCCCGTAGCCGGCGGCGGGCCTTCCTCATTGGGACGATCAAGCTCCTGTATCGGGGGGGAATCTCAGCTCCCCCGCGCCCGGGAATCTAGGCTAGTCGAATGTCGTGCGGCTTTTGGAGCTTCCCGACGTCGGTCTCAACCCGAGATTGCGAGCTCCTTGATGTTAAATTCCACAGGCTGCGGTTGGAGCGTCGATCCCAGGCAAGGCATCGCAGGTTCCGATGGTAAGTCCACGCCCCGCGGTGAGGCCCAAAGTCAGTCCCGATGCAAGGCCTCCAGAACCACGATGTTAGGCCGCAGAGCGACCGGAGATATGATCTGAAAACAATCACATCTCCGGCAAAGGTAAGAGATTGAAAAAAACTTTCCCCCAACCCTCTCGCCCATAAAACGAACCAGAGAACATTAACACATACTTTTTAAACACACCAAAAATAACCAAAAAAAAGACGAAAAAGACAGACTGTAGGCGAGGCTGCCATCAAAGCGCCACCGGTGGAATATTGTCTGAAGAAGGGTCTCGACCCGAAACGTCACCCATTCCTTCTCTCCTGAGATGCTGCCTGACCTGCTGAGTTACTCCAGCATTTTGTGAATAAATACCTTCGATTTGTACCAGCATCTGCAGTTATTTTCTTAATACTTCTGAAACATTGCCTATCCATTTTCTCCACAGATGCTGCCTGACCCACTGAGCTACTCCAGCACTTTGTGTTTTTGTTTTTTGTTTTATTGTTTGATGTCTTTTACATTCCTTGCTGTTCCCACTGCAATGTATAACCACATGTTACTCCGAACTCACCCTCTTCCAACATTGTTCTGCAATTTTAATAACACTGTTCATGTACTACTAATTGCAACTTTTTTTGATGTTACTATTTTTCTTACTTTGTAAGTATGTTCAGAGTTTTGTCACTTTGAAACTCATCATTGTCCTCAGAATGACTTCTGTGTAAATTATAACTTATTTTTAATCGTTAGTTATTACCCCAGAGATGGCCCCATAGCAGAAGCATCCACGTGGTGGGGCTGGAAACTGGAAGTGTCCTGAGCTAATTCTGCTACCACCGTCATCTATTGTAACAAGTGATGGCTCCCACTGATTGTCGCCGGAAGCTTGCGCCCTTTTCTGGACAGTCGATGACAATGATGTAACATTTGAAACATGGATGATGGACACGAAAGAAGATCATTTAATTGGTTCATTTATTAGTGCAGTTTATATCAAAACATTTAAACAGACAATGACCTATAAAAGTTAGCAATACAGACTAATAAAGTCAGCATTGAGACTGAGATTTGCAAAAAAATTATGAATATGTAAATAACGTTGCAACATCTGAAGAGAAAATCTCTAGCTTCAAATTAGCCACGCCCTTAAGAATGTAAAAAAAAATCATGAATATGATTCAACATTGTTATGGATAAAGTTGGAAAGAACAAAGAAAATGTGGTCAGCATGGGGCAAGACTAATGTATCCTGAATGGCCTCTGTGCACTGGCTCAGGACCCATGCAATCACTCATACAGACAGGGGCATCCTGTGGAACCTGACCTGGAAGTGCCACAGGTGCTTGGGATCTGCATATGACTTGCCTACTAGTCTCATTAAAGGCCTCTTTGATATGCAAAGTAACTCGATCTCCATAATGTGATACACATACTTGGGGAAAAAAACACTGCACAGGTAAACACACAGATTGCTATTTATGGATAATGGAAGGCAGGACGTTCCCGGGAGCAAAGCTACTTCAGTAGCTTGTATTTAAGGTAGCTCTAGGTTTAGGTTTAGGCTCTTTATTGTCTTGTGTACAGTGAAAATCTTTGTTTTGCATGCTATCCAATTGAATCAAATAATACCATCAAGCCAAACTCGAGTACAATACATAGAGTAAAGAAAAATAAACAGATTGTAAAATTTAGTGTAGGAGAGAGGAAACTTGACTCTACCTCCTCCCAACCTAACTCCTGCAAGGATGCCATCCCTTATTCTCAATTTCTCTGTCTCCATCACATCTGCTCCCAAGATGACACTTTCCATTCTGGGACATCTGAGAAGTCCCCTTTCTTTAGTTTGCATGTAATTAAATAGTTCTGTTTGTTGGAACATGTGACAATTCAATAGTCTTGACCCTTGACTCTTTCCCGCCGCTGTTGTGAAAGGAGCCCTTGTGCATGTCTCCTCTGGGTCCTGCACTCGCTACCCCTACCCCCAAATGGAACAATAATAGAATCTCCCTGGACATCTCCGTTCTCCCCAGCAGCCTCCCCATAACAAAACAACAATCTCCAATATCTCCACTATCATCAACGTGAATCTCATTTAATGTGCAATCAATAAATTACCTGCTCTCATTGATGGCTTTAGATTCAGCGTTTACATGCTTTAAACTCTAGGTTAAATGCTTCACCTTTCACCATTTACATGCTTTAATCCCCTGTTTATATGTATTGCACTGTCTAATTGTATTGTACTGTATCGTATTGTACTGCACTGTCATCCCCTGTCTATATGTTTTGCATTTGTATAGCACTATGGCCCCAGGAGGCACTCTGTTTCGTTTAATTCCTTGCATGATCTGTAATGAGTGGAATGACAAATAAACTAAATAAATAAAAATAAAATAAATTTAAAAATCCCACCACCAATCACATCTTCCCTTCCCCACCCCGATCCACTTTCCATAGAGACCACTCTATCCACAACTCCTTAGCTTGCTCATCCCTTCCCACTCAACCCATTCACTCCCCAAGCACTTTATCCTGCAACTGCAAGAGATGTATTATCTGTCTCTATATTTTCTCTATCATTTCCATCCAGGAACTCAGCAGCCTTTAAAGGTGAAACAGAGATTCACATGATCCTCTTTCATCAATATCTACTGGTGCTCCCAATGTGGCCACTTTTACATTGGTGAGCCCAAGTGTGACGTTAAACATGCTTTAAACTCTAAATAAATAAAATCCTTTATTCGTCCCGGGGAAATTTACAGTGTTACAGCAGCAAAGTGGATAGCAAGAGAGCAAGAGATCATTCATTATAAATAAAAGATACATAAATTGTCATCAGTTTTCTGTGTGTTCTTAGCTGTTATTGTTGACTCGTCTGCTGGGAGCAGTGCTGGTTATGCAGTCTCACAGCAGCGGGAAGGAAGGACCTATATCTCTCCTTCACGCACTTGGGGTGAAGGAGTCTGTCACTGAAGGAGCTACTCAGTTCAGTGACAGTGTCCTGCATGGGGTGGGAGTCGTTGTCCAGCAGCGATGTTAGCTTTGCCATCATCCTCCTCTCTCCCACCACCTGCACTGAATCGAGGGGGCAACCCAGGACAGAGCTGGCCTTCCTGATCAGCTTGTCAAGTCTCTTCCCTTCCGCCGCTGAGATGCAACTGCTCCAGCAGACCACTCCATAGAAAATGGCCGATGCAACCACCGTGTTGTAGAAGGTCCTTAGGTGTTCCCCCTGCACTCCAAAGGACCTGAGTCTCCTTAGCAGATAAAGTCTGCTCTGGCCCTTTCTGTATAGCACATTGGTGTTTTCAGTTCAGTCCAGTCCAACCTTTCTGTCTTTGGCCTCCTCCATTGCCAGAGTGAAATCATATGCAAATTGGAGGAACAGTACATCATATTCCACTTGGGTAGTTTATAAAAACATGGTTTGAACACTGAATCCACTGATCTCATGTAAGACCACTCGCATGCCCACTCTCTTCTCCATTATCCCCACCTCAATGTGCGCACATTTCTCCCACCATCTCTGACCACCCCAGTCATCCTGCTCCATTTCTCTTCTGCGTATGGTCATTTCCCATCCCCATTGCCCACATTTCTCTTCTAACCCCCCTTTTTCCTTGCTCCCTGCCTCTTCCATCAATATACCTCCCTCTGGGTCTACATTTCACTTCTCCTCTTCTTTCCTTATCTGACACAATTTTGTGTTCTTTGCACCTCTAATCTATGTCACATACTCTGCCCATCTGCCAATCTCCATGCCTCTCCCCCTCTCCTGTATCCACCTATCACTTGTTAGGTTTTATTCCACTGCCACCTTTCCTTTCCAGTTTTCTCCCCCCTCCCTTCCAGTATGAAGAAGGAACCCAACCCAAAATGTCATCCGTCCATTCCCTCCACAGATGCTGCCTGACCTATTGAGTACCTGCAGAACTTTGTTTTTTGCTTAAGAAGCTTTTATCTGCTGTCTCCTCTCTTCGGATGTGATGGGCACTGATGCAGGAGTTGCATATTGATTGTGACGTTAAACAAGAATCTTGTCTATCATCTCTGATATATTGTATGAAGAGGTTAAAGTAAGTTTTCCTGGTAATCAAGACAGGACTTAAGATTTGGGAGGCTTGGCCCAAGTTATTTTTATGCACCTTTGAATGTCAATTGTGCTTAATTTTGATTCTGTGCAGTGAATGCATGATTATGACATGTCTCACACATGGCACCATGCAAATAGTGCATGCACATCTCTGTAGAAAATAGAATAGGCAGCAGAGACATCAATGCTCATGTATCTGTCAATTGATGACAATGCTGCTGTGTTGGGTTGTGTCCAAGCACGATTCAACCTGAAACGTCAGCTATTCCTTTTCTCCAGAGATGCTGTCTGACCCGCTGAGTTACTTCAGCTTTTAGTGTCTATCTCTGGTTTAAATCAGCATCTGCAGTTCCTTCCTCCACACCTGACACCCAGTATGGGCTGCAAACCGGACATCTGGTAAGAAGAGCAAGGAGATGCCCTGAACTTTGCATCTAAGGGATCCTTAGTTGCTAGCAGGTTTGTTGTGGATTAGCTTAGAGTTGATTTCATTGTGCCCTATGTGGCTGAACCTCTGACAAACCTATCATATTTCTGCTTATAAATGTATTCTTTAATGCCATTGGATCTTCAGCACAGTCAGGATCAATTTGCCGAAAGGGAAGCCTCGTGGAGGGATGAAGGGGATGGAGGGGAGACTCTATCCTTCAAGAATCTTCCAGGAGTCATGTCCCTATCCCTATTTATTGGCGAGAAGGCACCCAGAGACTAACGTGTTCAAAATATGCATTGAGCGCAGTCAACTGCCCAGGCCTGACCTACCACTCTACAGAGGAGAAGGTAGCAAAGCTCTGAACCTATTGCCTCTTATATCTTTCCAGTAGCAGTGGCTGATATCTACCACATATCAGAGGTTTGTGGCATTTTATTCAACTCCGTGTCCAGAATAGAGAGCAGTCAGCTGCAAAGTTGGATTTGGCTGGTTAACATGCTGAGTTCAGACAGTGATGGATTCTAGACCTTTGGGTTAAAGGATTTCATATGGGAACCCTCACTGTTTTGCCACAGTAAAGACTATCAATCTCTGAGCACTAATGGTCACACAGAGAGTGTGTAACTGCTGCCAAAAGACCTTAATGGACAATGCAGTTGGGGGGCTTGCACTTTCCTTCATTCTCAGACAGTCTGTTGTGCTGCCATCTGTCATGTTAGAGGGACACATATTGCTCCAGCATTGTTTTATGGGCGTTGCAGAACTGATATCTGATCTTCAGCTGAGTATCACTGTTATTCATTCAGTCACTGGTGGTGCTGTTCTCATGAACCTGTTACCCTGGTTTGACTTGGTGGTAAATATCATGGTCCTGCCAGAATAGCCATTTTGCGAATGAGACAGACCACAGCCATTGTGGATGGAATAAGTAGTTTGGCTGGTGGACCAGGTACTAATCAAACTACCAACCTTGGCTGTGGGTTATTTGATAGTTATTTGAGTGCAGTGATCCAGGCCAGTGTAGAGAATTTTATCACACTCCGGGCTTACGTCTTAGAAAAACGAAGAAAAGTGCTGCATATTTTAAGACTTCCGGTGGCGTTATGGACTGAACAAGTCGCACGTCAACTAGCTCTGTGAACATTTCGATTTAGGAAGAGAGGAACGGGACGGGCCCGTTGCAACTTACCGGCAATTTTCAACGAAGGGTGGGTGACGTCATCAGATCGCGACTTTTAAAAGTAAATGTCGACAAATCGCACCCCCCCGTCAAAAACCGTTAAAAAAGGAACGGGTAAAACAAGACCCGTGGAAGAAGAAGAACCAAGCCAGATGGAAGCCTCTGCTACAGCTCAAACCTCAGCATCGGGTCAGGAAGAAACTGCCAAACGAACAACCCGGAATCCACAGCCTAAAAAAATTGGATTGGAAGAATTTCGCAGCGTTGTGGGTGAGGAGCTTTCAGATATGAAGTCTCAAGTGGTAAATATGACAGTTGAATTACAAGAGATGAAAGCTGAATTAGTTTCCCTTAAAGGAATGAAGGGGGAAATACTATCTACTATTAAGGATCAGTTGGATAAATCAAAGGCTGAAATGTGTGTAATTATGAATGAACACATGGAGGAAGTAACCTCCAAGTTACAAAAGTTGGACTCTGATTTTTCTGGTAAGCTGAACCACATCACGGCGTCAATAGAACAACATGATGAGGCTTTAGGTGAGTTGGAAACTTTAGCCGAGACGAGTGCTGAAACTACAAAAGTAGTATTGTCGGAGACTCAGCGTCTTTCTGATTTATTGATGAGATTAACCGAAAAATGTACTGACTTAGAGGGTCATTTAAAACGACAAAATTTAAGAATCCTTGGAGTTAAAGAAGGCAAAGAAAAAGATAAAAACCTTCGTGATTTTACTGCTGAGTTATTACAAGAAGTTTTGAAAATGGATTCAAAGCCCTTGCTGGATCGAGCCCATAGAGCACTGAGCACGGCCAGGTGCTAATGCGCCTCCAAGACATTTGATTCTGAGGGTGCATAATGCTCACGTTTTAGAAGATATGCTGTTAAGAATTGCTAGTAACAGAGCTTTATCATTCCGAGGCAATGAGATTCGCATCTTCAGAGATTACCCCTTTGAGGTGGTTAAGAAAAGAGCACTGTTTAATGAGACAAGATCTATTCTCAAGAAGATCCCAGCGCTCAGATTTGGTATGTTGTATCCAGCAAAACTCCGAGTGACCTACAATCAAAATGAATCCTTTTTTACTGACCATAATAAAGCACTGGAATTTGCTCGGGAGATCGAAAGGTCGCTGAAGGCTTGATTATGATTTCACGGCTATCTTAATTGGCAGACATCTAATTGGACTTTAAAAATATTAAAATTCAAAGATTTAAGTTTAGTGTATATACTATACGTATATTAACCGTAACTAATAATTATTAATTAAAAAACATATATATTCTTATTAATCATTACTAATAAGAAGTATAAGTAATATTTGATTTATGTAAACCTTACTTTGAATACTTAATTAATACACTTTAGATAGAAAAATCGATTTATTATAGACTAATTAGTTTCGGGCCTGCCCCGTTTATCTCTCTTTTTAAAAAAAAAACAAAAAAAAATAATAACTGTGTTAAAAAATGGAGCTAGTATTAATTTTTTTTTACATCTCACGGAAGTCCTTAGATTTTTTGCCACCTTAGGGTGGCTAACACTAACTGCACTAATTGTAGTTGTAGTTTTAGTTGTCTCTTCTTTTTTCCTGCACTCTTTTAACCTTTTATATATTGATTTTTTTTTTAGATTTAACTTTTATTATCATGTCATTTTTCAGAAATTATATACTTTTGGGAGATATTTCCGGGAGACACTCTACGCTGTACAAAAGATCATCCACCCCTCATTCAAGAAAAATGTTGTAGTCCGGGTGCCAGACCATTTGCTTTATTATAGACCATTTATCGGTTAAGATGCAAGATTCTATTAGGAAAACAGGGGTTAAAGGTATTACATTTTGTAGTTGGAATGTCAAGGGTGTTAATGAACCAATTAAAAGAGGTAAAGTACTTTCACATTTAAAATCTATTGATGCAGACATAATGTTCCTTCAGGAAACTCATCTAAAAAATGTAGCACATAATAGACTGAAAGGCAAATGGATTGATAAAGTATTTCACTCATCGTTTCCCTTTAAATCAAGAGGTGTTGCTATTTTAATTCATAAGGGTATACCATTTATAAATACTTCCTCTATAGTTGACACTGAAGGTAGATATGTTATATTAGTGGGAGAACTATATTCTACAAAATTGATATTGGTGAATGTCTACGCACCAAATTTTGATAATCCGTTATTTTTAAAAAACATATTTAATACCATTCCAGAATTTGGACAATATAATTTGATAATTGGAGGAGATTTAAATTGTACATTAGATCCTTATTTGGATAGATCTTCAACTCAAAGGAAAACAAAATCCAAGTCGTGTGAATTATTAAACTCTTATATAAATAGTGCAAATATAAAAGATGTTTGGAGGATTGATAATCCTTCAGGCCGAGAGTATTCATTTTATTCACCTGTGCATAAAACTTATTCAAGAATTGATTATTTCTTGGTGGACTCCAAACTTATTCCTTATACGTATAATTCAAAATATCATAATATTATTATATCCGATCATGCCCCTTTAACATTTAGGGTAAAACTCCAAGGAGTAACGGGGAAACAGACTAATTGGAGATTTAATCCGCAAATCTTAAATGAAAAAGCATGTTATGACTATCTTAAATCGCAATTTGAGATTTTTTTTAACGCAAATGACCTTCCTGAAACACCTGCGTCCCTGCTTTGGGAAACATTTAAAGCGTTTGTGAGAGGATGTATTATTGCTTTTCAAGCGTCTCAAAACAAGAAGAACCGAGCTGAACAGAATGACCTGGAAAGTCAGATAAGACAGTTAGACATAACAAATGCCATCGCTCCCTCTATTGAAATACATAATAAAATTGCAGTTCTCAAATATAAGTTAAATTATATCCTTTCAGCTCATATTTTAAGGCTTTTTCAATATACTAAACAAAAACATTTTGAATTTGGAGATAAACCACAGAAATTGCTAGCACGTCAACTCCGTAAATTAGAAGATGATTCTACAATTCATAAAATTAGATCAGAAAATGGAGATTTGCTTAAACTACCTAAGGATATTAATCAGAGATTTTTGCAATTTTATCAGTCATTATATTCATCAAAAATAACAGATACTTCTGCGCAGATGCAAAAGTTTTTGCAGGAATGTAACCTTCCTGGTTTGAATGTGAGTGATAGAAATTTACTGGGCGCAGAAATAACTATGAAAGACGTTGAAGAGACTATTAAATCCATTAAAAATGGGAAGACTCCTGGCCCTGATGGCTTAAATAATGAATTTTATAAAAAATTCAGTGGTTTGATCTCTCCACATTTGCAAACTGTATATAGTCACGCCTTTAAACAACAGAGATTGCCACAAACTCTGACTGAATCAACAATAATCCTCATTCCTAAAAAAGATAAGGATTCTGAAGACCCTGGTTCGTATAGGGCGATAGCTCTTTTAAATACTGATCAGAAGATATTAGCGAAAATCTTAGCTCAGAGATTAAGTCTAGTTATAGACAAATTGATACACCCCGATCAATCAGGCTTTATAGCCAAACGATATTCATTTTTCAACTTGAGACGCTTGTTTAATATAATTTATTCAAATAGACTATTAAATGAAGATTTAGCAATCATCTCGCTAGATGCTGAAAAAGCATTTGATCAAGTAGAATGGCCCTATCTTTTCTCAGTGATGGAAAAATTTCAACTAGGTGAAAATTTTTGTGCATGGGTGAAACTTTTATATACATCCCCAACAGCTAGAATATTAACTAATCAAATGCTGTCATCTAAATTTCATTTAGCTAGGGGTTGTAGACAAGGATGTCCACTATCACCACTTTTATTTGCCCTTATTATAGAACCACTTGCTGAGAGTATTAGATCAAATTCAGATATTTATGGCTACAACACTAAACATACAACCAATAAAATTTCTTTATATGCGGATGATGTATTAATATATATTACAAAGCCAGAAATTAGCATTCCGAATTTATTAAATCTCATAACTCAATTTGGTTCATGTTTAGGTTATAGAATTAACTGGTATAAAAGTGAAATTATGCCAATAATGGAGCATAATCCGGCCATACTTCAACAATTTCCTTTTAAAATTGCCTATGAAAAGTTTAAATATCTTGGAATTTACGTGACTAGGAAATATACTTCTTTATTTAAATCAAATTTTCCTCCTTTACTTGCTAAATTACACAGAAATATCCAATTTTGGAAAACACTTCCTATATCATTAGTTGGTCGTAGTAATGCTATAAAGATGATCTTTCTTCCACAGCTACTATACTTATTTCAAGCAATTCCGATCTACCTTCCAAAAAAGTTTTTTTAAAAAATTGATTCAATTGTTACTAATTTTATTTGGGACTACAAGACTCATAGAATAAATAAAAGACACTTATGTAAGTCTAAAATTAATGGAGGAATTGCTTTACCTAACTTTTTATTTTATTATTGGGCGGTTAATATTAAAAATATAACCTGCTGGTTGGATGATTCTGATCAACAACCGGATTGGTTAAAGATGGAGAAAGAGGATTGTTTACCATTCGATATTGGTGCGATCCTCTTAGCTCCAATAAATTTAAATAAAAAAACATATGGAGGTAATCCCATTATACATAGTGTTATCCGTACCTGGAAACAATTAAAGCTTACGTTAAAATTGAGTAAATTATCTGTTTTCCTTCCTATTGCGAATAATCCTTCTTTTAAACCGTCTGTCTTAGATAGAGGCTTTGCTCAATGGAAAAGTTATGGAATCAAAAGGGTGGGAGATCTTTATCATAAGGGAACTTTTCTTTCGTTTCAGGAGTTACAGCAGAAGTACGGATTACATGTTAATAATTATTTTAGATATTTACAACTTAGAGATTATGTAAAATCACACATGCAAGAATATAAATTTAGAGGTCCAGAAACACTTGATGTATGCCTGAATCGACATTATAACTCAAATAAATTAATATCTTTTATTTACAATATTCTCCTTGACATTGACATTCCGTCATCAGAATCTTATAGACGAGCATGGGAGGACGAATTGAATCAATTTATAATGCAAGATATATGGGATGAAAGTTTACAACATATACATCAATGTTCATTGAATACTAGACATTCCTTAATACAATTTAAAACAATACATAGATTACATTATTCGAAGACGAAATTAAATAGGATTTTTCCTAGTATCTCTCCTATGTGTGATAAATGTCAATTTCAAGAAGCTAATTTAACTCATATTTTCGTAACTTGTATAAAAATGCAAAACTTCTGGTTGGAGATTTTTAAAATAGTTTCTAAAGTTATTAATAAAAAATTAGATATGGACCCAAAATTAATTATATTAGGATTATCAGAACATACTACAAATTTTACAGTAAGTCAGGCACATTTTCATGATTACAGTCTAATAACTGCGAAAAAACTAATACTTAAATTTTGGAAAAAACCAATAACCCCCACAATTAAAATGTGGACTATGGAAATGACAGAGACCCTGCATTTGAGAGTGATCAGCCATGATCGCATTGAATGGCGGTGCTGGCTCGAAGGGCTGAATGGCCTACTCCTGCACCTATTGTCTATTGCCTATTGTCTATTGTCTATTTGGAAAAAATAAGGTTTGCCTTAATCGACAAACCTGAGTTATTTTTAAAAATATGGTCTCCATTTATTGAATTTTTAGAAAAGTAAATGGGTTTGGCACAGGACTAAAATAAAAAAAAATTAAATAAAAAGTTGAAACTTGAGTTGGGGGTTGGATGTACAGCTGTGGTTTTTGTCTCCCGGATCTACTCCCGTTAATTTTTATTGTTAGATCCTTTTTTTTTTTAACCCTCTTACTCTCTCTCCCCAAGTTTATAGTTTTATATTTTTATTTTTACTTTCTCTCTTCAAAAATTTAAAAATTGAAGCTATGTAAGAACTTTGTAACAAATGTGTTTTTTCTTATTTCGATTTGTACATATGCTTTTCAAAAATAAAATATAAAAAAAAAAAAAAAAAGTGCTGCATATTTTATTCAAGTCTGCCTGTAAATGAATGGCTTGTTACAGTGCAGGGATCTAATTTCATTCAGTTTGGCAAATTACAATTTAGAGCAATTATGCCAAACCTAATATTATAGCCAAAGCAACTGTACAAGTGCCATCTAGGTGGTAACATTAATCCCAGATATGATGATTATAAGGTATAAGGTGAAAAAGGTATGGGTGTTGTAGCCACTGTAATTATGTGACTGGATCAGTTGAGTTATTAGTCAATGGTACGCCAGCTAGTTGATGATGAGACTTGGCAATGGGGATGGCATTACATGTTGAAGGTACAGTAGATAGTTAGGTTGTCTGTTGTTGGCAGTTTGGTGGCATGATTGTTACTTTGTCATTTCACAGCTGAAGCCAGAGTGTTTTCTTGATCTTGTTGCATGCAGTAATGAACTGGTTCATTTGTTGAGGAGTTTCAAATAGAATTGACCATTATGCAATCATCAGCAAACCTCCCTACTCCTATTAGAAGAGAGCACATTGTTAGAAGCAGCTGAAGATTGCTAAGGTTAGAACACTAACCTGATGAACTCTTACAGTGAGGTTCTTGTGATTGGGAAGATTAACTTCCACAACCACAACATCTCCCTTTGTGAGTTATGACCCCTCCCAGTGAAGGCCATTGACTTTCGATAGACACAAAATGCTGGAGGGTCAGGCAGCATCTCTGGAGAAAAGGCTTAGGTGACGTTTTGGGTCAAGACCCTTCTTCAGATTTTGGTTTTAGACTCAGACCTTTGACTTGAGTGTTACCAACGGACCTTGATGCCACTGTCAGTCAAATGCTGGCTTGATATATTCTCTCACCTCTCTTCTGGAACTCAGCTCTTTGGTATCTTGGTGAGTCAGTGCTACTTGCTAGCACTGTCAATGATACCTTCGATGGTGCTTGTCATGATTGAAGTAGACTGGGCAGTCATTGGCCTGCTCTTTGTTAGCAAGGCTAATAAAGCTCACGGCCAATTTTCCATGTTGTTGCCAATGTTCCAGGAACTGTGTGGCAATAAGTGCAGCCACCTCTGGAGCACAGATCTCACTTCAATACCTAAGATTTTGTCTCATCCCATTACCTTCAGTGCTCTCAGCCAATGCTGCACAACCCAATGGTTTTGTTTTAATTCCATCAGACATGCCAAGGACAGTTATGAAGATGTCTTGTTATAAGTCACTTTAAGTAGTCACCCAAGTATATCAGAGGAGGTTTCTCCTGCAGGTTAGCCAAGTGGATTATCTTTTAAAATGTGCCCACACTACTCCTTATTAACTAAAGTATAATGTATGAATAGCATCCCTTTGCAATTTGAGGAGAATGGTCATTGGCAATTTTCTTTCCACAAAGATAAAATAAGATCATATGCAAATTGTTGAGTCTTTGTTTCTCACAACACTTGACAGTGCTATGCAACTGACTGGAAATGATTTGATTCTTTTATTTCAGTTACTACAACTGAGCTATATGTAACCACACAAAATTATACATTTACTAAGCTTCCCACATGTATGGTTAGAGATGATAAGGATGGATGGAGGCATAGAAAAATTTGAAAGCTATGATAAATATAGTTTTAATAATATTAGTCCCTCAGAATTGCTTCAATATAAATATCATTTTAGAAAAGATATGAAGAAATATATTTGAAAATTAAACTTAAAATCATTTCAGTCTTGTATCTTTAGTCAACACAATTATGACAACTTATTTTTTTATTTACCTTTTACATGATGGTTTTTATGTGACAGATTAAATGATAGTACATAATAAAAGGTTTAGGTCCCAAAAGGTTGTTGCAATTAAATATATTGATATTCAGTAAAATCCAGTAAGCCAATTTCATTTGACCTCCAAGAATTTCTACAAGATTAAATCATTGTCCCCTTTTCATAGAGTCATAGAGTCATAGAGTGATACAGTGTGAAAACAGGCCCTTCGGCCCATCGCCCACACCGGCCAACATGCCCCATCTACACATGTTCCAGGTACACTAGTCCTACCTGCCTGTGCTTGGTCCATATCCCTCCAAACCTGTCCTATCCATGTACCTGTCTAACTGTTTCTTAAATGTTGGGAGAGTCCCTGCCTCAATTACCTCCTCTGATAGCTTGTTCCATACACCCACCACCCCCTCAGATTCATTTAAATCTTGTCCTCTTCACCTTAGGCCTATGTCCTCTGGTCCTCGATTCACCTACTCTGGGCAAGAGACTGAACATCTACCCAATCTATTCCTCTCATGATTTTATACGCCTCAATAAGATCACCCTTCATCCTCCTGCGCTGCAAGAAATAGAGTCCCAGCCTACTCAACCTCTCCTTATAGCTCAGACCCTCTAGCCCAGACAACATCCTTGTAAATCCTATCTGTACCCTTTCCAGCTTGACCATTTGTCCTTTCACATGGTGCACAGTACTGAACACAATACTCTAAATGTGACCTCACCAATGTCTTATACAACTGCAACATGACCTTCATGTTCAAAACAAAGTCTAGGAGAATAATAAACTGGAATAAGGAAAAACACAACAAAACTTTCTACATGTCAAATATATTTGCCTGAGGAGCCGGCAATTCAGAATGAAACATAAAACTTAAATATAAATTTATTATTATATTAGTTGAAGATGTTTTGGGGTTATCGATATGCTAAAACTGGGCTGAAATACCATGATGACCTTTCACAACAAAATAATTTAAAACAAATTAATTTTCTCAATCAGAGTTTATGGCAAGTAGTCCTCACTGAATCAAACTCATGCAAATATTCTTCCGAAGACTGACTCTCAATGATCTGATACTTACATTGACCAAGGGTGCGTTTGAAAGCAAATTGCAAGCATAATTAAAATTGATAATGCCATTTAAATTGTAAATGTGAAAATCTTCATATTCAAAGTCAGTCCAATCAACATAAATTTTCTGTCATCCCTCCAAGCAATGGGAGTTGGCTGGTGTGTAATTAGCACATACCTGAGTGGAGTATGTTTATCCTGACAGAATTTCAAGGGTCAGATTGAATTAATTAATGCAGGCACTGTGCATTACTATGACAGAACTTGCCTGTTTACTGGTACTGTTGCAAGCTTTAAAGATGTGTGGCTCCTTAAAGGGGAGGGTCTTGTTTTCCTTGTCAGGGTTGTGCTTGTAAGAAGACGAAACGAAGCAGATAAATTAAACTGAGATAACACCAGCTCTGGATTCTCTCATTTTCCAATGAACCAGAGATAAATTGTTGGAGGTCAAGGGTTTCTTTTCAGTACAGATTATTACCAAGTACTCAGTGAGTCATGGAAATGTTACCATGCAATCCATTAATTTTGTTACCTTCTTTGCTCTGATGGAAAGCAACTCTGGCTTTTGCAGTCCAACCTTATCACGTCCTCTCTGGAAAACATCCAGTAAATCTCTTCTGCTTATTTCTTCGGACATTAATGCCCTTTCCAAAATAAACTGTCCCAAATGAAATGCTACTGTATGTCCCGTTGTGCCCTGACAAGCATTACTGGTTATTATGATTAGTAATTATAATTACTGGCCTACAGTTTTCTGTTGTCAGGTCTGGACCCAAAATGTTGCCAATTCCTTCCAAGCCTCCCTCCCACTACTGGTGGAGTTCGACTAGCAGTGACTCACAGTTAACAGATCAGAGCTGAGCTTATTTTACTAACTACAAGTGTCTACCAGTGAAGTGTGCAGTATAAAACATGAGAGATGGCAGCAATAAAAATGTAGGAGGAAACAATTCATGTGTTTGGGCCCTTGTCCATTAACCTTACCATTCCATCCCTCTCCCCTTGGTCCACAGTACCTGTATGCTGTGCAGTCACTCACCTACAATACTCTCACAGCACCTCCTAACCTGAGGCATTTAGTACCAAGATGGTCAAGAGCTTCCAGTGGATGGAAGAATTGCCACTGACCGGTTCCCTCTCAGTCACGAGCCATCCTGATCGGGAAATATATCTTTGTCCCTTCATTGCCACTGGGTGTAAATTTTGGACTACCCAAAAGCATTTTAGCGGTACATAGGTGCTGAACTAAGCCATTCAGTCAATCGAGTCTACTCTGCTATTCAATCATGACTGGTCTGCACTTCCTTATCAACCCTATTCTCCTGCCTTCCCCCCGTAATCTTTGATGCCCGACTTTGTCAACCCTAATCTCCAGCTTAAAAATACCCAATGTCTTGGCCTCCACAAACATTTTTGGCAATGAACTCCACAGATTCACCATCCTCTGGCTAAAGAACCTCCTCGTCTCCATTCTAAAAGTGCGTTCTTTTTATTTGAAGATTGTGGCCTCCGCTTCTAGACTTTTCCACTACATGTAACATACTTTCCATGTCCTCTCCATCTAGGCCTTTCGTTATCTGGCAGTTTTCAATTAGATCCCCACTCACCCCACTCATCCTTCTAAACTCCAGCTAGTACAGAGCCTTCAAACGTTCCTCATGCTTTAAGCCAATCATCCCTGGAATCATCCTCATAAACCTCCTCTGGTCTCTCTCCAGAGCAAGGAAGGAGGTGTTAGCTGATGTGTGTGGTTTGGCAATTGGAATGTTCCTTCTGCAATGTTCATCGGACATCCACATGCCCCTGAAGAGACGCAAAGGTCCTAGGTACCATCTCGGGTGTTCTTTCTCCACATTGACCAGCTATTAATCAGAGATTCCCACGAGTAGGTGATGATGTTACATGTTCTCAATAAGGGCCTTGGGAATGTCCTGGAGGTGTTTAGTTTGTCCACCTTTTAATTACTTGCTGTAACAGAGCCGAGTGACCACTTCAGAAATCCAGCATTGGGCAAGTGCACATCAGAGCTGTCGGAATGTGGTGAAAGAAAAGCCTCAAAGTGCTGGAGTAACTCAGCCTGTGGTTGTTGAATTTCATCCGTTTTGTAAGCCATTACTGAGAGATGCCTCAAGATTTCAGAAGTGATTATTGTTTTTCCAAGTCTTGGCATGAACCTTTAGTTCACAAGTTCATAGTTCATAAGATGTCACAGCAAAATTAGGCCATTAGGCCCATCAAGTCAACTCAGTCATTCAATCATGGCTGATCTATTTTTCCCTCTCAATCCCATTCTCCTGCCTTCTCCCCATAACCCCTGACACCCGTATTATCAGGTGCAGTGTGGTGCAGCAGGGACAGGTTGGTTGAAGACTGTTGTTGAGTGTATATATAGTGTTAGCTCCATTTTTACATGTACATCTGTGAATTTGGCACTAATGACTTGGAATTCAACACAAAATATGTAAGCATTGTCTGCACATTGCAGGCCAATGACTGAGGTTGTGGTGAGCTTTGTAATTTAGTTTATTATTATCACGTGTACCGAGGTACACTGAAAAGCTTTTGCTTGCATGCTATCCAGTCAAAGAAAAACCGATACATGATTACAATCAAGGCATCCACAAAGTTCAGATGAAAAATAAAGGGTACAACGTTTAGTGCAAAGGAAAGTCCGATAAAGTTCAATAGTGGTGGTGGAAAAGAGGTGATATTGTTCAACCAAGTTTCCAATCATCCTGCGGAATAGTCCCATTCCAGTAGAAAACGTGAGATATAGTGGCGAGAGGACAAACAAAGTATTGGGGATCTAGTACTGCAATTCAAGAGAGAGTTCGATTTAGATCTCAGGGCAAAGGGAATCAAGGAATAGGGGGAGAAAGCCGAAACGGGGTACTGATTTTGGATGATCAGCCATGATCGTATTGAAAGTCGGTGATGGCTTGAAGGGCCGTATGGCCTACTCCTGTACTTATTTTCTATTCCAGAGCTGTGATCTTCAATGAACCGGCTGTGTGCTTTTGTCTATCCATCAAATATTGGAGATAGATTCTGCTTTCTGTGAAAATAGCAAATGAGGATGTATATCGGTACAAATTATTTCAGAATGAACTCCAGTGCATTGTTAGAATGATAGATTCTGTGAGCCTGCACAGTGCCAGTGTGAAGGGATGGTTCAAGTTATTTTGGTGCAATGATTGATATTCATGGCTCTTGAAACATGGTGAATTGAAGGAAAAATTGTAGCCTCTCATTGTCACTGCAGATTGGTCTGTTGAACAGAAATCTTAATTGTTCATTCTGCCATACAAGGCAGCAATCACTATCCATTAGAAAAGTGATGGAAGAAGTTATTACTAATTCTGTCAAGATGCCTTTACTCACCTATAACATTATTACTGACACTCAGATTGAATTCTGCTCAAACCATCTAGTCGGAGCCCTTGATCCAGGCATGCCTACAGTAGCTGGATATTCTGAGCAAAAATGGAGAGTAACCACCATTCACTTTCAAGGTACAAAATTAACAGCACTGAAATGCTCCAGTAAAAGTGAATCATGCAGTTCAAGGGATTAATCCTTCAGTATCGTAGGAAAACCCACACAGGCCATGGGGAGAACGTACAAACTCCGTACAGACGGCGCCCATAGTCAGGATCGAACCTGAGTCTCCGGCGCTGCATTCGCTGTAAGGCAGCAACTCTACCGCTGCGCCACCGTGCCTGGATTTCAAACAATGCAATAGAGACAAACTGAACAAAATCCAAAGTAAGAGAGAAATCTAATGTCCACAGGGGGTCAGGAAGCCCCATAGCACATATCGCACAAAGGAAGGGGGAGGAAATGGACAACACCAGAAATCATACTCCTTGCAATGGGGCAGGACCACAAAACCTCAATGACCTAAGTGGTCAAGTTCAGTGACTGTAATTTCAAATTCCATATCCCGCCATCTGCACCCACCAGCCTTCGACATTTGTTCATGCAACACAGCCTCATCCCTCATTTATCATCCATCTCTATCAATCTGGTCTCATACCTACCACACATATTCTCCACCATACTCACACACACACTTATGGGGGGGCAGCATGGTGGCGCAGCAGTAGAGTTGTTGCCTTGCAGCGCCAGAGACCTGGGATCGATCCTGACCTCGAGTGCGTTCTGTACAGAGTTTGTATGTTGTCTCGGTGACTGCGTGGGTTTTCCCCGGGTGCTCCGGTTTCCTCCCACACTCCAAAGACAAATGTGCAGGTTTGTAAGTTCATTGGCTTTGGTTTAAAAAAATTGTAAATTGTCCCTAGTGTGTTGGATAGGGCTAGTGTACGGGGATCATTGATCGGCACAGACTCGGTGAGCCAAAGGGCCTGTTTCCGTGCTGTATCTCTAAACTAAACTAAACGAAGTTAAACCTACAAATGATGCAAGTCTCACACTCATGCCACACAGCTGGTATTGACTGTCACCAATACACCAGTGACAGCAGCCAAACAAAGTCCAGCGTGCAAGGTTATAGGGAGAAGGCAGGAGAATGGGGAGGAGGGGGCCAAATAGATTAGCCATGATTGAATGGTGGAGTAGACTTGATGGGACGAATGACCTAATTCTACTCCTATGTCTTATGGTCTAATGGACAGCAGCAACCACTAACTGTCTTCACCTGCAAGGGAAATGGTATTTAATTAGAGTGAGCAGTAGTTTACCATAGGGAATGGGTAAGCTCGTATCACTTTAACTCCATGAATAAGATCGTGCTTTCTCTATTCGGAGTGATCACTGCTGGGATAACGGTGGTAGTCCATGGCAGATTTGATGTATCCTGACATGCAAATAACCAGAAACCTGCGGGAAAGTTGAGTTATTCCTGGAAAATTAACACAATTTCAGGCACAATTTGCACTCAAAGCCTGAACACCAGTGTCATTGTAGAATTTATGAAAGAAAATTAACTTTTATGACCTTTCAATATAGCAGAGATTTGAAATCTTATTTAAGTGACATGCAGAATTTAGAAATCTATCTTTCATTGGTTAGGTCTTCAAAGGAAATGCCAGTTACATTTCTGTTTTTTTAATATTAAGCAGATTTTGTGCTTCCTTTGATGGCATGTTCATTCGCTTGTTAAAAAATCTACCATTGAGAAATTAAATGCCTGCAGCAGCAGTCAACATTTCATCAACTTTTTTCAACAGTGCTGGCAGAGGCTTAATGTTTCCACTTAAACACTAATTAGGTTTTGGATGTAGTGTCCATCCCTCCAAGCACGATTCAAAGTTTCTCAATGGAGCTGGTGGATTTCCCTCCAGTGATTGCCTCAGCGCACCAGGCCGTTAGTAAGATATGGTCGAAAAGTATTGCCAACTCATTTCCTACTTGTAAGACAATGTCCCCAAAGCTAAATTTATAGCATTCCCGTCAATGCAAAAGTATAACATCTGGCAGCTCAGCTGCTCGAGGGAACTACACGAGAGTGATACCCTCTGTTTTGCTGAAATAATCTTTTGGCAAACACTAAAAGATTTCTTCCTACTCAAAACCTCCTCCTGTTTCATGAACGAAGACTTTTCTCCGTGTGCCCCGCCACAAATGTAATGGTCTAAATATCATAGCACTTTTTTAACAAGGGAGTGTAATAAACTTGATAGAAGATTATTTGAGCAAAAAACAAACTGCTGGAGGAATTCAATGGGTCAGATAGCATCTGTAACTGGAAATGGACAGATAGTGTAAGAAAATAACTGCAGATGCTGGTACAAATCGAAGGTATTTATTCACAAAATGCTGGAGTAACTCAGCAGGTCAGGCAGCATCTCAGGAGAGAAGGAATGGGTGACGTTTTGGGTCAAGACCCTTCTTCAGTCTGAAGAAGGGTCTCGACCCAAAACGTCACCCATTCCTTCTCTCCTGAGATGCTGCCTGACCTGCTGAGTTACTCCAGCATTTTGTGAGGAAATGGACAGATGATAACTTCATAAGTTCTAGGAGCAGAATTAGGACATTCGGCCCATTGAGTCTACACCGACCAAATCATGATTGATCTATCTTTCCCTCTCACCCCCATTCTCCTGCCTTCTCCCCGTAACCTTTGACACCCTTACTATTTAAAAAACTGTCGATTTATACTTTAAAAATATCCAATGACTTGGGCTCCACAGCCATCTGTGGCAATGAATTCCACAGATTCACCACCTTCTGGCTAAAGACATTCCTCCTCATTTCCTTTCTAAAGGTACATCCTTTTATTCTGAGGCTATGACCTCTGGTCATAGACTCTCCCACTAGTGGAAACATCCTCTCCACATTTACTCTATCCAGGCCTTTCGCTGTTACGTAAGTTTCAATGAGGACCCCCTTCATACTTCGAAACTCCAGCGAGTACAGGCCCTGTGGCTTCCAATGCTCATCATATGTTAACCCAATCATTCCTGGGATAATTCACGTAACCTCCTCTGGATCCTCTCCAATGCAGATGATGTTTCAGGTCACCACGCTTCATCGAGACCAGTGTAATGTTGGCTGAGCTAGCAGAAAGAAGGAAGAAGAAGGGATGGGGCAAGTGATGACAAGTGATAGGTGGATCCAGGTAAGGAGGGTGATTGGTAAATGGGCCAGGTCGGGAAGAGAAGGGTATAGATAGCCCCAAAGGCTGGAGATAAGTAGTGGTTAAAATAATGTGCTGCAAATGGTGGATATTGATAGGAATGGAAGACGAAGAGTGAAATGTGGAAACAGAGAGAGAGACAGTAAGCAGGTGGGAACAAGGGGTGAAAGAAGGGGACCTTGAGGGATGGGGTGGGTGATGAGCAGAAGGGAGAGGTGGAGGAGGAATGGGCGATAGAAGGCAGGAGGCTTGGAAAGAAAGGTATATGTGAGAGTGTTAAATCAAATTCTTTACCTTCAGTCTGAATAATCACACGTGATACTGGATTAGCACATCAGATTTATTCCACCATGGGGTTGTTCCCGAGAAGATCTCCAGACACAACACTAGTGTCTGAAGAGGCCGCAACTCAGGGGAGGGGAAGGAGAACAACTTCTCCACCATTGTTTACTTTTTTATACAGAAAAAGAGAGGTGTGACAAAAAGAAATCAAGGACCAATTACACATCTAATACAAGGACCAATTACACATCTAATACAATTCCCATGGTTACAGAGAAGACAAAATCATTGATACAGGTCACATGCTCAGAAACCAAACCATTAATAGCAGGTCAGGCAGGAAGGAATGGGTGATGTTTCGGGTCGAGACCCTTCAGAGGGGATGGGAAGATAATAATGCATTACATTTATATAGCGCTTTTCAAACACTCAAAGACGCTTTACAGGGATTTCTAGAACATAGAGAAGTGAATAAATAGAGAAATAAGTAAACAAACAGAAAAAGGAGACAGAAGGTGAGGTGACCTTCAGTGTTTGAAGGCAGTGCTGATCAGGTGAGACTTCAGTGATGTTTTGAATGTGGTGAGTGAGGAGGAGTCTCTGACGGTTTGGGGTAGTGAGTTCCAGAGTGTGGGAGCAGCGATGGAGAAAACCCTGTCCCCCCAGGATCTGAGTTTGGTCCAGATGGGGGGGGGACGGGAGATTGGCAGCAGCAGAGTGGAGGGTGCAGGTGGGAGTGTGCCTGTGGAGGAGGTCAGTCAGGTAGGATGGGGCCAGGTTATGGAGGGCTTTGTAGGTCATGAGGAGGATTTTGTACTGGATTCTCTGGGGGATGGGGAGCCAGTGGAGTTTGTAAAGGACGGGGGTGATATGGTCACGGACTTCAGACACTAGTGTTGTGTCTGGAGATCTTCTCGGGAAGAACCCCATGGTGGAATAAATCTGATGTGCTAATCCAGTATCACGTGTGATTATTCAGACTGAAGGTAAAGAATTTGATTTAACATTTGGTGGCAGCGGTGGGATTTCAAAAGACAATTACCACGAGTTCGCGGCCAAGGAGCTGAGAAGTCTCGGAGGCAGAGAGAGGAATTGGGCCCCCGATGCAAGTGGTTTGTTTTACTGCATCGGTTTCCTCTGATCTGTCGTCTGATGACGAATTGGCCATTCGCTAACTCTTGTGTGATATCTTGACGAAATCAGGTCAGTCTGGTGAATACTGGAAGCGGCAGATATTTTGGTCAGTGATTGGTATCACTGGGAGTCGACTATAATTAAATGATATCGATATCAATACCACTGGGTCAGGTTTCAGTACTGAGAGAGTGGGGCACAGGTCAGGTTTCAGTCCTGAAAGTGCGGACGTTGTTCAGGTTTCATTCCTGAAAGCGTGGGTTACAGTCGCTGTAAGATTGGGTCCGATTGTGTGTATGAAAGTGTTGTGAGGTGTGTGAGCTTGTGTGAAGTGTTGTGGGGGGGTATTAAGATTTGTGACATTTGGAATGCGACTGTGTAATTTGTGTCATTTGCAACGCACTGTGTTGAATTATCAGTCAGCAAGATGGGTAATCGTTTGGATACTACAACTGAATCAAACAGTGCTTTGCAAATCTTATGTGAACGGTATCCTGACAAATCGGAGCAATTCAGACAATTGTCGGGGGAGTTAAATAAGAAATTAGGGGATGACATTTGGCCATTAGAAGGAATAAAGGCTCTGGATGATGTTAAGAAGGTTCAGGAGATAATTTGGAAGAGTAATAGGGGTACTCTGGCAAAGGAACTTATTGCCCTGTGGAAACAGTATTGTCAAGAATTAAGGGAAGCTTCAGTGTTGGCAAGTTGGCAGGATAATGCTTTGAAATTGGGAATAGGAATTACTGAAGGGGGAGTGGCTAAATCAGCCAGAGTGTTAAAGAAGGAATGTGCTCATGAGAAACGTTTGAGACAGAAGTCTGGTAAGACCCTGATGGGGTCTGGAGAAAATGGGCAATCTTATAAGGAACATCCAATGTCTGGTGCAGTGACTAGCACTGTTTTAGATTGCGGCACGCTTCTTCTTGTTGGGGTGAGAGAGTGAATTGCTGCGGTGCCTTGGCGGAGGCAAGGGTGACAGTAATTTAGTGTACACTGCCACGTTGGGGATCCACTCCGGCAGAAATTCACCAAGCCCAGAAAAACCCCTCATCCGTCTAGGGGTGGTCGGGCTGGTATGGTTCCCAAAGGGTTCTCCATCGTACCCCCTTGGTTGGATTCAGGATAGCGGACGTTAGGGTGAACACATCTCTTGCGACTGTTTCGTACATGGTTAATGTTGATCTTATACAATTCACAAATCCAAACACAGTCTGGGGCATTCCTAGAAATTTTCATCATTTCCTGCAACTTCCATGGGGTGTATACATGCATGTCCGTGGGTGCGGGGGGAGGAGAGGGGAAGTTTTGTTGCCTCCATCACAGTGAGGGGGTGTTTGGAGTCACTGTGATGGATGTTTGTGTTGGGGTCGTGTGTCCTGTGTTCTTTTCTTTTTTGCTGTGTCTTGTGACTGCTGAAATTTCGTTCGGTGTTTGTGCCGAATGACAATAAAGTTTTGTTATGTTATGTTATGTTATCACTGCCTGCGCCCCATTCTGTCCTGCTAATGGATTTGGCATTGCTCTCAGTAGCATTATCTTTTTAGTCTTTTTAGTTTCCTGCTGGTTCTCAGCCTCGCGTTTCCTTTGCTCTTCGTTGCACTCTCTCACTGATGAATTCAATTACTGCTGCTCCTTCCTCTTCTGCCTCAGCCCTTCCCCTCCTTTCGTCCTCCTTTTCAGTTTCCCGGTCGCTATCGGTATCATCTTCCTCTGGGGATGCCCTTCCCTGTGGGGGTGCCGATCCCCCCCCCCCCCGATGGGATCTTAGTGGGGCAGTTCCTGCTCTTGGGGACAGGTGGCTAGGGGCATATGGGGGGGTGTTCTACACCATTCCCGACTTTCCCAATTTACTCCTCATCCTCCTCTTCTATAAACAGGGTTGCCATGCCAGACAAGGAGTCCTCGGGGTTATTTCGCTTAGGTTTCCATTTTTGCATTACCAATTGTTTACAATCCTGTTGGCCAACTGCATTTTTCCTCCTGATCATCATGCCATTGGCACTCTGCCAATAATACATCCCAACCTTTCAATATGCCTTCCTTCGTATGTAACTCTATCCCTCTACAACTTAGATTATCCATCCAATATGCTGAAATCATGGTTACAGAGAAGACAAAATCATTGATACAGGTCACATGCTCAGAAACCAAACCATTAATATAAGTCACATGTTTTTAGAGAAACGCATCAATTTACCTAGAGTGGATTCAAAACTTTTCCTACTTTCACACGCACCCAAATAAGGAGTTGTTACTAAGAAAGAAACTTTCTTATCTCTATAGACGAGCAATCTCGTAGCTGCATGACCTTGCTTTACTGTTTCAATACACAACACTCGCAGTCAGACAGAGTAGTGGGAGAGGACAATAGCCCATCTCTTCTGTACATTCCTTATCATTCGTAAAGGGACAAACACATTCTGTTCCCAAGGATAACATTTCTGCCACAAGCATCCATCTTACTGCTTTCCACTAAAATAAGCATTCATTTTATATTAGCTAAAAGAGCAAAAGAAACCATCTCTACTACAACAAAATATAATATCTCTAATTGACTATATCAGCTAATAGCATAGATTCTCAAGAGGATCTGGCTAGATCAAAAGATAAGATAAAGGGTGGGTGTGGGTGTACCTGAAATTGGAGAATTCAGTGTTCATACTGTTGGGTTGTAGGCCAAGACTGCTTGCAGTAAAAATTTGGATGTTTCAGACCTTTCACACAGCTCCCCCTTTGGCCCATTCACGGCCTGACCCAAAGCTGCAAAGGACAGACCAGATCAGCTCTTCGTCAACTTAAATAAGAGCAAAGATAGAGGCCCAGCAGATGACAATACAAGTAGCTGGTTCAAACTGGCCCAATTACCGTTGGCAGACTATCTTAGGCCCTGCATTTGTCATTGCTGCTCTGCAGCCATTGATCTGCACAACCAAACCCTTCACCTTCGATTCCTTAATCACACTGGGAAGCTTTATTGTCTCTCACCCTGGTTACTTCCCTTGATAAATCTTTATCTGTGCTCCCCGAACTCCCTTGAATAGATATGGTAGACATCTAACTTAGCCGTTCACCTATCGATCCAGCAAGACTCCAAAATGTGCCATAAAACTGACACTTTTAACCAGCCCTCTCCCTTCTTCCTCCATATAACTCCTCCCTTCTTCTCCCTCCACTCTCCCCGTGTCCCACCTGGACTTGCATCTATTTCCCCCTTCTCCCCCCCCCCCACCTACATTCTTCCTCTAGCTTCACAATTCGCAGCTCTTCAATCCTTTTGTTTCACACCTTCTGTCTTCTCATCTCTGGCCTTTGTCAACTATATGCCTATCAAAATGCCTTCCTCACCTGTTTCAACCTATTACTTGCCAGGCTTTGTCCTGCCCCTCCTCTCTTCCAGTTTTCTTTCCAACGCCCCTCCGACAATCAGCCTGAAAATAGGTCCTGACCCGAAACATCACCCATCCATGTTCGCCAGAGATGCTGCCTGACCCCCTGAGTTACTCTAGCACTTTGTGTCTTCTCCTCCAAAATGTGTTGTTGTCCATCAAACCTACTCACGATTGCGGTGTCAGTGAGGATATTATTGCCTACTCCTCTCCTCTATTGTAAACTGCATTTTATGAGTGGGTTCTTAATTTTAACTTGCATAGCCACAATAAATAATAAAGGAACATGGACAAGTGCAAAAGCAAGGGTGGCAAAGCAATGTGGCCAGTGGAGCTGCTGCCTCACAATGCGAGAGAACTGGGTTCAATCAGACCTCAATCTGTATAGTGTTTGTGTGGATTTTGTATGTTCTCCCTGTGACTGCACGGATTTTCTCCAAGTGCTCTATTTTCATTCCGCATCCCAAAGATGTGTAGGTTGGTAGGTTAATTGGCTGCTCTAAACTACGCCATGAGTGTAGGTAAATGGGGGTAGTTGATGAGGAGAATAAAAATGGGATTAGTGTAGGATTAGTGGCGGATTAGTGTAAACGGGTGACTGATGGATGGAACGGATTCTGTGGGCTAAAGGGCCTGTGCCTGTGCTCTGTGTATGACTCTCCTCTTGTATATCATTTGCAGGGGTTAAATATATTTCCTATTTTTACCAAGATATCTCTTTGTATTGCATACATCAACAATGGCTCTAGCATCCATTTCCAAAACTCAGAATAGCCATGTCGGTGTTAAAACACAAATTCAAACATATTGGTTAAAATGCTTCACTACGTGACTTAAATTATAGTTTTCTTGCTGTCTTGACTGATCATCCACACTCCCCTCATGATCTGGCTGAGCAAAAACGTTATTGCATCGAATCTCAGGAGGAATATAACCTAAAATAGAATGATGTGGGATCATTCCCTAGTTTAGAAAAAGTAACTAATCATTGTCCTGTTATAAAGTTTGAGCACTGTTTAGAATTTGAGAATCACTTCTTGGACAATCTTTGTTGATCTCCACACCTTGCCATTTGACGTGGAATGATTTGGTGAAATAAACAATTATAAATATTAAGAGGATATCAAATCCCTTCTCACAATGAGTAATATGAACTTTTTGGAAATATCCCATTGGTCATTTCCAGTTTGTGAGAGTGTCTTTACTGGCTTGAATTTGCAATCTGGAGAGATCATGATCAATATCTTCATGTAAACCAGTTGTGAAATAAAATGAAAAGCTAAAAAATGTCTGCTGGTGCTGGAAATCTGAAATAAAAGAAAATGCTGGAATATCATATTGTTATTGTCTTCATGTTTGTAGTGCCAACATGTTCAGCTTCAAGCTTTCAAAAAAGGTATATTTTCAACACATTTAACACAACTCTGTTCCATCAACAATATTTGATGTATGCAATACAAAGAGATATCTTGGTAAAAATAGGAAATATATTTAACCCCTGCAAATGATATACAAGAGGAGAGTCATAGATCGAGCACAGGCACAGGCCCTTTAGCCCACAGAATCCGTTCCATCCATCAGTCACCCGTTTACACTAATCCTACACTAATCCTACACTAATCCTACACTAATCCCATTTTTATTCTCCTCATCAACTACCCCATATTCTGCCACTCACCTAGTAATAATGGTAGGTAGACACAAAATGCTGGAGTAAGCGGGACTGCTGAGTCTCGAAGAAGGGTCTCGACCCGAAACATCACCCATTCCTTCTCTTCAGTGAATGTTGCCTGTCCCGCTGAGTTACTCCAGCATTTTGTGTCAACCTTCGATATAAACTTGCATCTGCAGTTCTTTCTTACAGAGCAATAATGGTAGGGTCTCTTGTCCTTATTCCAATACTTGTTTGATTCAAACCTTCCATTTTTGTAGATATATAAGGGAATAATATGACAATCTGCATTACAATATTAAAAATAAACATTGACTGTTTAATCTGAAGATGATACATTCATACTCTGTCTACATTCTCTCATGAAACCCTAATAATGCATCTGCATTTGCATTTTGTTTAAAACTTCCATACTCGATTGTGCAATCATATTGAGATGAAATAATTGTCTTCCTTTGGAATCTCAATACAGCCAAAGTGGGTTTTGCAGACTTGAGACCGAATTTGCAGACTTATGTTCCGTGACTAAGATAAAAGATCTTAAAAGATGAGACTTTTTCTCCCAAAAACAATTTCCAATGCCTCTTTCTTAATTTGATTCTAAATATTCTTATTCTTCATCAATGTGCATATTGTATACTCAATCATTTTATTGTTGCTGGTGCCCATTATATGACAAATAACAGGTCCAACTCCATAGCTCCAAGCATCTCATGCAAATTTCAATGAACATATTGTAAGAAAGTTAACTGTCAAAGATTCACTTCCAAATTCCTCAAATACCTTTTGTCATTCTTTGTTCCAATTCCATTTTGCATCTTTCTGACAGGGCTGACAAAAACCTGGCAACTTATAGTACCATGCGCAAGAATGATCGACATTCTGCAATCTTTTCAGGTCTTGTTGCCAGTACACTTTTATTTCTTTCCTGATTGATTGCAATCCTTTTGCATCTAATTTGGTTTAGATAAACTACTACTTTTTCTATAAATGCACATTTTGTTTGAATTTTTTGTTGTATTCATGTACAACATGATATTTGCTTGAATATTCAAACCTTTTCTGCTTTAACACTGCTTGTGATTGATACATTATCATAGATTCACAGGCAAATACAGTGTACTATGTTTACATATTCTGTGGTGCTGCTGCAAGTAAGAATGGCATTATTCTATCAGGGACATATGACAATAAAACACTCTTGACTGTTGACTGTTGACTTTTGATGGCTAGCTCGCAATTCTGTAGAGATTACAAAGTCAAGCCAGAAAATACACCTTCTGCAATGAGTGTTAGCATGTGATTTCAACACCAGTGCATTGTAGCATCGTAGTAAGCAAGTGGCAGGAGATCAGGTGCAGATGAATCCAACCTCCTGTGCACACCCTGGACACATAAGTGAATTGAGGGGTAGTCCATAATGTGCTCAGGTGAGACTGGATTGGATTGCATTTGGCCTCTTGATTTTATCTTAACGGGTCACTGACATTCACCATGAAAGCAAGCGAAAGAGTGCAGATTTTTTATTACACTCTCATTTTATTACACTCTCATTTGATTGAATGTGGTTGCACATTATATTAATATTATTAATTTATTAATTGTTATGAATGTTATATTTTTGAATTATTTCAATGTTACTCCACTGTTTCCCAATGTTTCTTTTCAACAGAAACAGTAGAAAAGTGCATCGTATGGCAAAGAAATGAAACAAGTACTTTGTAATTCCAAAAGCATCTTGGAAATCATAGACAATTAAGGCGAGTGAAGGAGTGAAGATTTTATTTCCACTCTCCTTTGATTAACCCCAATGTGTTTAATTTGAGTGTGGTTGTCTATGACATTAATATTATTATAATATTAAAAGCTTCTTAAATGCCAATAGGGTACCACATTACAGGCTTACCAGCAAAGCTGAAGCACATTGTATAAAAGGGACATATATAGTCTGGATACAAAGTTGGTGAAGTAACAGGTGGTTGTGGTGAAAGATTGTTTCTCAGATAGGTGGAAAGTGAATAGTTGGATTTCCCAAAGACAAACCAGCAATCTGATTTCTAAATTTGAGGATGAAATTAAAACTTGACAGCAGTACTGTTACTGCAAAGTAGAAAGCAGCAGGATATTAAATGGGTGCTGGAATGGGCAAACATGGCACACGAGGTTTAGGACTGTAAGATCACTTTGATAGAAAGAACAAAAAAAGGCAATACAGAATAAAGTCCTAAAAGAATTGCAGGAGCAGAGTAATCAGTGGATAGGTGTGTACATGTAATTTAACATGGCTGGTCAAGATGCAAAAGCAGTTAATAAGACATCTACAATTTTAGATTTTAATCAATGGAAGCATAGAGTATAAAAGCATGGAAGTCTGGTTGAACCTTTATCAAATGCAGGTTAGGCCTCAACTACATTAGTATACTCAATTCTGGCTGTCACAGTGGAAAATAATAGTAAGGGTCCAGAACTATTTATGAAAATGGTTACTGAGAGGAGGGACTAATGTAACAAGCTTATACTAAAAGAGGTCAGGATTGTTGTTTTATTTTTGTGCAGTGTTGTTGGAATCTGGAATGCATTGCCTGTAGATCTGGTGAAAGTATTTCCATTGGACTTTTCCAAAGGGAACTGGATAAATGTATAGTGAGGAAAGCTTTACAAAGCTCCAGAGGGGGAGGATCTAGTGAGTTGTTCTGCTAAGGTGATGGCACAGACTCAAAGGGCTAAATGGAGGAGACCATGTTGAAAACCATTCTACAATATCTGTCGTGTCACTATTCAATAAATTAAATGGACAGAAAGCAGAAAACTATAGACCAGTTAATTTTACGCTTGTTATCATAAAAAAAGCCAAAATTCATTATCAAATAGGTAACAACGGTACATTTAGAAATATCAAGAGTCAGTCATGCAGAATCAACATTGTTACAGTACATGAAAGGTAAATTATATTTGACAAACATTCTTTTGCAATATAAAATCAGAGTGGATAAAAGGGAACCAATAGATGTGGTGAATTTGAATTTCAAGAAGGCATTTGATGAGGTGCCACATAAATGTTATTGCCACCATTTAAGCGTGCATATGGTTGTGGAGAATATATTGGTATGCTTAAGGGAGTCGCTAACTAAAGGGAAACATAAAGTTATGAATATATGTTTAGATTGGCAATCACTAACTTGGAAGTTCTGCAAGGATCAGTGCTAGAACCTCAACTATACAAGATCTATAATGATCACTTGGAAGAAAAAAACAAATGTACTGTGGCCAGATTGGCTGATGATCCACAGAAGGTGGGCTAGCAAGTTGTGAGAAGCACACAAAGAGCCTTGGAGATGAATACTTAAGTGGAGTGACACAAACAAATGTTGTGAAAGGAAAGGATATGAGGGGTCCTAATACATGGAACACAAAATGTTAGCACTATGAGCCGGCACCAGAAGGCCCTGGCTCCTCTTCAGAGATGCTGCCTGGCCCGTTGAGTTACTCCAGCATCTTTGGTATGAACCAACATCTGCAGTTCCTTCCTGCACAAAAAAGTTAGCTTGAAAATAAATTTTCAACACTGCCTATACCTTTGCCAAATAAATTTTTCCAAGAATTGAACAAAACTGTGAGGAATTTTCTTTGGAAAGGTAAAATACCAAGAGTGTCTCTGGAAAAATTAACATGGAAATTTGAATTAGGGGGATTGCAATTACCAAATTTTAAAAATTACTACCTGGCAGCGCAAATGAGTTTTATTTCATCCTTTTATCAAGAGGGTGGAAAAACAGCATGGGTTAAAATTGAAATGGATAAAATAAAAGAGTCTTGTCCAGAAGAATTTATATATAAATGGGAAGCGAAGATATTAATTAAGGATAAAGAGTCACCCTTGCTAAAACATTTAATTAATACATGGTTGAAAACAGTTAAAGTTAAGGATAAAAGATTTTTTTTAACAGCTAAAACTCCATTAGTAAAAAATGGATTATTGCCGTTTGCTTGGAATAATCAAATACTACAACTCTGGGAACAGAAGGGTATTAAAAATATAGGAGATTGCTATGAAGGGAATATCTTTTTGACATTTTCTCAATTGAGAAATAAATATCAAATTCCAGGGAATAGTATTTTCTTCTATTATCAATTACAATCTTTTTTAAGGGAAAAGTTAGGAAATTCAATGTCTCTATTTCAGATTAAAGGAATCGAATCCTTGATTCAGGGTAAGGGAATTAAAAAATTTATATCATCAATGTATAAATACTACAGATAGCTAGTCCAAAGATAGGAATTAATAAAGCAAGACAAAGATGGGAAACAGATCTTAATATTATTATTGATGAACCAAGTTGGGAAAAACTGTCTAGATATTATGAAAAATACTATTAATGTGAGGTATAACTTAGTGCAGTATAATTTTTTGCAGCAACTATATTTAACCCCGGAAAAATTAAATAAATTTAAACTAAATTCAACTGAAAGGTGTTTTAGATGCAACCAAGACGTGGGCACTTTTATACACTCTACTTGGGCATGTCAGAAGGTAACTCCTTTTTGGCAAGACCTAAAAAAGTTTTTAGAGCAATTGATGAATAAGATTATACCAATGGATCCAAGGTTGTTTTTGCTAGGAGATACAAAAGGAATAACACCAAAGCTAAGTCTCGATAAACATCAGGAAAGATTTCTCAAAATATCATTAGCAGTAGCCAAAAAATGTGTTGCGGTTACATGGAAAGAACAAAATGAAATAAGATTCGAAAGATGGCATGCAGAAATGTGGAGTTGTATCCCATTAGAAAAAGCAACGTATAATCTGAGAAATGGATACGACTTCTTTTTGAAGGTGTGGAACCCATTCATGGCAAAGTTAGGATTAAGAATAGGAAGTACTTAAATTCAGGATTGCCTTGTTACCTAGCAAGAATTTAAAAAGAAATTACTCGGAAGTGACCCCCTCGGGACTCCAGGTTTCTTTCTTTCTTTCTTTCTTTCTTTCTTCTGCTTTTTCTTTTTCTTTCTTTTCAACTGAGGGGTGGGGGGGCGGGGGGAGGGGAGAAAATACAGAAAGTTATAGGTTAGTGACTATTGTTTACTATTGTTTACTATGAAATGTATAATGTATAACGTATGGGTTCTGTTAAAACTTAAATAAAATATTTTAAAAAATAAAAAAAAAGTTAGCTTGCAGGTGTAGCAAATAATTAGGAAGGCTAATGAAATGCTGGCTCTTATTAAAAGGGTGCAGAATATGAGAGTCAGGAAGCCTTAATGAAAATTTACAGGGTGGTTAGTGTACTGCACATACCTGATCTTCATATTTAAGGAAGGATATACTTGCTTTTGGAGGCAGCACAGAAAAGGTTGATTGAAGAGCTGAAGAGGTTGATGTCAGAAGAAGATTTGAGTAGTCCAAATCATACACTTCGGAGTATGGAAGAATGAGAGGTGAAAATTTTGATTCAAAGGGCAATTAATGGGGTGATATTGAGAGGATATCTTCTCAAGTGGGAATCTGAGGGGCCATGATTTCAGCATAAATAATTACCCATTTCAGGCGGTAATGTGGAGAAATGTCCCATCTCAGTGAGATGCTAATCTTTGGAATTCTCCCTCTCAGCGAGCCATGGGGGTAGAGTCATTGAATGTATTCATAGTGGAGATTAACAGACATTTGAACTACAAGGATGTCAAGGAGAAAGAGGAGAGATTGGAAAATGGAGTGGAGGCAAATACATGATCTTATTGAAAGTCACAATCTTATTGAATTATGGAGGAGGCTCAATTGCCTGCTTGGTTTAGATCAGCTTCCATTTCTTATATTTGTTAGAGTTCTATCTTCTAACATTTCATATGGTTTCATTATGGTTATGGGGAGAAGACAGGAGAATAGGGTTAGTAGGGAGAGATAGATCAGCAATGATTGAATGGCGGAGTAGACTTGATGGGCCAAATGGCCTAATTCTTAACCTATTTCTTATGTCCTGATGACCTTTTTTCAATTAAACTGCATAAACACTTCTGGATAATGAAGGACCAAAATCTATTAATTATTTGCTGCATTTAAGAAAATGTGAAAAACACAGTGAAAATAGTTGCATTATCAGATTATAAATATAGTCCAAGGATACCGTCTGTCTGCGTTTCATGCAAGATTTGCACGTAGTTATTCCCCATTAGACCCATCATTTTGTAAGTGTGAAATGATCTTTGTTACAAATTGGAAGCTTTCTGCATGATTGCATTAAATATCCATCAGTGATCATTCATGCATGCAACTGACACGAAACAAAAAGGGAGGTAGTGACTACATCACAGTCCCCTCATTTGCTCAATGATTTATAAAGGATTTATAGAAAGGACAGTTAGGCTCTGTCAATATGTTATTGCATGTTAATTCCTCATACTTTTATGCAGCACAAATATATCTTTGAATATAATTTTATCAAGGGCGTGTAATTTAGAATGTGAATCGATGTGCCTTTCAACAGAAATTATTTTTGTTGTTAATATGAATCATAGAGTCACTGAATAGGGACAGATAGGGACAGATTCTTGAGTCCACCAACTCAATGTTGATCAGCAGGCACCCATTTACACTAATCCTACAATAAGGCAATTTTTATCCTCCCTGCATTTCTGCCGATTGCTCAGATTCATCAGTCTGAAGAAGGGTCTCGACCCAAAACGTCACCCATTCCTTCTCTCCTGAGATGCTGCCTGACCCACTGAGTTACTCCAGCATTTTGTGATAGCTCAGATTCTACTGCTCACCTAGACACTGGGGCAATTAACAATGACCAACAAATGTACTAAGCCACAGGAACACTCAAAGAAAATCTATACAATCACATGGAGAATGGGGAAACTCCACACAGTGAGGTCAGGGTGGCATGGTGACGTAGTGGTTTAGTTGTTGCCTTACGGCGCCAGAGACCCTGGTTTGATCCTGACTACGGGTGCTGTCTGTATGGAGTTTGTAAGTTCTCCCTGTGACTGTATGGGTTTTTTCCAGGTGATCCGGTTTTCTCCCACACTCCAAAGACGTACCGGTCTGTAGGTTAATTGGCTTCAGTAAATTGTAAAATGTCCCTAGTGTGTTGGGTAGTGCTCGTGTATGGGGTGATTGATGATCTGTGCGGACTCGCTGGGCCGAAGGGCCTGTTTCCGTGCTGCATCTTTAAAGTCTAAAGTCTAAAGACTGATCCCGGTTCACGGAATCTGTGAGGTAGCAGCTCAACTAGCAATGCTACTCTGCCACCCAAAAATTCTGTCATCTGAAAATCATATTACACTTGTTTATGACATTTATAAGCTTTGAAGTGAACAGTCAACTGATGAATCAAATATTGGCAATTAAACATTTACAAGAAAGCTGAAATAACAATAAATATTATCAATAATTTTAAAAAAGAACATGCTGGAAACACTCAGAAGGACAGCTAGGATCTGTGGAAAGAGAAACAGAATTAATGTTTCAGGTCTGGGACCCTTCATTAGAACTGGGAAAGGGAGAAATTGTTAGTTTTTAGTAGAAGAATTGGGGGAAGGTTGGTAGAAGGTTGGGTATATGTCGGATAGGATGAATCTAATTGCAATGTTAACTTGCTTGGTCTCAAATGATCGTAGATATGTCCTTTTTCAGATTAGAGCTTACATTTCTGGCCCGATTGTTAAATTGCACACAAAATTATCTTGAACATACTCTGCCTATGTTATGCTACAAGTTTCAACTAAAATTTATTTAAATAATCACAGGAAAAAGTTACATGAGCTTGCACAATCTAGCAGTATAATAGAATATCATTATTTAATTTATTTTCCCATTAAAAATTCTACAACTTATTTAATAATGACAGAACTGATAGTCTTTTTAATACCACAGAGAATTCTCCAACCGTGAGTGCCCAATGTAAAATTGCTGAATTCAACTATATACAAAACCATTTGCTAATAACATTTGTGTACTGCTATCAGTTCTATGTAAAGAAAATACATTCTGACAGTATTTTTTTTAATAATACCTCTGTAAAAAGGTCATATGTACAATTTGAGGAGGCTTCTTAAAGCAGCAAAAGTGGTGTATTCTGGTAACGTCCCCTTGGCATCACCATCAATTTTGTGTGCAGAACTTTGTTAAGGGGAAGTCAATTGCAACATCAAAAAATAAAGCAATCATGCGTATTTTTGTGCATAACAACCTGAAGTTTAAATTATGATTGATTAGAGGTGGTACAATGGTGCATTAGTTAGTTCTGTTGCCTCACAAATCCAGAGTCTGGTATCGATATTGCCAGCATGAATGTGTGGAATTCGCTTGTTCTCATGTAATTGTGGGTTGTAGATGGATTCTCCAGTTTTCTCCCACATCCCAACGAGGGCACAGTAGCGCAGTTGACAGTGCCCAGACCTTCATTGTAACCTCCAGTGTTGTTGGTGTGGAGTGTGCTTGTTCACTTTCTGACCATTTGGGTTTCTCCTGAATGCTCCGTTTTCTCCCACATCCCAAAAATGTGCAAGATGGCTGATCAATTGTCCACTGTAAATTGTAAATGTTTGGGTGAGTAGAATCTGAGATGGAATTGATATGAAAGCAGGGAGAATAAAATGTGTTAAGATAAGATCAGTATAAATGCATGCTTGATGGTGGGCATGCACCTGTAGGACCAAGGTGATCTTTTTTACACTCAATATCTCTCTAAGAGCATGATCACTGTGCAGTTCCAATCACGCACAGTAAAACAATTTCCAAATATGCTAACCTTTTTATTAATCCATAAACTATTTATCAATAGAGCTTCTACATTACGAATTGCTGAACGTAGCCCTTTATAGGCGGGCTTAATTACAAATTTTCAGCTTTCAGGACGGAAAAGAAAAGTATATTAAGTATGCTAAATAAGCAAGAATAGTTCGTCTGTTCAAATTATATTCTCAACTGTGTTTGCAGAACACTACCGTGTTAAAGAAAAACAGAAAGGAAACTTGGCCAGAGCTCCATGAAAATGTCTGAGAATTGATGAAGCATATTGATCGCACACAATATCAAAACAAAATCTACTTGGGCACCTTTTGGACAGGGCAGGGGTTCAACCTTTTCCATTTTACTTCATATTTTGCTTTTGGCTTTGTGCGACAGGAGGTGAAACTGCTATTTCATGTGGTTTGGGGTCTGTAGTGATGGTGGAGGTCAGATCTCCCTTCAGTTTTGTTCTCCCTAATGATACATTCCTTTTACCTTTTCACTCCTTCCATCCATCTGAATTTCAATAACCCCCAGTGACAGATCAGTCTCTCTCTATCTCATCCTGTCATGGGACATGATGTGATGCAGAGGAACATCATTCTTTATTCTTTTAAACATGTAAAGGTTTATCTTGCTTCGTGGCACATATTGGTGACAACTGCACCAATGAGGGACATAATTTATGAACCCTAGAAATGGGTCTTTGTTCAAATAGCAGGCATGGCATACAATAATGCATAAGCATTATTCCTACATTCACGCTAATACATGGTTGAGACTGTCCTGCAACAAAAATAATTGGCATCCTTTACACCTCCAGATTCAGAGACAGTTTCTTCCCAGCTGTTATCAAGCAACGGAACCATCCTACCACAACTGGAGATCAGTCCTGAACTACTCTCTACCTCATTGGGGACCCTTGGACTACCTTTGATTGGACTTTATTGACTTTACCTTGCACTAAACATTATTCCTTTATTATGTATCTGTGCACTATAGAAGAAGGGTTTCGACCCGAAACGTCACCCATTCCTTCTCTCCTGAGATGCTGCCTGACCTGCTGAGTTACTCCAGCATTTTGTGAATAAATGCCTTCGATTTGTACCAGCATCTGCAGTTATTTTCTTACACTATGAATGGCTTGATTGTAATCATGTAGTGTCTTTCCGCTGACCGGTTAGCACACAACAAAAGCTTTTCACTGTACCTCGGTACACGTGACAATAAACTAAAACTGAAATGGGCATTAGTAATGTGGTAGACAGAAGAAAAAGAAGTAAGAGATGTTACAAATTCACTTTCACTGTGTGGAGCCTCACAAGCACTTGGAATTCAATAATGGGGGAATATGATACACTTCCCTTTGAGCAGGACTGAGGATTCCACATGGTCACTGGTCGGTGCCAGAGTTAGGCACAAAATTAATTGACTTGAATGGATGTTGGAAAGCATAGGCAAGAGATCCTGGTGGGAGAATACCAGTTTCTTGGAGCCAAATTAAAAGATAGGATCTCAAAGGATGTAGGTTCTACATGGTTAGCTGCTTAATATGAATATCAGTGCAGAAATAAGCAGATTTCAGAGGTGACATAATTGCTGAAAGATAGCAGGGATTTATTTCAGCAGATATGAAGGGTAGTACTGGGACAAGGGGGGACTTACTGTCGGAATTGGATCCATCCGAACTCTACTGAGACCAGCATCCTAGTGACAAAGATAAATAGGCAGTCATTAACTCTTCAGGTGACAGTGATAGTCTTGACAATAGTTCTAAATCAAATCAAAAAGAAATAAGTAGACCAATGATCAGCGATACTGCTTGAGGCATTATGAGAATATAAAGTAATTAAATCAGGTGATAGACAATAGAAATGCTTGATTAAAATATTGTGAATGTTGCACTCAATATCCAAACAAAATCTATTTGGGACCTAGGTTTAGATTTAGGTTTTTCATTGTAATGTGTACTGAGGTACAGTGACAAGCTTTTGTTTGCATGCTGTCCAATCAAATCAGATAATACCATAAGTAAATACAATGAAGCCAGTGTAATAGATGGAGCAAAGGGTAAAGATACAGTGTGTAGAAAGTGTCTTCCCAGCATAAGAGCACAACAGAGCCAAACTCCAAGGTCTGCAGGGAGATAGAGGAGAATAGGATAGTACCCAAGCTTATAGAAGGACCATTCAGATAATGGAGGGGTAGAAGCTGTTCCTGATTCTGGTGGTTCACAATTTCAAGCTTCTGGATCTCTTACCCGAGGGAGTATGGAGAAGAAGGAATAAGTGAAGTGGGAAAAGTCTTTGATCATGTTGGCTGCTTTCCTGAGGCATTGTGATGTGTAAATGGAGTCAGTGGTGGGAGTTTGGTTTGTGCAATGGACTGGGCTACATCCACAACTGTGCAATTTTTGCAGTGTTGGGTAGAGTTGTTCCCAAACCAAGCTGTTATGCTACCTAACATTATGGTTTAGATGGTGCATCTATAGACATTTGTAAGAGTCATTGGATACATGCTAAGGAAGATACAAGCAATCTCCCAGATGTTCTAGTGGCAAGAGATCCTAGGGTGACGGAGGAACTGAAGGAAATCCACATTAGGCAGGAAATGGTGTTGGCTAGACTGATGGGACTGAAGGCTGATAAATCCCCAGGGCCTGATGGTCTGCATCCCAGGGTACTTAAGGAGGTGGTGCTAGAAATTGTGGACGCATTAGTGATCATTTTCCAATGTTCTATAGATTCAGGATCAGTTCCTGTGGATTGGAGGGTGGCTAATGTTGTCTCACTTTTTAAGAAGGGAGGGAGAGAGAAAACGGGAAATTATAAACCAGTTAGTCTGACATCAGTGGTGGGGAAGATGCTGGAGTCAATTATAAAAGACGAAATTGCGGAGCATTTGGATAGTAGTAACAGGATCGTTCCGAGTCAGCATGGATTTACGAAGGGGAAATCATGCTTAACTAATCTTCTGGAATTCTTTGAGGATGTAACTAGGAAAATGGACTGGGGAGAGCCGATGGATGTGGTGTACCTCGACTTTCAGAAAGCCTTCGACTAGGTCCCACATAGGAGATTAGTGGGCAAAATTAGAGGACATGGTATTGGGGGTAGGGTACTGACATGGATAGAAAATTGGTTGACAGACAGAAAGCAAAGAGTGGGGATAAATGGGTCCCTTTCAGAATGGCAGGCAGTGACTAGTGGGGTACCACAAGGCTCGGTGCTGGGACCGCAGCTATTTACAATATACATTAATGACTTGGATGAAGGGATTAAAAGTACCATTAGCAAATTTGCAGATGATGCAAAGCTGGGTGGTAGTGTGAACTGTGAGGAAGATGCTATGAGGTTGCAGGGTGACTTGGACAGATTGTGTGAATGGACGGATGCATGGCAGATGCAGTTTAATGTGAATAAGTGTGAGGTTATCCACTTTGGTGGTAAGAATAGGAAGGCAGATTATTATCTGAATGGTGTCAAGTTAGGAAAAGGGGACATACAACGAGATCTGGGTGTCCTAGCTTCCACTGGAAGGAAGCATGCAGGTACAGCAGGCAGTGAAGAAAGCCAATGGAATGTTGGCCTTCATGGCTGCACTGTAAGGAGTTTGTACGTTCTCCCCGTGACCTGCGTGGGTTTTCTCCGAGATCTTCGGTTTCCTCCCACACTCCAAAGACGTACAGGTATGTAGGTTAATTGGCTGGGTAAAATGTAAAAATTGTCCCTAGTGGGTGTAGGATAGTGTTAATGTACGGGGATCGCTGGGCGGCACGGACTTGGTGGGCCGAAAAGGCCTGTTTCCGGCTGTATATATATGATGATGATATGATATGAAGAGGAGTTGAGTATAGGAGCAAAGAGGTCCTTCTGCAGTTGTGTAGGGCCCTAGTGAGACCGCACCTGGAGTACTGTGTGAAGTTTTGGTCTCCAAATTTGAGGAAGGATATTCTTGCTATTGAGGGCGTGCAGCGTAGGTTTACTAGGTTAATTCACGGAATGGCGGGACTGTCATATGGTGAGAGATTGGAACGACTAGGCTTGTATACACTGGAATTTAGAAGGATGAGAGGGGATCTAATCGAAACTTATAAGATTATTAAGGGGTTGGACACGTTAGAGGCAGGAAACATGTTCCCAATGTTGGGGGAGTCCAGAACCAGGGGCCACAGTTTAAGAATAAGGGGTAGGCCATTTAGAATGGAAGTGAGGAAAAACTTTTTCAGTCAGAGAGTTGTAAATCTGTGGAATTCTCTGCCTCAGAAGTCAGTGGAGGCCGGTTCTCTGAATGCATTCAAGAGAGAGCTAGATAGAGCTCTTAAGGATAGCAGAGTCAGGTGAATGGGGAGAAGGCAAGAACGGGGTACTGATTGAGAATGATCAGCCATGATCACATTGAATGGTGGTGCTGGCTCAAAGGGCCGAATGGCCTACTCCTGTACCTATTGTCTATTGTCTATTGTCTATGCTAAAATTCTTCAGTCTTTTTTTTGAACAGGGCTGGAGTACAACCCCTTTCATATTATTCACTCATAACATTCACTAATAGGGCGGCATGGCAGCGCAGCAGTAGAGTTGCTGCCTTACAGAGGTTACAGTGCCAGAGACCTGGGTTCGATCCTGACTACGGGTGCTGTCTATACGGAGTTTGTACGTTCTCCCCGTGACCACGTGGGTTTACTCCGAGATCTTCGGTTTCCTCCCACATTCCAAAGACGTACAAGTTTGTACGTTAATTGGCTTGGTATAAATGTTAATTGTCCCTCTTGTGCAGGGATCGCTGATCTGTGTGGACTCGGTGGGCTGAAGGGCCTGTTTCCCTAAACTAAACTAAACTAAACTAAACATGCACAATATAAGTCAGTTTGGGTCTTGCCAAGACAACTTGGATTTTGTCTTGACTTGTCTTGACAAAGAATGTTATTAAATTGGGTAACCACTAGACTGGCTGACATTTTACAATTTCGTTGTACATGGCTCATGTTACAATGACAATAAAGGAACTATTCTATTCTCACTATACTATCCATAATACAAATATGTAGCAATACTCTCTATTTGTGGCACTGACTGTGATTAATTTCTACCCAAACATGTCCAAACACATATTTTCTTTCAGTTATTTTGGTTCCATGCTTTGTGATTTCAACAGCATTTCAGTTACTAGGATCACTGTAATGCAGTGACTAGTGACTAGTGACTGTAAGAAAATAACTGCAGATGCTGGTACAAACTCAAGGTATTTATTCACAAAATGCTGGAGTAACTCAGCAGGTCAGGCAGCATCTCAGGAGAGAAGGAATGGGTGACGCATTGGGTCGAGACCCTTCTTCAGAGTGACTAGTGACTCTCACCAACTTCTACAGATGCACCGTGGAAAACATTTTATCAGGATGGTTTGGGAACAGCTCCATCCAAGGCCGCAAGAAATTGCAGGGAATTATGGATGCCGCCCAGACCATCAGGCCAATCAACCTCCCTTCCATTGACTCTAGTTACACCTCACGCTGTCTCAGCAAGGTAACCAGCGTAATCAAGGATGAGTCGCACCCTGGCCACTCCCTCTTCTCCCCTCTCCCATCGGGCAAGAGGTATAGAATTGTGAAAGCGCACACCTCCAGATTCAGGGACAGTTTCTTCCCAGCTGTTATGAGGCAACTGAACCATCCTACAAACAACTAGAGAGCAGTCCTGAGCTGCCATCTACCTCAATGGAGACCCTCGGACTATCTTTAATCGGATTTTACTAGACTTTATCTTGCGCTAAATGTACGTTATTCCCTTTATCATGTATCTGTACATTGTGGACTGCTCGATTGTAATCATTATCGTCTTTCCGCTGACTGGTTAGTATGCGACAAAAGCTTTTCACTGTACCTTGGTACACGTGAAAATAAACTAAACTAAACTAAACTAAAACATTTCCTTATTCAAAATTGTTAATTTCCAATTAAAGTATCTCTGGATCAGATTGTCTTCCCTGAGCTTAATTTACCATGTTGTTTTCAAGTCCGTGAATTCATGGGGAATTAAAAAAAAGGGATTTCAGAGCTTCTTATAAATATTTATTATAGTGTAGCAACTTATCAAAATCAATTTTCAGTCACAAATCCATTGCACTGATTTCCATGTTTAGCAATGTAAGTCTAAGCAATTGGTGACTTCATCTGGTGAACCCAGGTTTAGATTTTAACTTTTACTTTGAAGAGTTGACCTCTTTATTCTGTTTAAATGTCTTTAAAATCAAAATTAGATTTATCTATAATTAATTCATTTTAATTCTAATGGGATATTTGCACTGAAGGTTTTATGCTGATTCAGCAATATATGTAAACTTATCCGGGGCTTTAATATAAGCAAAATTCCCATCACCACCATACATGCTCACATCTTTTACCAGAGGCATTCTGCAGTCCCACAGCACTTCAAGTTTTATATAACTATAGAAAATCATAGGGAATTTAAATGTTGGCTGTAATACTTCAGAAATGTCTGACATAAGAAAAAAGTTCCCTCTCTTCATTGAAGCTTTGGGGAATTGGTCATGGATGAGAAAATATCATTTTGGGCCATTGAAGTTTCTCATGGAAATTAAAACATTTAAAAAAAATGTGATTGGTGTTAGATTGACATAGAGCAAAGCTTTGTGCAAACTTGTGCAAACTAGTGAAAACTGAACCAAATATTTTCTCTTCAATTTGGGAAACAGATTGATAGAAACGTTTGGACAATAAAGAGATGTAACCTGGATTCATCGTCCGAAGTCACCAATACTTATCTGATCAGGGCACTGTGGGAACCACACTCTTCCACAGATGGACTGGAATTCCCTGACAAGGTGGATGGGTGAGTAGTTTTGAGGTGATGCACTCAATAATCATTTAATTATGGATGCAATATGGTTTTGCTGCATAGATGCAAGGTTTTCAATACATTCTAAATGCCCCTTCCTCACTTTAAGCTCTCTTTGCCCAGGGAATCTCAGGAGATATTGGGGATTTGCATTTTCCTCTCCAGGCTTTGAACATGTAGCCATGCTGTCATACAGCACAAAAGGCTCTTTTTGGCCCTCCATGTCCATGCTGACCATCAAGAACCCATCCATACCAGGTACCAGCATTTGGTCCATAAGTGTAAGAAAATAGCTGCAGATGCTGGTACAAACCGAAGGTATTTATTCACAAAATGCTGGAGTAACTCAGTAGGTCAGCCAGCATCTCAGGAGAGAAGGAATGGGTGACGTTTCGGGTCGAGACCCTTCTTCAGACTGATGTCAGGGGGGCGGGACAAAGGAAGGATATAGGTGGAGACAGGAAGATAGAGGGAGAACTGGGAAGGAAAAGGGGAAGAGAGGGACAGAGGAACTATCTAAAGTTGGTCCATGGTCTTCTTTGCCTTAATGATTGAAGTTCTCATCCAGATACTTTTTTAAATGTTGTCAAAGTAACTCCATGCGTCAGTCGGGCAATGCGTTCCATATATATGTACCCTCTGGGTGAAAAATGGTTTCTTCTAATCCTTTTACCCTTCTCCTCAAACCTATGTCCTCTGGTTTTAGATCCACTGTTATGGGGAAAGGTGTCCCACTACCCACCCTATCTTTGCCCCTTACCTGAATCATTTCCTCTTTCCCTTTGCCCCTTACCTGAATCATTTCCTCTTTCCCTTTGCCCCTTACCTGAATCATTTCCTCTTTCCCTTTGCCCCTTACCTGAATCATTTCCTCTTTCCCTTTGCCCCTTACCTGAATCATTTCCTCTTTCCCTCTGGGAAAGTTCAGAAACAGAACGAGTCTATTTTGGGAGTCTGGTGTCAGGTCCATAAACAATATAGCCTGTCCCACGGTGCGGACAGAGTGTAACAAGAGCCTCGATGCTGGGCGACGACACTGATGCTGTTCCACTTGCCCTGCCAGTGATTTTGGAGGATTTTGTGGAAACAACATTGGTGACATTTTTCCAATGTTTTGTGATGTCTGCTGTGAGTTATCCACATCTCAGAGAAGCAATTACAATGCTAGATATCATTGCCCAGAACCCCATGGATTTTGGGTGAAGTCTAAGGTTTTGATCCTCAAACACTTTTCCTCAATTGACCAATGGCTGTAATAACACCTTTGAAGCGACAGTGAATTTCATCATTGGTGATTGCCTTAGCCGAGAAGAAAGTCCCAAGGCATGTGGGCTGGCCCCTGTTTTCCTGGGTCTTTCTGTGAACATTTATTGTCTGAGCAGAGTGCTGAGGGCTTTTATTTGCAGGTGTAGGATGTAAGGCCATTCCTCTCAAATGTTTTCACGAACAAACTAAATGATAGTGTGGAGCTTGGCCTTCATGACTGGAGCACAGAGTTTCAATGGAGCTTGATTCCAGAGTGTAATCAGTTTGAACCAGGTTGATCAGTTTCCCACTAGTTCTGAACGTTAGTGTCACTATCCAGGATGTTCATTGGGATGAGCTACACCATTGCAGCGAGAAAGATGTGTCAGGGCAGTGACATGATCTTGTTTGACAGGGGCCTTCACTGAGTATGGTTCATGTTTTACACACATTGGTTAGGATCACAATTTCATTAGTTCATACGTTCATAAGTCATAGAAGCAGAATTAGGCCATTTGGTCCATCAAATCTACTCCGCCATTCAATCATTCCCTCTCAACCTCATTCTCCTGCCTTTTCCCTATAATCCTTGACACCTTTACTAACCTCCATTTGAAAAATACCCAATGACTTGGCCTCCATACCGAGTGATTTGGCCTCCACAGCCTCAACATGCACAACTTGCATGGCATCCTGAAATCAATGTCAGATGAAAATAAAATTGAATTGGCACAAGTAAATGAGGATGGTGGGGGTGGTGGGAGGGGGGAGGATGGGGAGAAGTGGGGGAGAGTGGTTATATAATTATATTATTTAGACTTTAGAGATACAGCGCGGAAACAGTCCACTCAGCCCACCTAGTCCGCGCCGACCGGTGAGGCACCCCGCATACTAGCACTATCCTACACACTAGGGTCAATTAATTTTATTTTTTTACCAAAGCCAATTAACCCTACGAACGTGTTCGTCTTTGAAGTGAGGGAGGAAACCGGAGCACCTGGAGAAAACCCACGCGGTCACAGGGAGACTGTACAAACTTTGTACAGGCAGCACCCGTGGTCAGGATCGCCCCGGGTCTCTGGTGCTGCAAAGCAGCAGCTCTACCACTAAGTCACTGTGTCACCCCATATTCTAAAACAAAACTGGTGTGGAATATTTGGGTTTGCCAATCTTTTGGTGGTGAACTTGGTTTATTTTTTCTCCATGGTGTTGAATGAAGTGTGACCAGTTTAAGTGCACCTATAACTTCATAACAGACGTAATTAATGTCCTGTGCATGTACACTGTGGATGGCTTGATTGTAATCATGTATTGTCTTTCCGCTGACTGGTTAGCATGCAACAAAAACTCAAATCAAAATGTGCCTTCCCAGTGATTTATAATCTGACTTTACAAAATTACTATCTGTGATATTTTAGAGCACTCTGTTTTCTGATACTATTTTCGACAATGGGGAGCAACCTTTAGCCAGATGGCCTTTTGAGTCTCAATGTGAAGTGGTGAGGCTGCTGGTCCTGGTTCATTGCGATGAAATCTCTGCATCATTACTTTGGCTTCTGACGTGATTGGAATACAAGATGGCAAACATGCATATATATATATAGCTTCCTGTAATAAATAGCTCCCCTCTGCTGCTTGTCAGCTGCTTGCTTAAAGTGCCTTTTTAAATATTCTCCACTGAGCTGCTTGAGAGAATCAACAACCGAGCTCTTAATTTGAATTGCACCACAAAATGGGTGCCTGGGTCTAATACAGGATTAACCCATGGCTGGTGGATCAGAAGCAGAGCACACAGAAAATATATAGTCTTGTGGTTGCTATCATTATTGCAGTGTTTAAATAGAGTTAGCCCTGAGTTTGAGCTTGCTGCTCATTAATAAAGCTAATTCTGTGCACCGCAAGCCAACACTGATTCATTTCATTTCAGCACTAAGGCCAACAACTCAAGAGCCAAGAGTGTTTAATTGTCTTATGTACCAACGATGGAATGATGAAATTCTTTCTTGCACTGGCTTCCGAGAATTATGGTTATTATTATTTTTATTTTTTAAAATTGTGATATATTATCTGTGTGTATTGCATTTATAGGCTTAACAGACCTGTAAATGCAATACACACAGATAATATACAACAAATTTAAAAAAACCAATGCATTAATAACCATAATTTCAGATAGCCAAAATCGTGCAAAATAAACGGGAGTTCATAATAGCTGAGGTTAGTGTGTGCCGTGTTCAAGAGGCTGATGGGCAACTTACCTACAATTAACCTACAAACATCTTTGGGATGTGGCAGGAAACCAGAGCACCCGGAGAAAACCCACATAGTCACAGGGAAAATGTACGGACATCATACAGATAGCATCTGAAGTCAGGATCGAACCTGGGTTTCTGGCGCTGTGAGGCAGCAGCTCTACCAGCTGCGCCATTTACTTGATCTTGTATTCATCAATGCAAAAGATCAGCAATGGAGCAATACTTATTGGGATGGATTGAGTTGGCTTTGCCAATGGTTCCCAAAGGAAGCGATCAGTGAGCATAGGCTATCATAATAAAGTATGTCCTTTGTCCCGCCCCCCTGACATCAGTCTGAAGAAGGGTCTCGACCCGAAACGTCACCCATTCCTTCTCTCCTGAGATGCTGCCTGACCTGCTGAGTTATTCCAGCATTTTGTGAAATAAATACCTTCGATTTGTTCCAGCATCTGCAGTTATTTTCTGACATAATAAAGTATGTCCTAGACTCCCACTCACACACAATAAACATGGAAACCCAGGTCTCATGGATGGATTCATGGAGGCTAATATTGCCAGTTCTCTTCCCTACAGGATTGCCCATAGTTTCCAGTGATGGAGCTCAGACGGGATTTGGTGTATGATGCCAGGAAATCACCAGTCAGACCTTAGACTAGGTTAACCCCAGTGCAGGACAGGGACACAGTTGGATTTAATTTGGGGAACACAGAATGAAAAAAAACCATTCTGTTTAAAGAATTCTGCTTGTGAATAATTAGGTACAACTGGTTTTTTTCAATTCTCTATTCATTAATAGTACATTGTTTTTTACAACTATGTTTTTCAATGTTATGCATTTAAAACGTATCAGAAACATTGGAGCTTCTTACTCAGCTTTGTCACCTGCCAGAATAGGAATTGTGCCACCTTATTGCACTGCCCCCCGGAGTCTGAAGTTTGGAGGGCCATGGAAACGGGACCACTGCAACTGTGACCACTGCAGCCAAGGCACTGCACCAGCGTGATCAAATCCATTTCTGTTCACTCACAAATATGGGGTTACTTAGCATTATCTATTACATCATTATTTTGGCATTTGACATGCATGTAGTCCAAAGCTAGACACAAAAAGCTGGAGTAACTCAGTGGGATAGGCAGCATCTCTGGAGAGAAGGAATGGGTGACGTTTCTGGTCCAGACCCTTCTTCAGACACATGTGGTCCAAAGCAGTGGCATTACCATCTTGGTGCATGTTTTGAGGCATACCTGGTGCTATTCCTGGCTTGTCTTTGTGCACTCCTCAGGCAGCCAGGGTTGGTTGTAACGGTGGAGTCAGTGATGTGCCATAGGGTTGGATCACGCATATTTCTACTGCTGCTGACACCACAAGCTCCATGCTCTCTGAAAGCTTGATCTCTTTCCAGATCCTCCCCTCCCCTTTCCAATTTTGTTGAAAGCCGAGAGGAACAGCCATTATCTATTTTGGGTAGATAAAGAACATGTTTATACTTAATAGTTCAGCATATAATTCTAACCATAAACAGTATAGTCCTTGACGCATTTAGGGAAGTTCACATCTTCTGACCATAATAGACAATAGACAATAGACAATAGGTGCAGGAGTAAGCCATTCGGCCTTCGAGCCAGCACTGCCATTCAATGTGATCATGGCTGATCATCCACAATCAGTACCCCGTTCCTGCCCTCTCCCCATACCCCCTGACTCCGTTATCATCAAGAACTCTATCTAACTCTGTCTTATAGACAATAGACAATAGACAATAGGTGCAGGAGGAGGCCATTCGGCCCTTCGAGCCAGCACCGCCATTCAATGTGATCATGGCTGATCATTCTTAATCAGTATCCCGTTCCTGCCTTCTCCCCATACCCCCAGACTCCGCTATCCTTAAGAGCTCTATCCAGCTCTCTCTTGAATGCATTCAGAGAATTGGCCTCCACTGCCTTCTGAGGCAGAGAATTCCACAGATTCACAACTCTCTGACTGAAAAAGTTTTTCCTCATCTCAGTCCTAAATGGCCTACCTCTTATTCTTAAACTGTGGCCCCTTGTTCTGGACTCCCCCAATATTGGGAACATGTTTCCTGCCTCTAACGTGTCCAACCCCTTAATAATCTTATATGTTTCGATAAGATCTCCTCTCATCCTTCTAAATTCCAGTGTATACAAGCCTAGTCGCTCCAATCTTTCAACATATGAAAGTCCCGCCATTCCGGGAATTAACCTAGTGAACCTACGCTGCACGACCTCAATAGCATCCAGAGCTCTTGCACGACCTCTTGAAAGCATCCAGAGAATTGGCCTCCACTGCCTTCTGAGGCAGAGAATTCCACGGATTTACAACCCTCCGAGTGAAAATCTGAGTAATCACAATGGTTCTCTCCCAATAACTCCTCCCTATTAATGACCAACAAAATTGCCTCATTGATGGTTGCTGAGCGAAAGTGGAAGTGAGGGTTGGGGTTTGAAGGAGGGCCTATCTGCTGTTATGTCTCATGGTTATCATATTATGGGTATCATATTATGTGTGTCATATTATGTGTATCATATTATGGTTATCACAATATGGTTATCATATTATAGATATCATATTATAGGTATCATATTATGGGTATATTATGGGTAGCATATTGTGGGTATCATATTATGGGAATATCATGGATATCAAATTATGGGAATGATATCATGGATATCATATTATCATAAGGAATAGAAGTAGAATTAGGCCATTCGGCCCATCAAGTCTACTCCACCATTCAATCATGGCTGATCTATCTCTCCCTCCTAAACCCATATGGGTATTATGGGTATCATATTATGGATAGCATATCATGGGTATCTTATCATGGAAATCATATTATGGGAATCATATTATGGATATCATATTACAGAACTTCAGTTACATTGTCTTTGCCAAATTCTGGAGCTCTGAGACCAAATCAGCGCTGCATAATGGTTGATGCCAGCAGATGCCTACTCTACATTCTTCCTGCAGCACTGAGCAAAGTGCATGCTGGCACACTTTCATTTTTGCAGACGTCACAAGTCAAATGAAAAGATTTATAGGTAATATTTGTGCAGAAAATTGGGAGCAAATTTGCACAACGCACAACCACCCAGCACCCAATCCATTCTTTTGCATTTAGCTTATAAATCATTTCTGCATTTTATTGTCTGAACTGAGAATAAAAACAAGATGATTTATTCACAAAATGCTGGAGTAACTCAGCAGGTCAGGCAGCATCTCGGGAGAGAAGGAATGGGTGACGTTTCGGGTCGAAACGTCACCCATTCCTTCTCTCCCGAGATGCTGCCTGACCTGTTGAGTTACTCCAGCATTTTGTGAATAAATCGATTTGTACCAGCATCTGCAGTTATTTTCTTATAAAAACAAGATGTCTCTTTGCAAACATATTTGCCTACCAAATAAAATACAATTGCTGCATTTAGCAATACTAAATTTCTAATGTGTGTCTATCTACACAGTAACTGGATGAGGAAGCTTGAAGTGAACAAAAAAAAGCAAAGAAGTGGAGGAACTCAATGGGTCAGAGAGCATCTGTGGAGGGAAATTGCCAGACAGCTTTACGGGTTGGGAGGTTTCTTCAGACTGAATAGTGAAAGGCCTGAATTGAGTGGATGTGGAGAGGACTAGGACCAGGGGCCATAGCCTCAGAATAAAAGGATGTTGCTTTAGGAAGGAGATGAGGAGGAATTTCTTTAGCCAGAGGGTGGTGATTCTGTGGAATTCATCTTCACAAAAGTCAATTCATCTTCACAAGTCAATTGATATTTTGAAGGCAGAGATTGAAAGATTCTTGATTAGCATGGGTATCAGATGGGTTATGGGGAGAAGGCAGGAGAATGGAGTTGAGGGGGAAAGGTAGATAGATCAGCCATGATTGAATGGCGAAGTAGAATTGATGGGCCGAATGACCTAATTCTGCTCCTACAAATTATGAACACGTCCATTTCCTTCCACAGATGCTGCTTGACCTGCTGAGTTCCTCCAGCACTTAATTTTTTTCCTCAAGGTTCCAGCATATGCAGTTCCTGGTGCCTCCAACCTTGAAGCACAATCGACTGAAGCTCTGTTGATAAAAATACACACAGAAATAATTTAGATAATGGGGATAATTATCCTAGGCTTCTACATTTCTGCATATCCCGAAAATATTCACGCCAAGGTCATGCAAGCGAATGGCAAAGCTGTCATCATTATTTGATTTCGCAGAGGCTCACACATCACCTGCAGACATATCACACTATGCCAACCAGGTGACCGTGAGCTGCAGACATGTACTATGCTTGCTCCAACCAATTCTATCTCATTTGTAGTTGGGGCATTAATCAGCAGAGAGCACCAAACCGTGCTAAAGAACCTACAGAGCTTTCCATCTGCTGCAGTAATTTTTAATTATATGCAGCTTTTAATCTTCTCGATGTCAATACCTTAATGGTTATGGGGAATGCATTCCTGAAAAAACGATGTCGGAGGCAGTTTTGAAAAATATAATCTAATATTTAATCGAAGGAATTCTTTAAATCAACATTGTTGGTGCAATGCATTATTAAACCAAATAGTCTTATGTTAACTGAAGGCTAATAATGATCTGGAAAAGTGCAACCAGCATTTGCTGCAGTCTCCAGTGATGCCTCCCCCCTTCATTATCAAAGTGCAACACCAGCACCTGTTCCCGCAGTCAGTGGTGTTTGCTCATGGCAGATGCTCAAGCTGTGCTCTAATCTGACTGGGGCTCCAATGGTCAGCAGGCTGTGAGAACCGCTGCCTCTCTGCGGCTAGCCCCGTCTCTCAACGGGGCTTGGTGGAACACTCCGAGCAGAGTTTGCCATGACTTTGAAAGAGTGACACATTGGCCTTGGAGATTGATGACCACGAGACTGCTCCTCAGATGTTATGAGTGCATCCAAGTCTTCAATAATTGGGCAGGAAGTGAAAGCTTCTTGAACAGCCTGCCGACTTGATGCAAGCAATTAAAAATGTTTCGTTCTGCAAAATAAAAGATATTGCCCATTTATTTTGAGATATTGCTCATGGAATTAACAAAGTCTATTGCTGCTTTGTGGATCACCTGTATTCAGTCTGCAAGGGTGACTCCTAACTGTCTGTTGCCTGCCACTGTAATCCCTCATCCCACTCTCCCATATCTGTCCATGGCCTCCTACAACGACACCTAGAGGAACACAATTTCATCTTCCATCTTCCACTTTGCATTTTTTTGGAATCTACAACTTCACGTACCTGCCTTCTCTGTTTATATCAAGGCTGACCATTGCTGTTGTGGTCACCCATCTCAGATTCTGGATCAGTTTTTCTTCTCTCCTTTAACCCAGCCTGGCTCCCCAGGCAAGTGCTACAACCCTGCATTCTTTGTCTTTTCACTATCAATGGTTCAATGGTTCAATGACTCAATGGTTCATTGTCATCATATGCACAGAGGCACATTGAAATTCTTTTTAAGCACGCAGTTCAGTAAAGTATTGCCATACCTAAGTGCAAAGTGCATAGAAATAATCCACTGAGTCTGCATGGAAGAGGTGCAGGTTTGGTGCCATTTTCAAAGTCGAGTCCAGTCTGTGCTCGGTCTTCTGTATTTTCGAAATCAATCTGCGGTTATATCGTAGCTTTAGTTCTACAGATGAAAAGCCAACATTCTATTTTTAAGATATTTAAATTGAATAACCACTGTGCTGTTCTGGACAAAATATTGATAAATGATGTTAATTAATGTTAGTGTACTTGTGCATGTCAGCTTAATTTGCGTTGCTCTTCCGTCAAATAACTTACATGGATAATACATATTTATACTGCTAAATGGGAATAATATAATAGTGCATTGTAAGAAATCAGAACTTCTGATTCCTACTTTCATAATGAATAGAAAGCAAAGGCTTTGTTAAGCTTTGTTATCTCATCAGAGCCGCATGTAGTGTTTGCAGGCTGTGCTGTAGGTCGTGATGTTGAGAATCTGTCCACCACTAACCTAAGGAGTAGAAATTAAACCCTCTGCCATGATTCTGTAGATAGCTGATCATAAAATGATTGACAAAAACGCTTCTTGACAAGCATTGTAAATGTTCGAAGCCTTACAAATTGCAATTCCCACGATGACATCAGGTTCTTTCAGTAGTTCTACTTCACTGAAGCATTATGCCTGGAGAATATAAGGAAAAGCACCATTATAGACATGGTATGGATGGAAATCTTCAGAAAACATCAATGCTTGAAGTGTCAGACTTAGAATCTGTCCTTTATTTCCAGGGATTGTGCAAAGGTACATGTTTTCTGGGACATGTGCATAATGTGAAGGAGTGAACGTCTATGTCCATCAATTACCTCATTAACTTTAGGCAATTACTGTGGAAGTGGGGTGAGCAGAGCCCTGCTTGCTTCCAACACTTGTCCGCACTCCTGCTTTTTTCAATCGTAGAGCTCCTGTTGCAGCTGAGTTATTGATGTTCCATGCTTGCAATGAACCTGTGATGGAGCACTGGGGCTTATGGTCAGCAAAAAAACAAACTGGAAGAACTCAGCAGGTAAAGCAACACCTGTGGAAGCAAAGGGATGGATGACGTTTCGATTTGAGAAATTGATTCAGGACTGTGGTCTCACAGTCCGCCCACTATGATGCCTAATCACGATAGGTCAGTCATTCATCTGTTGATGGAGTGGAGCATTCAGGTAACAACATGTGTCTAGAAATACTTAAGTTGTTTTAAAATCTGCTTTAAAATAAAAACAGTAACATTTTCTTCTGTGAAGTTGTTAAGTGTACATTATTAATGTTGATGATAAAGATTTACCAACAAAATGTCCAACTTCAAAATGACAAACCTACATAAAACCCTCCATTCCAGCTTTTGAGTTAACTATTTACTTGTCATTTTTTAGCATCGGGAAATGCGGCAAATCTAATCTGCTTCTTCCATTCAATTCCTCAAAGCTCTATGCCGTTAAAAAACTGATAAGTAATCTTAGTTCACCGTGGTAGATAACTGAAAAATACTGTAAATGTTGTCACACCAGCTCAGTGGTTTAAAAAAAAACTGATCCACAGATTAATTCTCAATATTGAAGGAAATGGGAACTTTACAATAAACTCTTTTATGAATTCAAGTTAATTACCCAAAAAGTTGACCATTTAAGTAAATGTAAAGAAGTTAATTAATTATGTTGATGGTAACAAATTAGCATATGCTGATTATTTAAATTTAGCAATTACACTTTCTTCTACAGGTGAAAAGCCAAAGTTCTATTTCTAAGATATTTAAATTGCATAACCACTGCGCTATTATGAACAAAATATGAATAAATGATGTTAATTAATGTTAGTTTAATTTGAGATAAATTTCCCTCAAATAATTCACACGGATAGTACTTATTTATACTGCCAAATGGGAATAATAGAATGGTGAATTGCAATATCTATAACCAAACCACACTTAAAAATTGCAACATTATGGAATGGATTTAGAAATTAAAATCTTGACTTCAAAAAAAATTGGAGGCTGGAAGGTGATGCCATGCTTTCAAAGTTCCTCTGGGGGGCATACTCATTTTGGTCTCCTCTCTATCTTCACAACTCTTTAAACCATCTAAATCTAGATCTCTAAAGCTGCAGTCATCTAATTCTGGCCCTTTGATCTTTTGATCATTCATAAATTCATTCATCCTGCCACTAGAGTCCATACATTCAGCTATCAAATCCCCAATTTCTGGCCTTCCTTCCATAAACCATCCCTGATCTCTATTTCTCACTTTCTGATCTCTATTTCTCTTTTCTCTTAGGACTATCCTTGAAACCTGTTTCTCTGTTCAAGCATTTCATCATCTGCCCTAAGGATTCCTTCTGCGTGCTGGTGTTAAATGTTGGATGGCAACAATACTACTTTGCACTTTAAGTTGCTTTGATTTGTTCAAAGTACTTGATAAATGAAAGTTACGTGGTGTGGATCCTTCCTAACTGATGATTAAACATACAAACACTTATATTTGCAACTTTCATATAAATGTCTTCCATATTAAATAAAAAATATATTCTTTCTGAAAGATCGTAAAATTCCTACTGTACCAAAACTTACCAGGTTATTATGGTCTGGAGAGGGTCGTTCAGCTCGGACTACAGATTTATTATACATTGTAAACTCTTTATCGAATTTATATAACATCTAAATATCTGATAACGACATGTTAAAGTAATAAATGCCTCTAGCATAAAGGTATTTACAATGATGGAGACTTGAGTAAATTATAGGCACATTTTAATTCCTATCTTTGTAGTTGATGCCTGTTATTCACGCTGCCTGAATTTTATAGGTAACTAGACCAAGTGGACCCATTGGGCCCATTCCTCCTTGGGTTCCCATCGTGACATGGGAAAATCGTGTTTGTTCTTTAAAATAAACTAGACCAAGTGGACCTGTTGGGCCCATTCCTCGTAGAGGGGGGACAGGGAAGGGGAGAGGGTGTGACTGACTGAGTCCTGGACCCAAAGCCTCTCCTGTATTGGTGTAGCATCCTCAAACCCCCCGCTCAATCCCCCTTATCCCCCTTCCTCCCCCATTGACCCACTCCATCCCCCTACGCACTCCCAATTTCCCCTCGCCGCCATCTTTGTGAAGTTGCGACGGGGCTGACGGTGGCAGCGTCCGCTTATAGGGGCGGTGACGGTGCGGGGCGCTGTGCCCGGACAATAGTGGGGACCGTGGGTTGAAGGAATGGAAGGGAAGGATGAGTGGACCATCTCCCTCCTGCTCGGAGTGTCCCCCGGGTGTGGGAGAGTGGGGAGAGTGAGGGGAGAGAGGAGAGAAGCGAGCAGAGGGAGGAGAAGCGAGGGGAGAGAGGAGAGGGGAGCACCTGATTGCGGGCGGGCGGCTCCACTAACGGCATCCATCTTGTTTGTGCGAGTGAGGAGAGAGTCCGTGCGTGCCCTCTGGTGACGTCATACGCACAGCACTTTGAAAAAATGTGTTCAGAAATGAAAGTTTTAAACTTTAAAATCTCTCTAACTTTTAAAATATAGTATCAATTTAAATAAAACTTGATTTTTAACAGTCGCCAGGAGAGTGGTGATTAAGGTGGCGCAAAAATTGTGGCGCTATTGTTTACTGTTTTGGCTGCAGGTCCACATGTCCACAACCAAATTTGAAAATCCCAGAGAGATATACATACATACAAATATATATATATATATATATATATATATATATATATATATATATATATATATATATATATATATATATATATATATATATATATATATATATATATATATATATGTATATACAGCTCAGGTGACTGAGGTTCATTCTGCACTCTGGTGTAGTCAGTGTGGAGATTGCATAATACAGAGGGTTTGCCGCCCAGTGACACCATGTCCACCCATATTCTAAAAATGTGTTAGTTGGTATTGGAAGATATTACTTGGAAACAGATCCTGTAGCCCACTGAGTGCGCACCGCCCTTCATTCACCTCTTCGCACTTGTTCTTTTTAAATGGCCAGAAAGCCCACGCAAATGGTAGGCTGATTGGTTCCCATAAAGTGCCGCCAATATAGGTGGGTGGTTGGAGAATCACAGTGGAGTTGATTGAGCATGTGGAAGAGGAACAAATCAAGGTATGGAATTGAAGGCATCTCTCTGAAAGCCAGCATAGATTGCATTCAATGTCATAAGAAATTGAGAGAAATGTAAGGAAAAATGAAAAAAATAAATTAAATTCAGCAGATGCTTATTATGTGGGTGCCTGTTTCCCCACTCCTGCTCAAATTTAATTTCATTCCTTTATGTTATTGCATTAAATAGAACTCCACAGGTAGCAAGTAGTGGAGGAGATTAAATTGTGTAGGCAGATGTTAATATGTGCTTGGTTGATAATGGAGCTTTTGATATTTGAACATGACCTCATCTAGTCTGTACTTAAGGCATACCAGGGAGACGTGGGATATTCCTCTGCAGCCAAAAATAGGCAATCAAAATAAAACTAATACCAACCCAAAGCCAACATTAGGGGGACTAAATAATTTCCAGGCTGGAACATGAATATCACCCCACAGCAATGTGTGCAGCTGGATATGTGTAGTGCATTAGTGTATTAGTAATCTGAAGAAGGGTTCCAACTCAAAACGTTGCATATTTATTTTCTCCAGAGATGCTGCCTGACCTGCTGAGTTACTCCAGCTTTTTGTGGCTGGATATGTGTGTACCATATGTGGTTCTCACAATGTGCCAGGGAGCACATTCCCCGACTATTCCTTCTGGAACTGCAACCATAGATGTGTTCTTTCTGCAGGAAATATCACCATTTGCACTACTCAACTGTGAAAGTGTACATTGGAAAGCAGTAACGGGATCGGTCAAAGTCCACATGGATTTATGAAGAGGAAATCATGCTTGACTAAACTTTTGGACATTTTTGAGGATGTAACTAGAATGGATAAGGGAGAGCCAGTGAATGTGGTGTATCCGGACTTTCAAAAAGCCTTTGACAAGGTTCCACACAAGAGATTAGTGTGCAAAATTAGAGCACATGGTATTGGGGGTAGGGTATTGACAATGGATAGAGAACTGGTTGGCAGACAGAAAGCAAAGAGTAGGAATTAATGGATTTTTTTCAGAATGGCAGGCAGTGACTAGTGGTGTGCCGCAAGGCTCGGTGCTGGGACCCCTGTTGTTTACACTATTTATTAACGATTTGTTAACGATGGAATTAAATGTAACAATCTAAGTTTGCGGATTACACAAAGCTTGGTGGCAGAGTGTGCTGCAAGGAGGATGCTATGAGGATGCAGGGTGAATTGGATAGGTTAGGTGAGTGGGCAGATGCATGGCAAATGCAATATAATGTGGATAAATGTGAGGTTATCCACTTTGGTGCCAAGAACAGGAAGGCAGATTATTATCTGAATGGTGTCAGATTAGGAGAAGGGGAAGTTCAACGAGACCAGGCTGTGCTTGTACATCAGTCACTGAAAGTAAGCGTGCAAGTACAGCAGACAGTGAAGAAAGTCAACAAGAATGTCAATGACATATTGGCCTTCATTGCGAGAGGATTTGAGTTTAGGAGCAAGGAGGTCCTAGTGCAGTTGTCCACGGCCCTGGTGAGACCGCACCTGGAATATTGTGTGTAATTTGAGGAAGGACATTATTGCTATTGAGGGAATGCAGTGTAGGTTCACCAGGTTAATTCCCGGGATGGCGGGACTGACATGTGATGAAAGAATGGGTCAACTGGGTTTGTATTCACTGGAATTTAGAAGGGTGAGAGGGGATCTTATAGAAACATATAAAATTGTTAGAGGATTGGCCAGAGTAGATGCAGGAAAAATGTCCCCAATGTTGGGGGAGCCCAGAACCAGGGGTCCCAGTTTAAGGGATTGAGGACTGAGGTGAGGAAAAACGTTTTCACCCAGAGAGTTGTGAATCTGTGGCATTCTCTGCCACAGAAGGCAGTGGAGGCCAATTCACTGGATTTTTTTCAAGAGAGAGTTAGATTTAACTCTTAGGGCTAAGGGAATCAAGGGATATGGAGACAAAGCCGTAATGGGGTACTGATTTTAGATGATCAGCCATGATCATATTGAATGGTGGTGCTGCTCGAAGGGCTGAATGGCCTACTCCTGCACCTATTTTCTATGTTTCTATGTTGTCCACATTTGTGCCGTGAATTGCAAAATGGACTGCAACTAGGAAGAACACCATCTAAGCAGCTTTCCGTCCAAAACATTCAGATGAATATCTCTCTGGTTCATAGACCTCCCTATCTTTGTACTAGATGTGTCTTCAGGTTCAATGGTGTGACCAAAGGTTAACTCGGGGAAAAATGCATTCATCTTGTTCATCAATGATGTTTGGAGTAGGCAATCTCACCGGCTAGCAATTACAACTTCTACACGCTTAAAAACCCAAATGTCAATAAGAATTAATTTGTGAAAACTGATGTTTTGTTCATACATCTTAGACCATAAATTTAACAGGAGGAAACTATTGAGAATCTTTAGACAGTTCAGTTCGGCAGTTGTGGCATGCTTTTTTGGATTTATCGCAAGAGATTAAACTATCCGGTGGTTGTTTTAAGTTTGTTGATTATAACTCGAGATGAGTCATTGAGCTACTTATCACATCCCATTATTTTCAATGTTATCTTCGCAGGATATGGAAAACAGAAACTGTTGCATTAAGCTAAAAGCTCTTCTGTTAGTTGCACAAGTGGTTAACAAATTGTCATTTCTGCACCGGTGGTTGGATTTGATTCAAACTACTGGCCATGTATTATTTCCCTTTTCGCTGTAGGCCTCCTGTGTGGAATGTCATTAAGTATCCGCTAGCATGGGTTTATAGAATAAAAATGCTACAATTGGCAACCCCAATCTGAATGAAGATAAGGTTGGCGGCCCTTGAAAAGCAAATGTCAAAATGGCACAGCATGGGATATTCTTCTTCGCTTAGAATTAAAATTGATGCTTAACAGCTGTCATTGAATGGTCTGGATTAGGTGTGAGCACTGCATGTTGCCATTGTGTAACAACAATCCTTCTTTTTTCATAAACACCCTACTCTATAAAGGCACAAAATCCATCGTTGAACATAGAACAGCACAGCACAGGATCAAGGTCACAATGTCAATGCCGAACTTGATGCCAAGTTAAACTAATCACCACTCTCTGCAGTTGTTCCGTATCCCCCCCATTCCCCGCACATCCATGTGCCCATCTAAACGGCTCTTAAACACTGGACAGTCTATCTGCCTCCTGTATATATATATATTTTTTAATATCAAAAAATACTTTATTCAAGTAATAAATATCACTTACAAAACATCTTTTTTAACATGCCCATCCGACATTTCCGGAGGTTACCCATTCAATACAGGCATTTACTTCCAAATTTACATACATTTACTTACATTTACAGACATTAACCCAGTATCCCTTATTTGGAGGGGCGTCTCTCTCCACCACACCCTGCCCCCCATGTCCTGCAGCGGAAGGACCCTAGACTGTGCTCCTCCCCCACAGGGCCTTGGCGTTGGCTGCACCAAGCTTCAGTGCGTCCCTCAGCACGTACTCCTGCAGTCTGCAGCGGGCCAGTCGGCAACATTCCTTGACGGACATCTCGCTCTGCCGGGAGGCCAACAAAGCTCGGGGCAGACCAAAGAGCGCCTTTCACCGAGTTGATGACCTTCCAGCAGCACCTTCCTATCTGCCTCCAGTATCATCCCTGACAATGCATTTAAGACGCCCACCAATCTCAGTAAAAAACTTGCTCGCCCATCACCTTTAAACATTGGCCTTCTCACCTTAAAGCCGTGCCCTTGAATCCTTGATATTTCTACCCTGTGAAAACGATTCGGAACTTCTACCCATCATAAAGTATATGTCAATATATCGATCTGCTAATATTAAAAAGAGGTTCAATCAAATTTGTTTTTGTAAAATATATAATTAACTTTATGCATATTGAAGTAGTTCACTGCTCAGATGTAAGGATTGAGTCTTTAAGGTTAACTTGCACAATATTATAAAGCAATGTGTGGGACACAAGTGTTTTCTAACCCCAGCATATGTAAATTTCCCCGGTGTGGGACGAATAAAGGAATATATTATTATTTTCTAACCACAGCATATATCAGAGCCACTTTATGAAACTGTATTAACAAACTCAGAGACAAGCAGCCAAAGATAATGTCCTCTTAGAGATGAGTGTCATGGCCTTCATGTAATACCAGGTTTATCTTGGTGATGATATGGCACTCTGGCGCCTGTGAAAAATTAAACGTTGTCATTTTGTTTTCCAGCCGGATGACATGTATATTTATTAAAGGTGCATACCAGAACCTTTTTGTGTACAAATAAATCACTTGTCTTATGTATTGAGGGACAGCATATCTAGAACCAAGGCTATCTTCTCATTAGTATAAGAAAATAACTGCAGATGCTGGTACAAATCGATTTATTCACAAAATGCTGGAGTAACTCAGCAGGTCAGGCAGCATCTCGGGAGAGAAGGAATGGGTGACGTTTCGGGTCGAGACCCTTCTTCAGACTGATGTCGGGGGGGGCGGGACAAAGGAAGGATATAGGTGGAGACAGGAAGATAGAGGGAGATCTGGGAAGGAGGAGGGGAAGGGAGGGACAGAGGAGCTATCTGAAGTTGGAGAAGTCGACGTTCATACCACCGGGCCGCAAACTGCCCAGGCGAAATATGAGGTGCTGCTCCTCCAATTTCCGGCGGGCCTCACTATGGCACTGGAGGAGGCCCATGACAGAGAGGTCAGACTGGGAATGGGAGGGGGAGTTAAAGTGCTGGGCCACCGGGAGATCAGTTGCGTTAATGCGGACCGAGCGCAGGTGTTCAGCGAAGCGATCGCCGAGCCTGCGCTTGGTTTCGCCGATATAAATAAGTTGACATTTAGAGCAGCAGATGCAATAGATGAGGTTGGAGGAGGTGCAGGTGAACCTCTGTCTCACCTGGAAAGACTGTTTGGGTCCTTTGATGGAGTTGAGGGGGGAAGTGAAAGGACAGGTGTTGCATCTCGTGCGGTTGCAAGGGAAAGTGCCCGGGGTTAGGGTGGTTTGGGTAGGAAGGGACGAGTGGACCAGGGAGTTGCGGAGGGAACGGTCTCTGCGGAATGCAGAGAGGGGAGGGGATGGGAAGATATGGCCAGTGGTGGGGTCCTGTTGTAGGTGACGGAAATGTTGGTGGATGATATGTTGGATCCGCTGGCTGGTGGGGTGGAAGGTGAGAACGAGGGGGATCCTGTCCTTGTTGCGAGTGGGGGGAGGGGGAGCAAGAGCGGAGCTGCGGGATGTAGAAGAGACCCTAGTGAGAGCCTCATCTATAATGGAGGAGGGGAAGCCCCGTTTTCTGAAAAACGAGGACATCTCGGAAGCCCTAGTCTGAAACACCTCATCCCGGGCGCAGATGCGGCGTAGACGGAGGAATTGGGAGTAGGGGATAGACTTTTTGCAGGGGACCGGGTGGGAAGAAGTGTAGTCCAGATAGCTGTGCGAGTCGGTGGGCTTGTAGAAAATGTCCGTCACTAGTTTTTCTCCTGTGATGGAGATGGTGAGGTCCAGAACCGGGAGGGAGATGTCAGAGATAGTCCAGGTATATTTAAGGGCAGGATGGAAATTGGAGGTGAAGTGTATGAAGTCAGTGAGTTCTGCATGGGTGCAAGAGGTAGCACCAATGCAGTCGTCGATGTAGCGGAGGTAGAGTTCGGGGATGGGGCCAGTGTACGTCTGGAACATCCATGGTGAAAATGAGGGAGTGGGGGCCTGGGAACCGGAAGTTATCCAGGAGATGGAGAGCGTGTGAGGTGTCTTGGACATAGGTGGGGAGGGATTTAACCAGGGAGGATAGGATGGAGTCGAGGTAGGTAGAGATAAGTTCGGTGGGGCATGAGCAGGCAGAGACAATGGGTCTGCCGGGACAGTTGTGTTTGTGGATTTTGGGTAGGAGGTAGAATCGGGCCGTGCGGGGCTGGGGAACTATGAGATTGGAGGCACTGAGGGGTAGATCGCCGGAGTTGGTGAGGTCGGTGATGGTGCTGCTGATGAAGGTCTGGTGTTTATCGGTGGGGTCATGGTCCAGGGATAGGTAGGAAGAGGTGTCTGATAGTTGTCGTCTGGCCTCGGTGCGGTAGAGGTCAGCACGCCAGACTACCACAGCCCCTCCCTTGTCAGCGGGTTTAATTATTAAGTCCGGGTTGTTGCAGAGTGAGTGGAGGGCTGCACGTTCAGGAGGGGAGAGGTTGGAGTTAGTCAGGGGAGTGGAAAATTTGAGGCGGCCGATGTCACGCCGGCAGTTTGCGATAAAAAGTTCTAGTGAGGGTAGTAGGCCACACTGGGGGGTAAAAGTGGAGGGGGTCCGTTGGAGACGGGAGAAGGGGTCATCACTGGGGGGTCGGGGCTCCTTGCCATGGTAAAAGGCTTGGAGGCGGCGGAAGAAGAGCTCCACGTCATGGCGGACGCGGAACTTGTTGATGTGGGGGCGGAGGGGAACAAAGGTAAGGCCTCTGCTGAGGACCGACCGTTCGGTGTCTGAAAGGGGGAGGTCAGGGGGGATGGTGAACACCCGGCAATGGTGGGGGTTGGGGTCGGATGGAGGCAGGGGGGCAGGTGGAGGGGATGTATGGTGGGGGGGTGGTGGGTTAGCTGGGCAGAGGGGGGCATGAGGACCGATGTGGGGAGTACTGGGGGTCACCTGGCTGGAGGGGGAAGGGGGAGACCCAGTGGAACCCCTGCTGCAGTTACCTGTAGTAGAGGGTGGGCAGTGGCACCCAGCAGTGCTGAGGGGCTCTGCCTGGTGGGGGCTGTGGGCCCAGCACGGTGTGTGTGGGCCGGGTGGAGCTGCAGCCTGTTGTTGGTCCCGGGGGCCGGGTACAGCGACGGCTGTGACCTGCTGCTGGGCGGTTTAGCGGCGCGGGTCAGCACGGTCGCTGGGGGAGGCCCGCGGGGATCTGGAGTCCGGGTAAGTGACGGTCGGCTCGGTCAGCGGATGGCCGGGGAGGGCGTGGGCGGCGGTGAAGGGGTCGGGAAGGTCGGCGGCAGCGGTGAAGGGGTCGGGAAGGACGTGGGCGGCAGCGGCGTTGCAGAGGCCTCGCTCGTCGGCGGCAACGGCCCCAGGGAGGCGGTGGAGGTCGGCGGCGGCAGCCTCAGGTGAGCCTCGGCAATCGGCGGCCCCGGGGAGGCGGTGGAGGTCGGCGGCAACGGCCCCGGGGAGGCGGTGGAGGTCGGCGTCGGCGGCAGCGGCCCCTGGGAGGCGGTGGAGGTCGGCGTCCCCGGTTGCCTCCACCGACACTCCTCAGCAGCGACTCGACCGCCCGCAGGCCCGCAACTCCACCGCTACTCCGCACTGCCGGCCGGCACACCACGAGGCAGAGGCCCGCGGCGCCATTACTGCCACCAGGTGCAGTACCGCTCCTCACCGCCTCCCCGGGACCGCCGACTGCCGAGGCCTACCTGAGGCCATCACCACCCACCGCCTCCCCGGGGACGCCGACCTCCATCGCCTCCCCGGGGCCGCTGCCGCCGACGCCGACCTCCACCGCCTCCCCGGGGCCGCCGATTGCCGAGGCTCACCTGAGGCTGCCGCCGACCTCCACCGCCTCCCCGGGGCCGCTGCCGCCGACGAGCGAGGCCTCTGCAACGCCGCTGCCGCCGACCTTCCCGACCCCTTCACCGCCGCCCACGCCCTCCCCGGCCATCCGCTGACCGAGCCGACTGTCACTTACCCGGACTCCAGATCCCCGCGGGCCTCCCCCAGCGACCGTGCTGACCCGCGCCGCTCCACCGCCCAACAGCAGGTCACAGCCGTCGCTGTACCCGGCCCCCGGGACCAACAACAGGCTGCAGCTCCACCTGGCCCACACACACCGCGCTGGGCCCACAGCCCCCACCAGGCAGAGCCCCTCAGCACTGCTGGGTCCTACTGCCCACCCTCTACTACAGGTAACTGCAGCAGGGGTTCCACTGGGTCTCCCCCTTCCCCCTCCAGCCAGGCGACCCCCAGTACTCCCCACATCGGTCCTCATGCCCCCCTCTGCCCAGCTAACCCACCACCCCCCCACCATACATCTCCTCCACCTGCCCCCCTGCCTCCATCCGACCCCAACCCCCACCATTGCCGGGTGTTCACCATCCCCCCTGACCTCCCCCTTTCAGACACCGAACGGTCGGTCCTCAGCAGAGGCCTTACCTTTGTTCCCCTCCGCCCCCACATCAACGAGTTCCGCGTCCGCCATGACGTGGAGCTCTTCTTCCGCCGCCTCCGCCTCCAAGCCTTTTACCATGGCAAGGAGCCCCGACCCCCCAGTGATGACCCCTTCTCCCGTCTCCAACGGACCCCCTCCACTTTTACCCCCCAGTATGGCCTACTACCCTCACTAGAACTTTTTATCGCAAACTGCCGGCGTGACATCAGCCGCCTCAAATTTTCCACTCCCCTGACTAACTCCAACCTCTCCCCTCCTGAACGTACAGCCCTCCACTCACTCTGCAACAACCCGGACTTAATAATTAGACCCGCTGACAAGGGAGGGGCTGTGGTAGTCTGGCATGCTGACCTCTACCGCACCGAGGCCAGACGACAACTATCAGACACCTCTTCCTACCTATCCCTGGACCATGACCCCACCGATAAACACCAGACCTTCATCAGCAGCACCATCACCGACCTCATCACCTCCGGCGATCTACCCCTCAGTGCCTCCAATCTCATAGTTCCCCAGCCCCGCACGGCCCGATTCTACCTCCTACCCAAAATCCACAAACACAACTGTCCCGGCAGACCCATTGTCTCTGCCTGCTCATGCCCCACCGAACTTATCTCTACCTACCTCGACTCCATCCTATCCCCCCTGGTTAAATCCCTCCCCACCTATGTCCAAGACACCTCACACGCTCTCCATCTCCTGGATAACTTCCAGTTCCCAGGCCCCCACTCCCTCATTTTCACCATGGATGTCCAGTCACTCTACACTTCCATCCCCCTCAAGGATGGTCTCGAAGCCCTCCGTTTCTTCCTCGACTGTAGAACCAGCCAATCCCCATCGACCAACACTCTCCTCCGCCTAGCAGAGCTGGTTCTTACCCTCAACAACTTCTCCTTTGACTCCTCCCACTTCCTCCAAACCAGAGGCGTAGCTATGGGCACTCGCATGGGCCCTAGCTACGCCTGCCTCTTTGTCGGGTACGTCGAACAATCCCTGTTCCAGACGTACACTGGCCCCATCCCCGAACTCTACCTCCGCTACATCGATGACTGCATTGGTGCTACCTCTTGCACCCATGCAGAAATCACTGACTTCATACACTTCACCTCCAATTTCCATCCTGCCCTTAAATATACCTGGACTATCTCTGACATCTCCCTCCCGTTTCTGGACCTCACCATCTCCATCACAGGAGAAAAACTAGTGACGGACATTTTCTACAAGCCCACCGACTCGCACAGCTATCTGGACTACACTTCTTCCCACCCGGTCCCCTGCAAAAAGTCTATCCCCTACTCCCAATTCCTCCGTCTACGCCGCATCTGCGCCCAGGATGAGATGTTTCAGACTAGGGCTTCCGAGATGTCCTCGTTTTTCAGAAAACGGGGCTTCCCCTCCTCCATTATAGATGAGGCTCTCACTAGGGTCTCTTCTACATCCCGCAGCTCCGCTCTTGCTCCCCCTCCCCCCACTCGCAACAAGGACAGGATTCCCCTCGTTCTCACCTTCCACCCCACCAGCCAGCGGATCCAACATATCATCCACCAACATTTCCGTCACCTACAACAGGACCCCACCACTGGCCATATCTTCCCATCCCCTCCCCTCTCTGCGTTCCGCAGAGACCGTTCCCTCCGCAACTCCCTGGTCCACTCGTCCCTTCCTACCCAAACCACCCCAACCCCGGGCACTTTCCCTTGCAACCGCACGAGATGCAACACCTGTCCCTTCACCTCCCCCCTCAACTCCATCAAAGGATCCAAACAGTCTTTCCAGGTGAGACAGAGGTTCACCTGCACCTCCTCCAACCTCATCTATTGCATCCGCTGCTCTAGATGTCAACTTATTTATATCGGCGAAACCAAGCGCAGGCTCGGCGATCGCTTCGCTGAACACCTGCGCTCGGTCCGCATTAACGCAACTGATCTCCCGGTGGCCCAGCACTTTAACTCCCCCTCCCATTCCCAGTCTGACCTCTCTGTCATGGGCCTCCTCCAGTGAGGCCCGCCGGAAATTGGAGGAGCAGCACCTCATATTTCGCCTGGGCAGTTTGCGGCCCGGTGGTATGAACGTCGACTTCTCCAACTTCAGATAGTTCCTCTGTCCCTCCCTTCCCCTCCTCCTTCCCAGATCTCCCTCTATCTTCCTGTCTCCACCTATATCCTTCCTTTGTCCCACCCCCGACATCAGTCTGAAGAAGGGTCTCGACCCGAAACGTCACCCATTCCTTCTCTCCCGAGATGCTGCCTGACCTGCTGAGTTACTCCAGCATTTTGTGAATAAATCTATCTTCTCATTAAGCAGGCACACATGTTAGAATAAGAATCTAATGACATGGACCAAATAAGCATATTGTCACAAGAGAAACACATAGTACTGCAGATCCTGCTTTAACACAAAGTGCTGGAGTAAATCAATGGGTCAGGCAGCATCTCTGGAGGACATGGATGGGCAGAGTTTCAGGTTGGGACCCTTCTTCAGACTCAATATACATTGGGACAAAATATTGGGAGTTAGTGTTGTGCATTTGTCTTACCAAGTAACTGCATGGGTTGGAGATAGTTGCTATTGAGTACAAGGGAAATAGAAACTTTCTGGAGGAATGTTGTCATTGGAGATAATGGGTCTTTTCTTAGTGCCATCAGTATGATAATCCACACATAAATGGACAAAGAAATTCCTTAGGAATAAAACTACCAGATCATGTCCAAAGGCTAGTGACTATGTGGCATGTGTTTTTATGTAGCGGATCCTGAAATTACGCAACCGACAAGTGTGGGATTTGATGAGTGAGGGAGATTTGCTGAGGAGGGTGGAGAGTCCAGGAATTGCAGATGTTGGAATTGTGAGCAAAACACAAATTGCTGGAGAGATTCAACGGGCCATGCAACAAATGAGGAGGCAATGGACAGGTGACGTTTGTAGTCAGGATCCATTTTCAGACTGATTGTAGTAGGGCAGAGAATGCGGGAAAAGAGAGTTGAGGATGGGACAAAGCCGAGAAAGTGAAAGTTGGATGCAGGTAAGGGGGTGGAATAAGTAACAAAAAGCAGGCTGTGAAGAAGTGACAAAAGGGTGTCAGATAAGCAGATAGAAAGTGAAATGTTAAACCAGAGGAAAGGACACAGGTGGAAGGGAACAAGGAGGAGGGGAGAGAGGGGGTTTAAAAGGATATGAGGGTCCCGGGGATGAGAAATGAATGTACAATGGAGGGGATAGGAGCAGGGTGACTGGTGGAGTGGAAGATAGTGAGAGAAATGGATGCGTGCTGGGGTGATGGGGGTGGCTGGGCACAACAGGAAAGTGAGACGGGATAGGGGTGTATTACTAGAAATTGGAGAATTCAGTATTCAAGTCATTGGGTGGTTTCTTTACTACTTTTGTTCATTAAAGTAGAAGCAATGTTACCTGTGGGCACAAGAAGCAGCTAACTGGTGAGTATCAATCAAATGGATATTTTCTACCTCTCAGGAACTTTGGATTACAATAAGTATGGTTTAAAATAGACGAAAGTTCCAAGCACAACTAGTACTCTCAGTTAAAGTGGAGTAACGAGGTGTCGAGGCCAAGGTCGTGGATGGACAACTTGGACCTTTGGAATGCTCCTCCTGCAAATGTGGGAAATTGTGGAGAATTCCAGTGTTCCTGGCATGCAGTATAAGAAAATAACTGCAGATGCTGGTACAAATCGAAGGTATTTATTCACAAAGTGCTGGAGTAACTCAGCAGGTCGGGCAGCATCTCGGGAGAGAAGGAATGGGTGATGTTTCGGGTCGAGACCCTTACTGAAGAAGGGTCTCGACCCGAAACATCACCCATTCCTTCTCTCCCAAGATGCTGCCCGACCTGCTGAGTTACTCCAGCACTTTGTGAATAAATTCCTGGCATGCAGGATTTGTTTCCATCTGAAACTAGAGCCTTATTCCAGATGTGGTCCCACCAACAGTTAAAATAAGGCTCCCCATAATACACTCCATGCTCTCTGCAACCAAAGCTAACATCCCATTTGCCTTTAGAATTAATTGTTATACTTGGTTGCAAAAGGAAACATAAACAAAATACACCTAATGTTTAGTTTGCCTTGGTATATATAACAAAATACAAATGGAAAATAGAATTGATTCAGTGAACCATGGGATCACGAAAACAGTGATATCGCCACTCGTAACAGTGCAGCCTCCAGCTAAACATTTACATTACCCGGTGTGAATTCTCCCTCATTTACATCTTGCTACAGTTTTGTAGTGTATCCTTATTGAATACTTAATTCTCACTACACATATTATTATCTTCCAATAATGTAAAATAATTTCCTTTTGCTATTCAGGGTAGGAGGTAAATGGAACTATTTTTATTCATTTTAATCCTATCGCTCGTGAAGGAGAGTGCAAGGATTTTCTAGGTGAAATTTGTTAAGGTTAAATTATTGCCTAATGTTTAGTTTGTCTTGGTATATATCACAAATAAATGTTGTACCTGGGAATTACGATCTGGCATAAAGCAGTGTTGTCTTTACCAGTTGGTTGTTTGCTGAACAATACACCAGAGAAAAGGGAAAAGACCCTCGACGGTCTCAAGCCTCAGAATTGAACAGAAATTGATTTCACTTCAGGAATCATTTGCTGCTGCTTCTGAGAAATTAAACAGCCTGGCCATTATTCAAATTTTAAATGAAGCTGAATAGGATTTAGTAAGTTTGAAACATTTTATGTTGAATGAAGAAAGGATCAAAAGATAATTTCAGCACAGTTTTCAGCTCCTGTGCTAAAGCCATTCGTTACATGCTAATATAATGACCCAGAAATATTTAACAAATATTTCAATTCTGAATAAGGACCAGTTAATTACATTGAACATCTGGAAGTCCTGTACTATTTAGAACATTTATATACTAAAACTCTTGTTTGGTTGTTTATTTGTTCCTGAACTACAGCCAAAACGGTACACGATAGTGCGACAATTTTAGGCCCACCTTACTCACCGTCGTCCCTTTGGTGCTAATGGAAGAAGTTTCATTGAAATCGGTTATATTTTTTAAGTTATTCACATTTTAAAGTTTAAATCTATCCCCTAGGGAGGGAGGGAGGGAGGGGGGTGGAGGGAGGAATGAGGGAGGAAGGAGGGAGGAGGGAGGATAATGGGAGGTTGAGGGGGATGGAGTGGGGGGAGGTGAAGGGGGAGGGGAAAGGGGAGGGGAGGGGGAGGAGGGATGGGAGGAGGGGGTGAGGGAGGGGGGGAAGAGGGGAGGAGGGGGAGAGAGGGGAGGGGGAGGGGGAGGGGGGAGGAGAGGTTGCTGCACCAATGCAGGAGAGGTTTGGGCCCAATGGGTCCACTTGGTCTGTTAAAACATAAAACATATGTTTGGTTCACAATGTTTGGGCAGAACATGATGCAATGTTAAACTGATCTCATCTGCCTGTGCACGATCCATAACCCTCAATTCTCTGCACTTCCAGTGCTGGAGTAACTCAGTATCTCTGAGAACATGGATAGGTGACCTTTCAAGTTGGGACCCTTCTTCATAATCTAGAAGGGTCCTCAGTTGAAACGTCACCTATCCATGTTTTAGATTTAGATTTAGAGATACAGCGCGGAAACAGGCCCTTCGGCGCACCGAGTCCGCGCCGCCCAGCGATCCCCGCACATTAACACTATCCTACACACACTAGGGACAATTTTTACATTTTACCCAGTCAATTAACCTACATACCTGTACGTCTTTGGAGTGTGGGAGGAAACCGAAGATCTCAGAGAAACCCACGCAGGTCACGGGGAGAACGTACAAACTCCGTACAGACAGCACCCATAGTCAGGATCGAACCTGAGTCTCCGGCGCTGCATTCGCTGTAAGGCAGGAACTCTACCGCTGCGCAACTTCTCCAGAGATGTTGCCTGACCTGTTGAGTTACTCCAGCACTCAGCGTCTTTCTTTGTAAACAAGCATCTACAGTTCCTTGTTTTTAGAGAAGTAAAAATGGTTATCAACTGGAAGAGTCTCAACTGGTACTAATAAAATAATTTTGTGAATAGAGATTGTCAAAATATTGTCAAAAAATTACTGTAAAACCGACAAAACATAAAAATCTTAGCTGTGTTTTTCTATATGTTTCAGTCTATTACATTTTCTCTTCCTTGCTGCAATTTTTAAACTTTAATTATTTATCAAATATATCCCATTCTGTTATTCTAGTGTTCTTCCTGATACCATTCCAAAAACTGAAATTGTTAAATTATTGGACTATTATCCAAAAGAAGGCAGTTAATGCCACGAAAGACCCACCCCATCCTGGCTATCCTCTCTTCTTGCTGCTACATTAATAAAAAGGTATAGGAGCCTGAGAACCAATACCCCAGGTTCAAGAATAGTTTCTTCTCGCCAACCATCAGGGTCTCAAACCACTCTCCACAACCCTACCTCTGCACCGAACCACTGCAGACTTTGCATCACTCTGTTTGCTCTAGGAACATTGGTTTGTGCACTATCATGGTCTAATTAGAATAACTTCATTTGTTGTGTGTTTATTATTGTCATTGCTTCTAATGTGCCTGTGAATCTGCAGCGAGTAAGAATGTAATGGTTCCAGGTCATGACAAATAAACTCTTTTGACAAATGACCTGGAAAAGTGATCTGAAAATGCTCAAGCATTGAATGTTGCAGCAAAGGAACATAAAACAATCATATTTCTATGGAAATTAGCTTTGATGTCTAAAGCACCCTCAGTGACAATGGCTCTTCAGAAAGCCTCATTTGTGGAATATGTTCAAATAGCCACTTGAGGTGACAGAGAGCTACAAATTCAACACTCACGACCAAACACTGGGAGAAACAATGAAAGACTGTCAAGGTATTATCATATCATATCATCATATCATATCATATCATATCATATATATACAGCCGGAAACAGGCCTTTTCGGCCCTCCAAGTCCGTGCCGCCCAGCGATCCCCGTACATTAACACTATCCTACACCCACTAGGGACAATTTTTACATTTACCCAGCCAATTAACCTACATACCTGTACGTCTTTGGAGTGTATTATATCTTTGGACATTTTTTAATGTTGTGCACTCAGATATATATGTTGTTTAAGAGTTGAAACAATACAGTCAAGGCTGTTAGAGACAAAATGCTTTATACTTTGTTTGGTGTCACATGATTGCAGATTTTGGAATCTTGAGATAGACACAAAGTACTGGAGAAACTCAGCAGGTCAGGCAGCACCTGCAGAGAGAATAGATAGATGATGTTTTGGGTCGGGACCCTCCTTCAGATTTTGGGACCCTTCAGTTAGCGGAAGGATCCCGATCTGAAATGTTGTCTGTCCATTTTCCTCCACAGATGTTGCCTGACCTGATGAATTCCTCCAGCACTTTGTTTTTTGAATGGTTTTGGTGTGTGGGATTGTGACATCAATAGAGATGGCAGCTAAGTATACCAGGGAACTTTGTCCCCTGAGTCAGCCGCAAATGCAAAGCTAGCCTTTCATCAAAGAACTACTCTCAAAGCTTCCTCCAACAACAGCAATAGCATCAAACAAGTGAAAGTGGCATGAAGCATAGTATCATTAGCCATTCTCCATCCATTGTTCTTCAAATTTAAATGGTAATCATGTCAGCAGTAAGGAAAATAAATTTTAAAAGTCGACAAGAGACAAGAAGGTAAGTTTCTTTGAAGCACAAAAAGGGAATCCACATAATATTACGAACACTGCAGATGAGCTGAATATACTTAGTGCAGTATCTATACATCAACCGATGTGGGAGACAATGGGATTGCAAGGTGACAGTCCTGACTGACACAGTTACTAAAAATTCAGCAATGGTCTCTTACATTGTGGAGAGACCCATATGACAAACAGTAATCTTAGGAAGGAATGAGGTTGGTCTCAAGAATGATTCAGAACTACTTTTAAAAGTCTTGGAGCAGATGCAATTAATAGATTACACTGGGCAGCCAACAATAATAGGTCAGGATTATTAGCAAGATGAAAATTAATGGGCAGAGCTTTTCGAGCTACAGCATGGAAACAAGCCCTTTGGCCCACTGAGTCTATGGTGACAATCAATCACCCCCTTCACACGCGTTCTGTTTTTATCCCACTTTGTCATCCACTCCCCATGCACAAAGAACAATTTACAGAGGCCTATTAACCTACAAACCCGCACGTCTTTGGGATGCGGGAGGAAACCAGTGCACCTGGTGGAAACCCATGTAATCACAGGAAGAATGTGCAAACTCCACATGGACAGGACCCGAGGTCATGATTGAACCAGGGCCTCTGGTGTTTTGATGCAGCAGCTCTACTACCACGCCACTGTGCCATGCTTACTGTTCAGCCTGATTGTGGCCACATTAATGCATGGATTGTTAGATATTGACTGGGAAAGTCTTTGCAACTTGTCTGCGATGAATTCACTGCAGCAGCCAATCTAATTCTTCAGTAACGTTAGTAAGGTGTAATACTTTGAGTGAATTCTGCCATCTGGAGAAATGTCCATATGTTGCCCTGTAGACATTCTATAATCATTTTATTAAATGATTATCAACTAATGCAAGGTGTTCAAAACAAGAAAGACAAGGGGTGGCAAAGTGATGCAACAGTCCAGATCAATGGTCCTGAAACATTATTGTGGCACAGTGGTAGAGCTGCAGCCTCACAATGCCAGAGACCTAAGTTCAATCCTAACTCTGGGTGCTGTCTGTGCGGAGTTTGTATGGTCTCTGTGTGTCCGTGTGGATTTTTTCCAGGTTCTCCGATTTCCTCCCACATTCCACAGACGTGCAAGTTTGTAGGTTAATTGGCTTCTGTAAATTCTCCCTAGTGCATAGGATACAAAAGTGGGATAACGTGGAGCTAGTTAACCGGTAATCACCTGTTGGCATGAACTTGGTGGTCTGTATGGGCTGTTTTCGCGCTGTATCTCTAAAAACTAAAAAACAAACTTTATAACATCAACGGTATTTATTCACAAAGTGCTGGAGTAACTCAGCAGGTCGGGCAGCATCTCGGGAGAGAAGGAATTGGTGACATTTCAGGTAGAGACCCTTCTTCAGACCCTTCTTTATAACATCAACTGTCTCTTTCCCACAACAGACCTATTGAGTTCCTCCAGTTGTTTGTTTAGTGCATCTGGGAGAGGTGCTGCCTCACAATAGACAATAGACAATAGACAATAGGTGCAGGAGTAGGCCATTCAGCCCTTCGAGCTAGCACCGCCATTCAATGCGATCATGGCTGATCACTCTCAATCAGTACCCCGTTCCTGCCTTCTCCCCATACCCCCTCACTCCACTATCCTTAAGAGCTCTATCCAGCTCTCTCTTGGAAGCATCCAACGAACTGGCCTCCACTGCCTTCTGAGGCAGAGAATTCCACACCTTCACCACTCTCTGACTGAAAAAGTTCTTCCTCATCTCCGTTCTAAATGGCCTACCCCTTATTCTTAAACTGTGGCCCCTTGTTCTGGACTCCCCCAACATTGGGAACATGTTTCCTGCCTCTAATGTGTCCAATCCCCTAATTATCTTATATGTTTCAATAAGATCCCCCCTCATCCTTCTAAATTCCAGTGCATACAAGCCTAATTGCTCCAGCCTTTCAACATATGACAGTCCCGCCATTCCGGGAATTAACCTAGTGAACCTACGCTTCACGCCCTCAATAGCAAGAATATCCTTCCTCAAATTTGGAGACCAAAACTGCACACAGTACTCCAGGTGCGGTCTCACCAGGGCCCGGTACAACTGTAGAAGGACCTCTTTGCTCCTATACTCAACTCCTCTTGTTATGAAGGCCAACATTCCATTGGCTTTCTTCACTGCCTGCTGTACCTGCATGCTTCCTTTCAGTGACTGATGCACTAGGACACCCAGATCTCGTTGAACATCCCCTCTTCCTAACCTCACACCATTCAGATAATAATCTGCCTTTCTATTCTTACTTCCAAAGTGAATAACCTCACACTTATCTACATTAAACTGCATCTGCCATGTATCCGCCCACTCACACAACCTGTCCAAGTCACCCTGCAGCCTTATTGCATCTTCCTCACAATTCACACTACCCCCAGCTTAGTATCATCTGCAAATTTGCTAATGGTACTTTTAATCCCTTCATCGAAGTCATTAATGTATATCGTAAATAGCTGGGGTCCCAGCACCGAACCTTGCGGTACCCCACTGGTCACTGCCTGCCATTCCGAAAGGGACCCATTTATCCCCACTCTTTGCTTTCTGTCTGTCAACCAATTTTCTATCCATGTCAGTACCCTATCCCCAATACCATGTGCTCTAATTTTGCCCACTAATCTCCTATGTAGGACCTTGTCGAAGGCTTTCTGAAAGTCGAGGTACACCACATCCACTGTCTCTCCCCTGTCAATTTTCCTAGTTACATCCTCAAAAAATTCCAGTAGATTTGTCAAGCATGATTTCCCCTTCGTAAATCCATGCTGACTCGGAATGATCCTGTTACTGCTATCCAAATGCTCAGCAATTTCGTCTTTTATAATTGACTCCAGCATCTTCCCCACCACTGATGTCAGACTAACTGGTCTATAATTACCCGTTTTCTCTCTCCCTCCTTTCTTAAAAAGTGGGATAACATTTGCTATCCTCCAATCCACAGGAACTGATCCTGAATCTATAGAACATTGAAAAATGATCTCCAATGCTTCCACGATTTCTAGAGCCACCTCCTTAAGTACCCTGGGATGCAGACCATCAGGCCCTGGGGATTTATCAGCCTTCAGTCCCATCAGTCTACCCAAAACCATTTCCTGCCTAATGTGGATTTCCTTCAGTTCCTCCATCACCCTAGGTTCTCCGGCCCCTAGAACATTTGGGAGCACCAATGGCCCAGGTTCAAGGCCAATCTCCAGTGCTGTCTCTCTGGAGTTCGCACGTTCTCTTTGTGACTGTGTGTTTTGTCCGGATGCTCCAGTTTCCTCTGATATCCTGAAAACATGTCAGCTGGTAGGTTAATGTAAATTGCCACTGGTGTGCTAGTGAGCAGTTGAATCTGAGAGCAGGTGGAATGTGACATGAATAAAATGGGAATGTGGTAAGATTAATGTAAATGCGTTTGCAAGGACACTGTGGGCAGAAGGGCCTGTTTCCATGTTGTAAGACTCTGCTGCTGCCTCATTCGCCAGAGACCCAGGTTCAATCCTGAATACAGGTGCTGTCTATGTGGAATTTGTATGTTCTCCCTGTGACTGCGTGGGTTTACTCTGGGTGCTCTACTTATCTCCCAGATGTCAAAGGCATAAGGTCAGAAGGTCATAAGTGATAGTAGTAGAATTAGGCCATTCGGCCCACCATCTACCCCGCCATTCAATCATGGCAGATCTATCTTCCCTTCTTAACCCCATTCTCCTGCCTTCTCCCCATAACCTCTGACACCTGTATTAATCAAGAATCTATCTATCTCTGCCTTAAAAATATCCACGGCCTCCACAGCCTTCTGTGGCAAAAAAAAATCCACAGATTCACCCCCCTCTGACTAAAGAAATTTCTCCTCATTTCCTTCCTAAAAGAACGTCCTTTAATTCTGAGGCTCTGACCTCTAGTCCTAGACTCTCCCTCTACTGGAAACATCCTTTCCACATCCGCTCTAGCTTTTCACTATTCTATGTGTTTCAATGAGGTCCCCCCTCATTCTTCTAAACTCCAGCGAGTACAGGCCCAATGCCGAAAAACTCTCATCATATGTTAACCTACTCATTCCTAGGATCATTCTTGTAAACCTCCACTGAACCCCCTCCAGTGCCAGCACATCCTTCCTCAGATATGGTGCCCAAAATTGCTCACAATATTCCCAATGCGGCCTTAGAATTCCAAACAAGCTAAATACTCAACAGAATGGAATTGTCAATATAAAGGTTTGTCATTAAAAGTTTTGTGCATTAGCCAAATATTGGTAAAGGGTTGCCTGCTGTTCGGCAGTGGTGTAGAGTGACATTGTCTCAGACACCATAACCAAGGAAATGGTCCATGTTTACTATTTCAAAGAGTCCATGTTGATTTTTGTCGAAAGAAAAAAGATAATTTCCTTGTGTTCATTGATTTCACTCAAAATGGATTGAAATCAATATATATATATACTTGTACTGCAGCAGAATGTAACACAAGAGCTGAGAGAGCTCTTTGCTGCACATTTATTACTGGCAGAATTAATAGCCAACAGTGGACCAAAGTTCACTTTGAATTGATCCGAGCATCTTGAGCGAAGTAACAGCGTCATATATTTGTTTCAACTGCATCACCTGTGTGCAGTTGGGCAGAAGAGGGATCTGTACGGGTGTCAAAAGGCGTCTCGAAGAAGCAAGAGTTCCAAGATTACTCAAGCTTCACGATGACTCATTAATCGGTTAAATTGCTGTGGAAATGCCATATGGCTCTAGACTGGTTTATTCCAGCACAGTTACTAATGTCTCATCATGCGATTAAGTTTGGTACAGCCAAATTTAGAGAATTCAGCTATTGAAACGAGTTCAATGTTTTAGTGTGGGAAGGAACTGCAGTTGCTGGTTTAAACCGAAGATAGACACAAAAAAATTGGAGTAACTCAGTTGGTCAGAAGCATCTTTGGAGAAAAGGTTTAGGTGACGTTTCAGGCTGAGACCCATCTTCAGATTTTACATACTACTATTAGTAATATGTATATTAGTTACTAGTATATTAGTAATACATACTGTATTAGTTTAGTTTAGTTTATTATTGTTTGAGATACAGTGAAAAGCTTTTTGTTGCATGTTTTCCAGTCAGCGAAAAGACAATACATGATTACAATCAAGCTGTCCACAGTGTACAGATAGACAGTCCGATGAAAGATAGTTCGAAGGTCTCCAATGAGATACATGGGGGATCAGGACCACACTCTAGCTAGTGAAAGGACGGTTCAGTTGCCTGATACCAGTTGGGAAGAAACTGTTCCTAAATCTGTACCTCTTGCCTAATGGAGAGGGGAAAAGAGGGAGTTACCGGGGTGAGACTTCTCCATGATTATATGGATTGCCTTGCTGAGGCAGTGTAGAAGGAGTCAATGGAAGGGAAGTTGGTTTGCATGATGGTCTGGGCTGCGTTCACAACTTTCTGCAATTTCTTGGATTCTTGGATGGAGCTGTTCCCAAACCATACTGTGATGCATCTTGCTAAAATGCTTTATGCGGTGCATCTGTAGAAGGCAAAGAACAGCATTTCTAACTGAATGAAGAAGTCTGACAAGTGTGCAGGCATGAGGTCCAGCAATCTCACCTCCGTGATGTAGTTCAAATATGAAGGATAAAAAATACTTTGGTGCTTCTAGAAATCATGTCAGAGAAGTTCATGTACATCAAATAATCACAGCATGAGCTGTTTCAGTCGACACTGATGTAACGCAAGATGACAAATCTATTCCTGTTTTCGATACAGAGTTAACCACTGTTCAAGAGCCACAGAGTAGCGGTGAGTCAAGTCAAGGGGTTGTGAGTTCCGTGGTTCTAGGAAGAAGCACATCATTTGAGTCAAGTGCACACATGAGGGGGCCAAACTGACGAAGGAAACTAGAAAACAGACTAAATCTGTAATGATCATATGTGACTGTGAAAAATGTTCAGACATTTTCTTCAAGGAGTGAAAGGAGCATAATGTATTTGTATATATTCATAGATTTCATGCACTAATGTCATTGCATATGTGTTTGTGAGTTCATTGCTCATAGACTTGAAGTAAACATTCTTGCTTGTAGCTCCTGTATTGTACGATTATTGCAGTAGATAGACCTTACCAGAGTCCCAGGTGTCTCCAAGGCTGATTGTAGAATACAATACAAGAAGTAATTAAAGAAAAAGAAAGGCGCTGCACTAAATTTTGGTTTGGAATGTTTCGTTATCGGTTTTGTAAAGATCATTCCTTTTCTTTGTACAGCACAACGTCGCTGTCGAATGAGAGTAAACTACTGGTTACAGCTTTTGGAAAGGATTTCACGGCAAATGGCGTGTGTCTCAGCTTTCCTTTCCCTCATGTGAATGACCTTCAAGCTGCACTCAAAGCTATGGTGCCAGTGAGTTATGGGCCTTTCACACTTCCCAACAAAAAAAACATTAATGTGCCATTACTTGTGCGATATCCTGTGAACAACAGATTGCGAAAGCTTTCGACCTTTATTCACACTACCCACAAAGTAAAATTTGTGAGCTTGATAGCAATTACAGGGAAGAAAATGTCAGCAACTATGCTCCAGTATTACATTGAAAGGCCATCTCATGCTGTGAATTGAGATCGTCAGTGGCACCATGGTGATGTTGACTGTTATCCAGAAAACATCAGTAACCAAATCAACAGACAGATTCGTCATCGTTAAGCCATTATCACTTCCTTAATATTCTACTATTTCACAGCTGTTTGTAGAAATGACCGATAATACTGATGTGAAAAGAGAATGTAAATATTGATTTCCCATTGTCTTTCCACAGTCACGATACTATTAATAATACGATACAATACTATATAATAAATATCATTGGGCACCCATTGTCTTGCTTCTCCTCAGTGACATCTGAGAGCCAGCATTACTAATGATTTTTATAGTATGCACATCATTTGAATATAAAGGTCATCTGTGCAACAAAATCTACAGTGCATGGCATCAAGGAAGGCAAGAAAAGTGCATGACAACCCACCCACTCCCCACCAACTAATGCTTAAGTGAATTGGCAGTCAACTTTTTGCTTGATGGTTATATCCTGAAAGAGTCTGCTGGAGCATGTTTAGAGGGAATCTGGGCATCAGCTGCACAGTGGGCGCTACAGTGGTGCAGCAGTCGTGCTACTGCCTTAGAGCACCAGAGACCCGGGTTCGATCCTGACTATGGGTGCTGTCTGAATCTGGGCATCAGCTCCCACAGACCTAGTAGAAGACACAAAGTACTGAAATAACTCAGCGGGTCAGTCAGCATCTCTGGAAAAAAAGGTTAGGTGACATTTCAGGTCGGGACTCTTCTTCACTCATAAAGAAACCACGCAATACTCCAAATGCAGTCTAACCGACATCCTACAAAGCTGCATCATGTCTTCTTGACTCTTATACTTTACCACTCTAGCTATTTGTGTTGCCAATTTTAGGAAGTCAGACACTTGGTCCCCAAGATCCCTCTGTACATCGTTGCTGTTAAGGGTTAATTGTATATTTTTCCCATTACATTCGACCTCCTAATGTACACACCTCACACTCGCTCAGATTAAACTCCAACTGTAATTTCTTAATTTCTGTAACTGATCTCTATTAGTCCCACATTAACATTAGTCCCACATCAGATGATGTTTTTACAACAATCTGCTGGAGGAACATAAGGGGTTAGACAGCATTTGTGGAGGGAAATGAACATTGGAAGTTTTATTTGACATACCATTTGGGTGGTTTAGAGACTTTAAAGTCATACAGCAAGAAATGGAAGCCCACCACTTCAAGGCCCACCTTTATGCCCATCGACACTAATTCCATTTGTACACGTTTGAACTGTATGCTCCTCTCCATTATCTATTTAAGGGTCTGTCTAAATACTTTTTAACCTTAATAATTGTATTAAATTCCACCACGTTCTCTGGCAGCGAGGTTCAGATATCAACCACAGTCTGTATAAAAAACTTAAAGATTCCCTATAAAACCTATTTGCAGCTTAAAACTATGCCCGCTTAGTCTCTTCCATGTGGGGAAGATATTTCCTTGTAATCATATATTTCTATCAGGTCACGCCTGAGTCTCCTTTGCTCTAGGGAGAATAAGCCAGAAACAAGATAAAAATAGTACTTATGTGACTGGAGTGGAGCTTTTCTCATTTTTGCACATCTTTGAACAGTTTGCTGCACAGCTCAGTAAAAACTCAGGCTTTGAAGACATCCTCCCTGTGCAGTTGTGTACACTATAGATACCATGGAGAAGATGGGAGCAATGGACTGAGGAAAAAAGCACCATCTACTCTCAAAGCAACTCTGCGCCAGCAAGCTTGGCACCAGGAGGTGCAGTCCAATGTGCCGGGAAAGGGGGCAGCTCGGAGACCCACAATAAGAGCCTGGCAGGAGATGACTACAGATATCTTCACATTGGCGAGGCTGCACATGGAGTATTATAGACACAAGAGACTGCAGATGCAGGTTTACAAAATAAATATAGAAACATAGAAAATAGGTACGGGAGGAGGCCATTCAGCCCTTCGAGCCAGCGCCGCCATTCATTGTGATCGTGGCTGATCATCCACAATCAATAACCCCTGCCTGCCTTCTCCCCATATCCCTTGATTCCACTAGCCCCTAGAGCTCTATCTAACTCTCTCTTAAATCCATCCAGTGATTTGGCCTCCACTGCCCTCTGTGGCAGAGAATTCCACAAATTCAGAACTCTCTGGGTGAAAAAGTTCTTTCTCACCTCAGTTTTAAGAAGGCACAAAGTGCTGGAGTAATTCAGCAGGTCAGGCAGCAATTCTGGAGATCAATCGGTTACGTTCCAGGTTAGGACTCTTCTTCAGCTATTCTTCTATTGCAATGTTTAAGAACCATTTAGACAAGTAGATAGATAGAGTAGATTTAGTGGGATAAGAACCAAAAGCAGGCAGATGGGACTAGTTCAGGTGGGGCATGCAGGTCAGCTCGGGCAAGTTGGGCCAAAGGGCCTTTGACTCTAGGTCTCTTGGACTCCATAATTCAATGGTCATCCTGTTGGCTTGTAAACTGCCTGGATGGAATATGAGGTGTTGTTCCTCTAGGTTGTGTTTGGACACACCCTGGTAGTGGAGGGGAACATGGACAGAGAAGTCGATGTGGGATTGGGAAAGTGAATTGAAATGACTGACAATTTGAACAGAGCATATACTGCGTTTAGTGTCACTGATGTACAGGGTGCTACATCAGGAGCACCAAATGCAATAGACTAAGTGGGAGGGGGCAGGCAAATCACTGTCACACCTGGAAGGACTGTTATGGTACCCAGATGATAGTGAGGCTGGAGGTGTGGGCATAGATTTTGCACCTCCTGTGATTCCAGTGGATTGTGCTTGGGGAGGGGAAAAGGATGGGTGGGAAAGGGCGAGCATCAAGGAAAGAATGGTCCCTACAGAAAGCAGAAGGGGATGGAGAGGGAGAAGTGTGACTGATGTCATGTGGTATCATGTTGTAGCTGCAGAAACATTGAAGCTTGATGTGCTGGATGTGAAGGCTTGTGGAGTGAAAGATAAGGACTGTGAACTCTAGCCCAGTTCAGTTTGGGTGGACATGGGGTAAAACCAGAAGTACAGGATATAGAGAGGAGAGACAGGTGAAGGCTTGGTCAACTGCAGATGAAGGGTCTCCACTGAAACATAGACTGTCCACTTCCTTCCACAGATGCTGCATGACCCGATGAGTTTCTCCAGCAGTTTTCCTTTCTTTGCCGAGAAGGCCTTTCCAATTGTTGGAATGTCTAGAACTATAAGTTATAATTTAAGGGCTCAGCTATTTAATTCTTTAATAGAGGAACGTTATTTCACGGGAGAGGTTGCGAAATGACATTACACGTTGTTGACCATTCTTAATAAAAGTTAAATAGTCAAAAACAAAGGAGTGGTAACTCTGGTGGTGCAAGGAACTGTAGATGCTGGAATGCAGAGCATAAACCACATGCTAGAGGAACTCAACAGGTCAGGCAGCATCCGATGACAGCCGATGTTTTGGGTCGGGATCCTTCTTCCAACTCAGTGTGCTAACGTTGTTTTTGTCTCTACAGGTGTTGTCTAACCATCTGAATATTTCCAATTCTTTCCTGCTGTGCTATTCATTACCTATCTGTTTGAAACTCATATGATCCAGGAGTTCGTAGGCACATGATTGTCACTCGCCTGAAATGTTAACTATATTTCTCACACTTAATTGATGTTGCTTAACATGCTGAAGTTTATCCATTTATTTATTCATTCGCAGGATGTGAATGTCGCCGGTATTGCCAACTTCTATTGTCCATGTCAATTTTCATCTGAACCAAGGAGGCATTTCAGCCACATCAATAGTCTAAAGTCACACAGAGGTTAGACAAGATAAGGATGGCAGACTTTCTTTCCTGAAGAACATTACTGAACCAGATGGCAGTTTACGATATTTCATTCATTTCGTCATTTTCTTTACCGAGGCTAGATTTGTCTTTGCATTCCTGATTTATTTCATTGCTTGTATTTAAGTTCTCCAGCTGCCACAGTTGGCTCAAGCTAATGTATCCGGAACCAATGGTCCAGAGCCCTGGCTCTTAGCCCAGTCAGTTGACCACTGTGCCCATCATCAGTGCCAGGCTTTATTTCAGACTTTCACCACCCAGGTTCAGTTAATTTGCCAAGCACTGATCAGTTCAGGCTCTCAACCCACTATATTTAGCTTCCAATGTTCTGCAACACAAAGACCTGTTTTATATTCTCACAAAACTATATTTCTCTCAGGCCTTGCCTTTGGTGTTTAACTGTGTTCAAAGTGACTCCTGGTATTCATCCATCTAGTTTTTCTATTTTTGTTAACAATGTGGTGCAGCCGTTAGAGCGGCAAACCCACGACGCCGGAGACCCGGGTTTGACCCTAACCTCTGGTGCTTTCTGTGGAGAGTTTGCATGTCCCGGGGAGCCATGCGCGCCCCGCCGAACAAGGTACATGAAAAACTTGAAATTAAAAAGTGAAAACAAAAAGAAAATAACAAGTGACTGTGACGGGAATGCACCTCGGCGGGCCCGGCGCCCCACGGGCCTCCCAGGGGACCGAGGAGAAGCCGGGCGATGAGGCCTGCCTGGGTCAAAGTAGCCTCAGCGGCGGCGAAGATGGGTGCCTCAGTGGCGGCAGCGGGTGCCTTGGCGATATCAAGAGCCTCGACTGCAACATTAGCCCCGGCGGTAGTGGGGCCTCGGTGGCAACGGGAGCCTCGGCGTTAGTGGAGCCTCGGTGGCATCGGGGGCCTCTGCGGCAGTGGGGCCTTGAGATCGACTTGCAATCAACAGTTAATGAACGTGAGGGGGGAGGGAAAGATAATAGGGACCCAACGTGAGGGGACTGCCGTGGGGGACGGTGGGAGAACAAAGGGGAACCCGGTGTGGGGAAGGTGGGGGGGCACTCTAGATTAGAATCCTCTGCCCAGGGGATAAGTCTGTGTTTGTTTGTTCATTTGTTTCGGTGAAGGCGCCATGCACACGACAGCCAGCCAACAGGTAGACACAAAATGCTGGAGTAACTCTGAAGAAGGGTCTCGACCCGAAATGTCACCCATTCCTTCTCTCCAGAGATGCTGCCTGTCCTGCTGAGTTACTCAAGCATTTTGGGTCTACTTTCGATTTTCGCTGGCAGACCAATTTCCCTCCGGGGATGAATAAAGTTTTGTCATATTGTATCGTATCGTATCGTATGTTCTCCCTGTGACCAAGTGGGTTTCCACCGGGTGCTCCGTTTCCCTCCCACATCCCAAAGATGTGCAGGTTTGCAGGTTAATTGGCCTCTGTAATTGCCCCTTTTGTGTGGGGAGTGGATGTGAAAGTGGGATAACACAAATAGTGTGAACAGGTGATTAAAGGTTGATGTGGTCTCGTTCGGTCAAATAACTTGTTTCAAAACCGCATCTTTCAATTCAATTCAATGGTGGTACTGGACATGAGAGTAAAATAATGGAATGTTGGTAACAATCAGGCTAATGAGCTATCTTCTATATATTGCTATTATCCACTATAGATCTGGAAAATTGCAATAGTTGTTTGTGGGAAGGAGACAGTAGCTTGGAAAACAAACAAGAGATAACCTAGTATTCAATATCAGAGTCATCATGACATTCAAGTCGTTACCAGCTTTGGCCGTTGGAATCTACATTTCCATATATTGCTTCAGGTAAGCCATCTGCTGCATAGACTTGGGGGTATTAGTTGTGTCTTTTTGCACTATTTGCACTATTATTGTTTGTTTATTTGTTTTTATACATGTATGTGTGCGCGCGTGTGTGTGTGTGTATATATATATATATATATATAGGAAGAATCTGCAGATGCTGGTTTGAACCGAAGATAGACACAAAAAGGCTGGAGTAACACAGCTAGACAGACAGCATCTCTAGAGAGAAGGAAGAGAAGGAAAAGATTTTGGGTCGAGACCCTTCTTCAGACTGGTTAGGGATAAGGGAAACAAGAGATATCGGTGATGATGTAGAGAGATAAAGAACAATGAGGGAAAGATATGCAAAAAAGTAACGATGATAAAGGAAACAGGCCATTGTTAGCTGTTTGTAGGGTGAAAACGAGAAGCTGGTGCGACGTGGGTGGGGGAGGGATAGAGAGAGACGGAATGCCGGGGTTACTTGAAGTTAGAGAAATCAATATACATACCATCTGCCCAAACAAAATATGAGATGCTGTTCCTCCAATTTGCAATTTTCCTCACTCTGACAGTGGATGAGACCTAGAACAGAAAGGTCAGTGTGGGAATGGGAAGGAGAAATAAAGTGTTTAGCAACCTGGAGATCAGGTAGGTTCAGGCGAACTGAGCAAAGATGTTCAGCGAAACCATCGCCCAGTCTGCGTTTGGTCTCGCCGAAGTATAAGAGTCCACATCTTGAACAATGGATACAGCAGATGAGGTTGGAGGAGGCACAAGTGAACCTCTGCTTAACCTGAAAGAACTGTTGGGGTCCCTGGACAGAGTCGAGGGAGGAGGTAGAGGGTCAGGTGTTGCATCTTCTGTGTTGCAGGGGAAGGTACCTGGAGTGGGAAGATATGAGCTAACCATGAGTTGTGGAGGGAACTGTCTCTGGGGAAGGCAGAAAGGGGTGGTGATGGGAAGATATGGCTCATGTTGGGATCCCGTTGGAATTGGCGAAAATTTCAGAGGATTATGTATTATTTGCAATGGCTAATGTGGTGAAAGGTAAGGACTAGGAGGACTCTGTCTCTGTTGCGACTAGAGGGGAGGGGGAGCAAGGACGGAGCTGCGGGGTACCGAGGAGACATGAGTGAGGGCCTCATCTATGATGGGAGAGGTGAACTCCCGTTCCCTAAAGAATGAGGACATCTCGGATATCCTGGTATGGAACACCTCATCTTGGGCGCAGATGTGGTGTAGATGGAGGAATTGGGAGTAGGGGATAGTCTTTGCAGGAAACAGGGTGGGAAGAAGTGTGGTCGAGATAGTCGTGGGAGTCAGTGGGTTTGTAATAGATGTCAGTCATTAGTCTATTTCCTGTGATGGAGACTGTGAGATCAAGAAAGGGGAGGGAGGTGTCAGAGATGGTGCAAGTAAATTTGAGTGCAAGATGGAAATTAGTGGTGAAGTTTATGAAGTCCATGAGTTTTGCATGGGTGCAGGTTGTAGCACCGATGCAGTTGTCAATGTAACGGAGATAGAGTTCGGGGATAGGGTTAGTGTATGCCTGGAACAGGGATTGTTCAATGTACCCTACAAAGAGGCAGGCATAGCTGGGGCCCATGCTACGCCTCGGACATGGAGGAAGTGGGAGGAGTCAAAGGAGAAGTTGTTGGGGGTGAGGACCAACAGAGTAGAGTGTTAGTAGAGGGAAATTGGATGGTTCTGCGGTCACAATAACAATTAGCATCTTGCTAAGAACGTATTCTCTCACTAATTGAACACTAATAGCTTATTTCATAGACTTTGATAAGTATAATAATAATTTTCCTATTGTTTAACTGATGCCATTGTTCTTTGAGCATTAAAAATAAAACCATTTTTTACATCACAAAAAAAGCCTAATATTGTTCTTTGGACAAATTATGATCCAGGTTTGATACTGTGAATTCTCTAAAAGTTGTTCCTCAGGTGAATGATGAGTAAAGTTTGTGCTGAATTCCATGTTACCTAAAGGCCAAGGCACTTGTGAGATGGGCAAGGTAACCAGTAAATATAAGAGAACATGCCACATTCATTTTCAGTCTGAAGAAGGGTTCCAACCCAAAACGTCACCCATCCTTTTTCTCCAGCGATGCTGCCTGACCTGCTGAGTTACTCCAGTACTTTGTGTCTATTTTCAGTACAAACCATCATGTACAGTTCCTTTCTACACATGCCATATTATTAGATACTCCTCAATGTTGTATTTTATATATTTGAGCACAATTAACACTTTAACACTAAAATCTGCCTACATTATACAGTGCGGTTAGACAGCTTAAGGATACAAAACATTGGATGGCTTAATAATTCACAGAAAAATAATAATGATCATAAGGAATAGGAGTAGAATTTGGCCATTCGGCCCATCAAGTCTATTCCGCCATTCAATCATGGCTGATCATCAGTCTGAAGAAGGGTCTCGACCCGAAACGTCACCCATTCCTTCTCTCCCGAGATGCTGCCTGACCTGCTGAGTTACTCCAGCATTTTGTGAATAAATGGCGGATCTATCTCTCCCTCCTAATCACATTCTCCTGCCTTCTCCCCGTAACCTCGGACATTTGTACAAATCATGAATCTATCTATCTCTGCCTTAAAAATATCCACTGAGTTGGCCTCTGCAGCCTTCTGTGGCAAAGAATTCCACAGATTCACCACCCTCTGACTAAATAAATTGCTCCTCATCCCCTTCCTAAAAGAACATCCTATAATTCTGAGACTATGACCTTAAGTTCTAGATTCTCCCATAATGGAAACATCCTCTCCACTCTATCCAAGCCTTTCACTATTCCATATGTTTCAATGAGGTCCCCCCCTCATTCTTCTAAACTCTAGCGAGTACAGGCCCAGTGTCGACAAACCCTCATCATAGGTTAACCTACTCACTCCTGGAATCATTCTTGTAAACCTCCTCTGGGCCCTCTCCGGAGCCAGCATATCCTTCCTCAGATATACAATACAATACGATACAATACAATACAATATATCTTTATTGTCATTGTACCCAGGGGTACAACGAGATTGGGAATGCGCCTCCCATACGATGCAATAATTTAAGTAATTTAGACAACAGCAACCCAACGAAACAATTGTAACAGTTTTAGACAGGCTAAAGTGCAAGTTGATCTATGCGTTGTGACCATCCGGCTCAGCAGGACCGGTTCATAGCAGCTATGGCCCTGGGGATGAAGCTGTTCCTGAGTCTGGAGGTGCGGGCGTAGAAGGCCTTGTATCGTCTGCCCGATGGAAGGAGTTCGAACAGACTGTTCGAACAGATATGGTGCCCAAAATTACTCACAATATTCCAAATGTGGCCTCACCAGCACCTTATAGATCCCCAACATTACATCCCTGTTTTTGTACACAAGCCCTCTTGAAATAAATGCTAGCATTGAGTTTGCTTTCTTTACTACCGATTTGATTTGCATATTAACTCTTTGGGGATCCTGCACCAGCACTCCCAAGTCCTCTGATTTCCACCTCTGATTTCTGCATTCTCTCCCCATTTTGAAAACTGTTTACGCATTTATTCCTACTACCAAAATACATGACAACACACCTAGCTGCACTATATTCCATCTGCCACTTCTCGGTTGTTATCCTTTGTAACTGAATATTGCTACCGTAATAAACTTCTTTAACAAAGTACAAGCCTTCAGACTCGCCATATTGGTGACCCCGACGTGATCTAGCCGATCACCTACGATGCAGGGACAAGACGCCCCTGCTCCGGTTCTAACGCCCGGCGTACCGCGGCTAAACGCGGTCAGCGTTCATCTTTCTCCGTTTTGGGCGCATCAACCACACCTTCGGTTTGCGCATGCTGAAGCACAGTTCCACCTGAGAAACATCTCGGTGGATGAGACGAAATATTATTACCTGGTCCGCGCGGGTGATGCAGTTCATCACCTCCCCTCCTGCAGATGGCAAGTACAAGGCGCTGAAGGTAATCATGCTTCGAACCTTCGGATTTAGTAGGCATGATCGAGCTGAGAGGCTTATGCATCTACCAGATCTCGGAGATCGGCTGCCGTCCGTCCTCATGGCCGAAATGTTGGCGCAGGCAGGCGGACACAAGGATTGCCTCATGTTTGAGCAGGCATTCCGGGAGCAACTTCCAGAAAACGTTAGGCTTATGCTCATGGATTGTTTTTTCGAGGACCCCGTGGCATACGCGGAGAAAGCTGATGCACTCATGGCGTCGAAATCGCGAAAGTACAGTTCGATCAACAGAGTCTCGGCACCATTGGGCAGCCCGCCGCGACACCAAGATGGCGCCGGGACTCCCGCCATTTCTCCGAGACCCCGCCAAAAGGATCCGCACAAGCGCGGCTGGTGTTATTATCATGTGAGATGGGGTGGAGAAGCTCGCAACTGCCGCTCACCTTGCACTTTCTCGGGAAATGCCTCGGCCGATCGTACATAGACTGCTCCACCGCCTGCCACCCCGCCCAGCCCGACTGTCCAGGCCGTAGTCGCAGCCTCCGGCCCGTATGCTGAGGTCCTGGTTGAGTTTCCGGAGCTGCTCATTCAGCGTTTTGACGCTCCTTCTGCAAAGCACGGCGTTGTCCATTATATTTCCACCGAGGGGCCCCCAGTTTTCGCTCGGGCCCGGAGATTGCCGCCGGACAAACTAATGGTGGCGCGTGAAGAATTTCAGAAGATGGAACAAATGGGCATTGTCTGTCGTTCCGACAGCCCGTGGGCCTCTCCGTTGCATATGGTCTCCAAAGCATCTGGGGGGTGGAGACCATGTGGAGATTACCGGCATCTTAACGCCATCACCACTGCAGACCGCTACCCCATACCGCACATCCAGGACTTCTCGTCTAGTCTGGAAGGTGCTACGGTGTTCTCCAAAATTGATTTGGTGCGGGGCTACCACCAGATTCCTGTGCATCCGGAAGACGTACCAAAGACTGCCACGATCACTTCGTTCGGGTTGTTCGAATGGTTGTGTATGCCTTTCGGTTTGAAAAACGCGGCGCAGGCTTTCCAGAGGCTTATGGACCATGCCGGTCGGGAATTGTCTTTTGTTTTTATTTATTTGGATGATATCCTGGTCGCCAGTCGCTCGGAGCAAGAACATCTGGTCCATTTACGGACCGTGTTCCAGCGGCTTCAAGACCACGGGCTAATCATTCACCCCTCAAAGTGTCAATTTGGCCTCTCCTCTATTGATTTCCTAGGTCACCAGATCACCTCGGCCGGTGCCACTCTTTTGCCGGAAAAAGTGGAGGCAGTTTGTGCCTTTCTGCGGCCCACCACGGTAAAGGGGTTGCAGGAGTTTGTAGGGATGGTGAATTTCTACCACAGGTTCGTGCCGGCAGCAGCACGGATCATGTGTCCGCTCTTCCAGTGTCTCATGGGCAAACCTGTCGAGTTAGAGTGGTCCGCTGCGGCCGAGACGGCCTTTGAGGCAGATAAAGTGGCTCTGGCAGACGCCACCATGCTCGTCCACCCGAGCACCTCCGCCCCCACGGCCCTGATGGTCGATGCGTCGGACGTAGCAGTGGGAGGGGTCTTGGAACAGCATGTTGATGGCAGTTGGCAGCCCTTGGCGTTTTTCAGCCGACAGCTTAATCAGGCTGAGCTGAAATATAGCGCCTTTGACCGGGAGCTTCTGGCTCTCTATTTAGCTGTCCGCCACTTTAGGTATTTTCTAGAAGGCCGCCCGTTCGTGGCCTTTACTGATCACAAACCGCTGACTTTTGCTTTTTCAAAATTGTCCGACACATGGTCGGCCCGCCAGCAGCGGCACCTGACTGCCATCTCAGAGTTTACTACCGATGTTCGCCATGTCGCGGGTAAGCTTAATGCCGTTGCTGATGCCCTGTCCAGGCCAGCCGTTTCCCCAATTTCAGCGGTGGAATGCGAGGTAGATTTCCAGGAGCTTGCGGAGGCACAGCGCCTGGCAGACACTGCCTCAGCATATCACTCCACCACTTCGGGGTTGAAGTTGGCCCAAGTGGCTTGTGGGCCTGCGGGTACAAAAGTCTTGTGTGATATTTCCCTCCCCCGCCCCAGGCCGGTGGTGCCGGCCGCCCTTCAGCGCCGGGTGTTTGATGCCATTCATGGGCTGGCGCACCCGTTCATTCGCTCCACCTCCGCCTTAGTAGCCGCTAGATTTGTGTGGCATGGCCTGCGGAAGCAAGTAGCCGCTTGGGCCCGATCCTGTGTTCCCTGCCAGACCTCTAAAGTTCACCTTCATGTCCAACCCCCTGTGCAGGAGTTTGTGGTTCCTGAGGTCCGTTTTTTCCACATTCATGTTGATTTAAAGTTATTGTATTGTATTGTATTGTATTGTATTTAGTTGGGCCTTTACCTTCCTCTAGGGGCTATACTCACCTACTCACGGTGGTTGACAGATTTACCCGTTGGCCGGAGGCCTTCCCGTTGTCCGACACCTCCGCCGCCTCTTGTGCCCGGGCCCTGGCCCTTCATTGGGTGGCCCGTTTCGGTGTTCCGTCCGTCATTACCACCGACCGGGGGCCCCAGTTCACCTCTACCGTTTGGGCTACACTAGCGGAGCTGTACAGTTCCAGGTTGCAGCAGACCACGGCTTATCACCCACAGGCTAATGGCCTCGTGGAGATGTTTCACCGACAACTTAAGTCTGCCCTCAGTGCGCGTCTGGATGGCCCTGATTGGGTGGATCAGCTGCCCTGGGTCCTTTTGGGCATCCGTGCTGCTCCTAAGCAGGATCTCGGAACTTCGTCTGCAGAACTGGTATATGGCTCGCCACTCAGAGTGCCCGGGGATTTCCTTCCGGAGTCCTCTGGTCTGCAGCCCTCGGTTCCGTCGGTTCTAGCATCACTCCGGGCGCGAGTGGGTTCCCTGGCTCCGGTTCCTACTTCGCATCACGGGTGTTCCATGGTGCATGAACCGCCAGCCTTGAAGGACTGTGAGTTTGTGTTTCTGCGTAGGGATGCCCATCGTTCCCCGTTGCAGAGGGTCTATGAAGGACCGTTCCGCGTGTTGCGTAAAGGAACGGTCACTTTCACCTTAGATGTTGGGGGCAGGAGTGAGCTCGTCTCTGTGTCCAGGCTCAAACCTGCCGACTTGGATCAGGACCGCCCTGTCCTGGTCTGTCAACCGTCTCGGCTGGGGCCGTCCTCCTGCAATTACCTCCGACCAGCAACCTCCTGCTCCTGTGGTTCCTGCAGCCCCTCTCCTTACTCGTTCTGGTCGCGAAATCCGGCTCCCTGCTAGATTCCGTACCTCGGGTTCTGGGGGGGGGTCTTGTAGCGAACATAGGGATTGGTCCTGAGAGTCGAACCCTCGGATTGGCCAGCAAGGTCACGTGGTGGTTTTGGCGCCCAAAAACCAGTCAGTGGGAAGAGGACTTCGATGTGAATAGTTTGAGTTAATGGTCGTCTGCGATCTCGGTTGTTATCCTTTGTAACTGAATATTGCTACCACAATAAACTTCTTTAACAAAGTACAAGCCTTCAGACTCGCCATAATATTACTAAGACTCTCTGTTTGTTTGTTTGTTTGATAATGTCTGTTTGATGATGCCTTATTTTTGTGCCCCCATCCAACGATAGTGCGACAATTTTAGGACAACCTTACTCACCTTTGGCCTTAATGCAAGTTTCATTCAAATTGGTCTTATATTTTTAGTTATAGACATTTTAAAGTTTAAAAATTATTTTTTAAACTGACACTGGCCATGTTCAACGTTCGACGTCACAATGGGACCCGCCCGAGTGACGGGAGTGGCGGACAATGAGGGGGGGGGGGCACGATGACCGCCGGAGGCAGGACCCGCCAGATTGGCGGGAGTGGCGGTCAATGATGGGGGGGGCTCCTGAGCAGACGAGCTGCCGCTAACTCACCCAATCCATCCCCCCTGAACCCTCTTCCTCCCCTCCTCCCCACTCACCCACTCCATCCCCGTCATTCACTCACCCACTCCATCCACCCTCAATCCCCCCTAATCTCTCACCCCCCCTCCCTCACCCACTCACCAGCTCCCCTCCCCCCTCCGGGAGGACGAGTTGCGTTTTCGATGTCAGTCCGCGCGTGCGCAGTTGGGGTGACCTACAATATTTTGACTTTGTGATGGTGCAAACGGCAGAGACCCGTAGCAAGCTGCAGCTCGCTTCCGGCCACGTGAGAGGGGATGGAGGGTTCAGTGGGTGAGGGGGGTGGGGGGGGAGGGGAGGGGGGTGATAAAGGGGGGTTGCAGGAAGATGGAGTTGGGTGAGTGGGTGAGTGGGTGAGTGGGTGAGGGAGAGGGGGTAAGGAGAGGGGAAGGATAAGGTTGGTTTGGGGGGGTGGAGGGGGTGAGTTGGTGAGGGGAGGAGTGGGTTGAGGGGGGATGGAGTGGGTGAATGGGTGGGAGGGGAGGAGGAGGGTTGAGGGGGGATGGAGTTGGTGAGTGGGGGGAGGGGAGGAGGGGGGAATAAGGGAGGTTGAGGGGGGATGGAGTGGGTGAGTGGATGAGTGGGGGGGAGGGGAAGGGGGGATTGGGGGAGGGGAGGGTGTTAGACCAATGCAGGAGAGGTTTGGGGGGTTGAGGGGGAATGGAGTGGGTGAAACAGAAACAGAAACATAGAAAATAGGTGCAGGAGGAGGCCATTCGGCCCTTCGAGCCAGCACTGCCATTCATTGTGATCATGGCTGATCATCCACAATCAATAACCCGTGCCTGGCCTCTCCCCATATCCCTTGATTCCACTAGCCCCTAGAGCTCTATCTAACTCTCTCTTATATCCATCCAGTGATTTGGCCTCCACTGCCCTCTGTGGCAGACAATTCCACAAATTCACAACTCTCTGGGTGAAAAAGTTCCTTCTCACCTCAGTTTTAAATGGCCTCCCCTTTATTTTAAGACTGTGGCCCCTGGTTCTGGACTCGCCCAACATTGGGAACATTTTTCCTGCATCTAGCTTGTCCAGTCCTTCAAAATTTTATATGTCTCTATAAGATCCCCTCTCATCCTTCTAAACTCTAGTGAATACAAGCCTAATCTATTCAATCTTTCCTCATATGACAGTCCCGCCAACCCAGGGATCAATCTCGTGAATTTACGCTGCACTGCCTCAATTACAAGGATGTCCTTCCTCAAATTAGGAGACCAAAACTGTACACGATACTCCAGATGTGGTCTTACCAGGGTCATATGCAACTGCAGAAGAACCTCTTTACTCCTATACTGAAATCCTCTCGTTGTGAAGGCCAACATGCCATTAGCTTTCTTCACTGCCTGCTGTACCTGCACGCCAACTTTCAGTGACTGGTGTGTGGGTGAGGGAGGGGGGGGAGGTGAATGGGTGAGGGAGGATGGAGTGGGTGAGTGGGTGAGAAGGGGGAGAAGTTGTACAGTTTGATAGCCACAGGGAAAAAGGTGTCCTGGGTCGTTCTGTGCTGCATCTTGGTGGAACCAATCTGTTGCTGAAGGTGCTCCTCAGGTTGACCAGGGGGGGTCATGGAGTGGGTGAGCTGTATTGTCCAAGATGCTCCACAGTTTGAGGAGCATCGTCCCACACAAGACAACCTCCAGTGAATCCAACTCCACCCCCAGGACGGAGCCAGCCTTCCTGATGAGCTTGTTAATTCTGTTGCCGTTCGCGGCCTTTCATGTTCCACACTGTCCAACAAATATTGCATGAGCCAGGAATTTGTTTCATAGATCCACTATCTTTGGGGAGGTAATTAAAAAATGTAAAGGTAGATAAAAGTTACTGTCTTGAAAGTGAATTAACTTTTTTTCAGATTCGCCTCTACATGGAAGTGCTAAGCCTGAAGAGAAAGTGTGGTGGCATGTGCAGCGGAAACCAACAGATGGAAGGTAACTGAGTTTTGTATCCTCTGGTTTTCCGTAGCCATATTATGAGATCTCTTCCCAATACACCAAGACTCCAGATGTTGCAGTGTGCAGTCTGCATTAACTATATTCCCTTTGGTTAGGCGGTTCCTTTCAAATTTTAGCATCTTCACGATCTCTTGTCTGCATACTGTTTATGTGCAAAATGCCTATTGGGAAGCATAGAAACATAGAAACATAGAAACATAGAAAATAGGTGCAGGAGTAGGCCATTCGGCCCTTCGAGCCTGCACCGCCATTCAATATGATCATGGCTGATCATCCAGCTCAGTAACCTGTACCTGCCTTCTCTCCATACCCCCTGATCCCTTTAGCAAAAAGGGCCACATCTAACTCCCTCTTAAATATAGCCAATGAACTGGCCTCAACTACCTTCTGTGGCAGAGAATTCCACAGACTCACCACTCTCTGTGTGAAGAAATGTTTTCTCATCTCGGTCCTAAAAGACTTCCCCCTTACCCTTACGCTGTGACCCCTGGTTCTGGACTCCCCCAACATCGGGAACAATCTTCCCGCATCTAGCCTCTCCAACCCCTTAAGAATTTTATATGTTTCTATAAGATCCCCCCTTAGTCTTCTAAATTCCAGCGAGTACAAGCCTAGTCTATCCAGTCTTTCTTCATATGAAAATCCCGCCATCCCAGGGATCAATCTAGTGAACCTTCTCTGTACTCCCTCTAAGGCTAGAATGTCTTTCCTCAGATTAAAAGACCAAAACTGCACACAATACTCCAGGTGCGGTCTCACCAAGGCCCTGTACAATTGCAGTAGAACCTCCCTGCTCCTAAACTCAAATCCTCTTGCTATGAATGCCAACATACCATTCGCTTTCTTCACTGCCTGCTGCACCTGCACGCTTACTTTCAATGACTGGTGCACCATGACACCCAGGTCACGTTGCATCTCCCCTTCTCCTAATCGTTCACCATTCAGGTAATACTCTGCTTTCCTGTTCTTGCCGCCAAAGTGGATAACCTCACATTTATCCACATTATATTGCATCTGCCATGCATTTGCCCACTCGCCTAATCTATCCAAGTCACTCTGCAGCCTCCTAGCATCCTCCTCGCAGCTAACACTGCCACCCAGCTTCGTGTCATCCGCAAACTTAGAGATGTTGCATTCAATTCCCTCGTCCAAATCATTAATATACACTGTAAATAACTGGGGTCCCAGCACTGAGCCTTGCGGTACCCCACTAGTCACTACCTGCCATTCCGAAAAGGACCCGTTTATTCCTACTCTTTGCTTCTTGTCCGCCAACCAATTTTCTATCCACCTTAACACTGAACCCTCAATACCGTGTGCTTTAAGTTTGTACACCAATCTCCTATGTGGGACCTTGTCGAAGGCCTTCTGAAAGTCCAGATATAACACATCGACTGGTACTCCCTTATCCACTCTACTAGTTATATCCTCGAAAAATTCTATAAGATTCGTCAGACATGATTTGCCTTTTGTAAATCCATGCTGACTTTGTCCGATGATGTAAATCCATGCTAACTTTGTCCGATGAAGCATAAAGTGTTTGTTGATAATGGATACTGACAAGAGTGGTTCCAGACAATAGTCATCGAAGGCACACCGTTGGTCATTCTTAGAGATTTTTCCGGGCAGGAATATGGTTGTAGGAATCTGAAAATCACGGTGCACTCTTACAACCATATTCTTACAGTTTTTACCATCAATTTCACTGTTGATCCATCCTGACAAGAGCAATCTGGATAAACACTTGGCCTTCTGTATTTAATTATTAAATAGTTAAAATAACATACTGAATATACATTTAATGTGCCGATCAGAATCCTATGGTTTTGCTTGATGAAGGGGCCTGATCTGATGCATCGTCTGTCTTCCCTCTGCAGATGCTACCTGACTTTCTAAGTTCTTCCAGCACTTTGTGTTTTGTTCAAGATTGCAGCATCTGCAGTCTCTTGAGTCTCCTGTGCTATTCAATGGGATTACAGCATCGTTCCAAATACCAATTGACAGTGAGAGCTCCGCACATCGGTTGTTGTGGCAAATGATTGTTTCTCACTCGTTCTTGAGCAAGACCATGACATCTGCTGTATGGTGTCACAATATGAGTGGTGTTTTTTGATTAGCTCGAATGTTCCTTTCACACGGGGACCAAATTTTAGGGATGTTGTAGTTTCAATGCTCTTTGATATTAAAAATTATTTTTTCCTTTTCACGTTGGTACCAACTAGTGAACAATCAAACTTATTACTTGTCCAGGAATTGCTTAGAAAGATTAGGACATTCGTTTCCATGAGTCCAGAAGATGTTGAATCGTAGAGTCTGCTCCCGACCTGGTCATGCTCTTTACATAGAACATATATAGAACGTAAAACTTTACAGCACAGGAATGGGCCCTGCCGCCCATAATGTTCATGCTGAACGTGATGCTAAGTTAATCTGATCTCACCAGCCTGTACTTGATCCATATCCCTCTATTCCTTGTACTTTCATGTGCCTATCTAAAAGCATCTTAAATGCCACTATTGTATCTACCTCCACCACCCACCCCAGACAATGCGTTCCAGGCCCCCACTACTCTCTGTAAAACATGTATCCTACACATTTCCATGAAACCTTCCCCCTGTCACCTTTGGGCTATGCCCTCTATTGTTGAACATCTCCACCCAGGGAAACAAGTTCTGTCCGTCTACCCTATCTATGCCTGTCAATGTGGGGTGCCAGCACTTCTTGACACTCTCTGAGGAGTGCATCGGATCATAATCTCTTAAATTAGAACATTTCTCCCCCAAAGAGTCTTGGATTTTCATTTGTGTTTTTTGACTATACTGTTTTACTGTTGGATTCATAAAGATGACGCAACCAGAGGGAAACAAATCCCCATGCATGACTTCAACAATGGAGTAATCTCAGAGATTAAATAGCTTATTATAGCATTTCAGTGTAAAGAATTTGTTTCCTGTAAGTCATGTGAAAAGGAAGCCAATTTGAATTATCATAATGCTGTTTTTTGATCAATGTCCTTCGTTTCATATGTGTGATATCAAACGTCCATCTCCATCGACACGATTTCCTTAGGGAAGGAGTAAGTGAGTTGATTTTCTTCAGCATTTCATTAATAGTCTTCTCAGAACCCAGTGGCCTTAAGTCTCCCTGGACTTAACGTTATTAGGTTTCTGCATGCAAATCATTAGCTTGTCTTTACCAATTTTTGCAGAAGGACTCAAGGTCCCAACGTATCAGCTTCCTTCTGAGAACCGCGCTGTCACAGAACTCTCAACAAATTCAATTCACTCCTTGTAACAAGAAATGACTGAGAGCCCTGCAGGCAGTAAATGCTCTGGGAGCAGATAACATCCTCGCTAAAGTACTAAAGACAAGTGCACCGTAACTAGCTCCCTCTTTAGCCAAGCTATTCCAGTGCAATTCCAACACTGGCATCAAGCTAGCTGTGGAAGATTGCCCAGGTCATGTCATAAAAACAAGAATTTCAGCACAGACATGACCTGGGCAATCTTCCACAGCACATTGTCCATGCCAATTGTGATGTCTATTTTGCTTGTATTAGGCCTGTATCCCTCAATGCCTTCCCTGTCCAAGTGCCTGTCCAGGTGCCTTTTAAGTGTACCTGGTTCTACCACCTCCCCAGGGAGCTTGTTCCAAATAACCTCAGCTCCCCGTTGAAAACTTATCCCTAAGATCTTCTTTAAATTTCTATCCTCTCATCACTAACTTGGGTCCTTTTGTTCTGAACTCCCCTACTCAAGGTAAAAGACTCGGTTTAACCTGCACTCTGCCTCTCATCATTTTATAAGCCTCTGTAAGGTCATCACTCAGCTTTCTACACTCCAATGGGAATACACCCAGCTGATCCAATCTCCCCTGAAAACTGCAAGCCTTCATTCCAGGTGAAAAACCTGATGAATCACTTATGACTCTCTTATTAATCACTGATCATGCTATTTATTGTTACTGCATCCTTCCTACGGTGGGGTGACCAGAACTGTACTCTAAGAGTGATTTAACCAACGTTTTGTACAGTTGCAACATGACATCCCAATTCTTATACTCAGTGCCTCATCCTATGAAGACCAGCTTAGTGAATGAATTGGAAGACAGAGAACTCGAGTAGCTCAGCGGGTAAGGCAATATCCCAGGAGAACATGAACAGGCAACATTTCAGATCAGGACCCTTCTTTGGACTCTTGTGTACTAAATGCCTGCTTCACTGCACCATCCACCTGTGTCACTATTTTTAGAGAGGTATGGACATTCTCCCCAAGATCAATGGTCCGAAGGTTCCTGTTATTTACGCTATACTTCTATCCAGAATTGTTCCTGCTGACAAAAAAGCAGGACAAATACGATATGGCTAATTTCCACCTCGTTAGCCCACACAAACATAAGCAAAATGATGATGGTGTTTCCGACAGTGCTATCAAGCAGTATTCACCATTGATGCAGAGCTTAAGTTTCTTCAGTGCCACTTGATTCCATATTTCATTAGAACCTTAGTCCAAATGAGGGCTGCAGAACTGAATTACAGAAGTACTGGAAGAGTAAATGCTCTTGATGTCAAAGCTGCATTTGACTAAGTAAAAGCCTGAATAAAACTGAAGAGGACCCCAAAAAACTGCCTCAATGGTCAGATCTGCTTGGGTTCCATTCTGGCTTTACGTTTCGAGCAGTGTGGACTTGGGAAGAGGAAAGAACTAAGATCCACAAACCTGTCTTCATAGATGGGACAGTGATAGAGAGAGTCAAAACCTTCAAATTCCTGGGCGTGCATATCTCTGAAGATCTGTCCTTACACTGCTTGAAGCCTGAAGTCAGAATGGAGATGCTACTAATGGTTGCACAATGTTAAATTCCATTTGCAACTCCTCAGCAAATGAAGCAGCCTATTCAGTCATGGGTGGCAAGTGGCAAGTGGCAAGTAACAGCAACATCAGGCAATAACCTTATCCAACAGGACAGAGTCTCATCAACCACTTGACATTCAATGGCATTACCATCACTGAGTTTTTAGAAAGAGGGACCAACATTACTCTAATGAGTAGCATTAGCATTGTAACATTGTCAGCACCAGAAATGTCGCTACTCTTTTGTGTACTTTGTTTATCGCATGCAAAAAGAAAGAATTTCGCTGTACCTAGGTAACAATAAAGTATAATTGGAAGTAAAGCATCATTGAATGTCTTTGAGAGTTCCTCACTGTCAATATAGGAATGGGATCACCACTGATCAAAAACTGAGTGGTGGATATAAAAGCAGGTCATAGACTAAATACCTCAGTCTTGTAAGAAACTCACTTCCCTTACAAGACACTCACTCACCCACTAAAGTCTTGCCATGATCTACAGGTGGAATTCCCTGCACCTGCCTAAATGATTGCATCTCTAACATCTCGAGAAATTCAACATCTCATCCAGTATAACCAACCTGATTGATTGGTTCCTCATCCACAACCCTGCATTCCCCCCACTACCTCCCTACTATCCTGCCTTGGAAATAGATTGTGTTCCTTAATCATTGTTGGATCTAAATCCTGCATCTCCTTGCCCAAGTGCTTTGTGGAAGTACTTCCAGCACTATATCCTATGGGGTAATTAGGGATGAAGAAAAAATGTCAGCTTTACCAGTAATCACCTTTAGAAGAGACGTGTAAAAAGAGGGTCCCGACCCAAAACGTCACCCATTCCTTCTCTCCAGAGTTGCTGCCTGCAGCTTTTTGTGTCTATCTACCTTTAGAAGAGAGGTTGAACCTAGGCATGGAATAAATTCCATGCGCTATTTTGAAGCCGAGCAAGATATCTTGGCATGCTGGTCAATACAACATCATAATAACAGATTGTCTTGCTATTATCACATCTCTGTTTTTGGAGCTGACCACATCCATGTTGATAGATGTTTACTATGCACGTTATTTGGAACTGCTCTTCATAAAGCTTACATTGGCTATGGTATCTTTAGGGACAACCAAGCATTGTGAAAATTGCCATATAAATACATTATTTCTTTCCTATGTAATAAATTGTACATTTTCTGCAGATCTAATTGATTTGACAGACTTGACTGACTATTCCATCTTATTAATTGTTCTTAAACATTTTTTTTTTTTAAAGGTTTACACTGAAGATAATTTGGGGGATAAAATTGTCATACAGATTTCTTTATGAAGCCTGAAGAAAGGTCTAAACCTGAAATGTCACCGATCCATATTCTCTGGAAATGCTGCCTGACTTGCTGAGTTACTCCAGCACTTTGCGTCCTTTTGTGTATTAACCAGCATCTGCAGTTCTTTTTTTGTACATACAGATTTCTTTACTATCATCATTAGAACCAGTACTTTTGTTGTGATGGTATGCATCAATACACCATATTGGTACCTCTAAAACATTATCAGTTATTAGTTATTAGTTATTCATTTATTAAGTGAGAAGTTGATTGGACTCAAAATCTAAACAGAAGAGCGGGTAATATTTATGGAAAAAAATGTTGACAAATGCAGCTTAGTTTTTTATTGATATGCGCACCAAAAAACTGGAGTAACCTTAATATCCACAAAAGATGCACTGCCCAAAATAAACTGCTCAATCTAGCTTGTGTTAGATTGGTAAATTAATCCACGGTAGGTACAATAATGGAGTTCTGTCACTCTGTACCAACTTGTTAATTGCCCTTCAGTGCACCTATATATGATGACAGCATTCATACCTCACATTTCCGTTTCAGTTTATTTGCACAAAGCTGTGAAAGCACCAGCAGCTAAAGTAGAAGCTAGGTGATAGCTTGGCAAGAAACTGCCAACTAGTGAGAAGCAAACTGAGAAATAAAGAAATAACACCAATAGCTGAAAACGAAAGTAAAATATGAATCTGAAAAGAAACAAAAATTACCTGCTCTCAATGTAATTAAAGTAATCATATTCCAATCGCTGAAGACAAAAGTCATCCTAAGCTACTCTTCCTCATAATAAATCATTCATCTAAATGATCTTGATCTTGGCCGCTGTACATTGTATATTAATGATTTGGACAAGGGGATTGAAGGCTTTGTGGCCATGTTTGCGGATGATACGAAAATAGCTGGAATGGCAGGTGGTGTAAAGAAAGCAGGGACTCTGCAGAAGGACTTGGACAGGTTGGGAGAGTAGGCCGAGAAGTGGCAGATGGAATACAGTGCAGTAAAGTGGTTTTTGGTAGTAGTAATAAAGGTGTAGACTATTTTCTAAATGGGGAGAGAATCCAGAAATCGGAGGTGCAAAGAGGCTTAGGAGTGCTGGCGCAGGATTCCCAAAAAGTTAATCTGCAAGTCATATCGGTAGTAAAGAAAGCAAACTCAATGTTAGCATTTATTTCAAGAGGGCTTGTATACAAAAACAGTGATGTAACGGTGAGGCTCTATAAGGCTCTGGTAAGGCTGCATTTGGAATATTGTGAGCAATTTTGGGGACCATATCTGAGGAAGGATGTGCTGGCTCTGGAGAAGATCCAGAGGAGGTTTACAAGAATGATCCCAGGAATGAGTAGCTTAACCTATGATGAGGGTTTGTCAGCACTGGGCCTGTACTCGCTGGAGTTTAGAAGAACGAGGGGGGACCTCATTGAAACAGACAGAATATTGAAAGGCTTGGATAGAGCGGTGGTGAATCTGTGGAATTCTTTGCCACAGAAAGCTGTAGAGGCCAAGTCAGTGGACATTTTTAAGGCAGAGATAGATAGATTTTTGATTAGAACAGGTGCCAGAGGTTATGGGGAAAATGCAAGAGAATAGAGTTAGGATGGAGAGATAGATCACCCATGATTGAATGGCGGAGTAGACTTGATGGACCGAATGGTCAAATTCTACTCCTATCACTTCTGACCTCATAACCTTATGATCTTGTTAATTCTTAATTACTTGCAGCTTCACACAGGTAATAATTTAATACTTTTATGGTATGATTATTTTTTTGTTAATAATATCATTTTGGTAGTTTATTCTGCTTATATGTTCAAAAATGTGCGATTTTTGTATCTTCTAATGTGCTTCAATGATTTCTAAATTATTGGATATCAAAAGAGACAGCGATACAAATTCAGATTTTGGAACGTCTTTCACTCCATTTGCATTGCAACTGTGATACAGCATGCACAATTTGGTGATATGCTGCAGAGAATTAAAAATGGTTCAAACTTCATTTTACTTTTGTTCAGGAGCCTGTTAGCAGAAGTCAATGTTTAATGATTGACTGAAACGTAAGAAGGTTAAGAGGAAAAGAACAGTATTGTAGAATCAAGGTGTGATATCAGGAGCAAATTAACACAGGAAATAGTGATTATTTGTAATTTTCAGCCTGTTTCTGTGCACTACAATTCCTGTCATCCTTCAGAGAAAAAAATCAAAGATAAAACAGTGGGAGCCAAGAAATGGCAATATTATACTGGCAATACCTGCACACAAAGTTTTAATAATGCACCAATTGCTTGTTCGAGAGTGTCCACAACTGGAAACCATGAAGTGTTTCCCAGTGTACTGACATTACTGACATAATCTATCGCTCGCATAAAGCTCAGGTTGCCTCGTACGAACATTGAAGGAAACGCAGAATAAAAATTGAAGGTGCATTACCTGATGTTCCCAGAATTTATTATCTCATAAACCTGTCAATATTTAATTTAACTTGTGCCTTTCATTGTGACTTGTGATGAATTCATGTTTGGTTACCGGCAATTGTCTTTTATTTGCTTTTACTTAATAATCAAACTTCAATATATCCGATATTATTTCTATTTTAAAAAATCTCTCTGTTGATTAGATAACTGCAATTCTTCCTTCTCATTCCTTATTTTCATTTAAAAAACTTTTTTTCTGTTTCCTTTGGTGATTTTTTCTACCATGTTTGAGTTCTCTTCCGTGAACATTGCATGTAATCACACAAGTGGCTATATGTTTCATCTATAAGCTCAAGAAATGATCTAGTCAGGCAATTTGATCTTGAGGACTTCACATTTAGTCTGACCCTGGCCTTCATCTGAAATGTTCATAACGACATGAATGAACTGAAGTTTCTAGTGAGTGACTGTAAAAATCACTGTTGTATTGGACTGACTTTTATCTCAGTTGTATCTGGTGATGGGACTTCTGAAACAGGTGCATTTCTTACTGAACCAAGGTTTCCTCTCTACCACAGTCAAATGAGTCCTTGACCATATCTCTACTATTTCTTGTGATTCTGCTCTCATTGGACTGAGTTCCCCTAATCCCAGGGCCATTTTTACAGCATTATGGGCCCCCGGGCAAAGCAGTGTACTGGGGCCCCTACCGTTACTCTCCCCCACCCCCCTTTCCCTACCAGCCCCCACTTGTCGTGCCGGCGAAAAGCACTTACCGAAAAGCACTTAGCGATGGACTTAGGGTGCTACATTGTTGCGAAAAGCACTTACTGATCGCTGTGAGAAGCACTTAGTGACTGAAAATGTTGCGAAAAAAGCACTTATTGAACCTACATTTTTAAAGTAGTATTTATTTATTGCAAGTCACTTAACATACACAGATCAGCATGGGGCCCCAATGCTCGTGGGCCCCCGGGCAAGTGCCCATCAGGCCCATGCGTTAAGACGGCCCTGCCTAATCCTCACTTTCCACTCCAGAAGTCTCCTTATTGAAGACTGGGAGATCTTCAATCACCCATCACCTTCCAACACCTTCAAAAATAGTTCCCCACCCAGGACATCTACTCCTCCCCACCTTTTTTAGCATCATAATGGGAATGTTCCTGTTCTGATCTCTGGTCTGCTCTTGTAATGTCATCAACCTCTCTCCCTCTCACCACATTTTCTCATGCAATGGCAGGAGATGCAGCCTTTCCTCATTTATCTCTCTCTCTCTCTCTCTCTCTCTCTCTCTCTCTCTCTCTCTCTCTCTCTCTCTCTCTCTCTCTCTCTCTCTCTCTCTCTCTCTCTCTCTCTCTCTCTCTCTCTCTCTCTCTCTCTCTCTCTCTCTCTCTCTCTCTCTCTCTCTCTCTCTCTCTCTCTCTCTCTCTCTCTCTCTCTCTCTCTCTCTTTCTCTCTCTCTCTCTTTCTTTCTCTCTCTCTCTTTCTTTCTTTTCTTTCCTAGCAGTTTAGTTTAGTTTTGTTTACAGATACAGCGTGGAAACAGGCCCTGCGGCCCACCGAGATCACTTCGACCAGCAGTCACTCCATACACGAGTACTATCTTACACACTGGGGACAATTTACAACTTTTACTGAAGCAAATTAATCTACAAACCTGTACGTCTTTGGAGTGTGGGAAGAAACCGCAGTACCCGGGGAAAACCCACGCAGTCACGGGGAGAAGATACAAACTCTGTACAGATACCACCTGTAGTCAGGATTGAACCCGGGTGTCTTGAACTACAAAGCAGCAACTCCACTGCTGCACCACCATGCCGCAGTTCTTGTTGGTGAGGCAGCAATTTAATTTTACATCTTCCAATTTAATGTACTACATTAAGTTTTCACAATATAATTTCTTCTACTTTTGAGAACATGAACTACAGTGCAAAGCTTTTGTTGCGTGCAATCCAGTCAGCAGAAAGACAATACATGATTAGAATCGAGCCATTTATAGTGCATAGATACTTGATAAGGGAATAGCATTTAGTGTAAAGTAAAGCCAGCAAAGTTCAATCAAGGATAGTCCGAGGGTCACCAAAGAGGTAGATAGTAGTTTAGCACTACTCTCTGGTTGTGGTAGGATGGTTCAATTGCCCGATAACTGCTGGGAAGAAACTGGGTTAATGATTTGCAGAACACTTGGATGTGTGGCGGGGCGATCGTGAGCTTCCATTTGCATTAAATCTCCTTTCTACTACCAACTGTCCCATCTGTCTTTGGCCATTTGCATTGTCATAAGGAGGCCAAATATAAGATTGAGTAACAGAATCTCAACTTCCATCAGAACCTGTTGCAGCCTTCTGAAATCAATATTGAAGTCAACAATTCTAGGTAACTCGTTTTCTTTGTTTCTATTAGAACTGGACAGTTAGTTATGTTAGTTATTTATCTGTAATATTAACTCAATTTTCCTTCTCCATTTCCACTTTCCATTCCATTTCCATGTGCTATAGCTCTGCGTTTCACAACTTTCACATCCTTTGTGTGTATGTTCTCATTAATCATTATGTTCTTCGCCAACAGCTTATCACCATGGCAGCCATGGCCTCTCAATCAGAAATATTCCCCTTGTCCTGTCCATCCCTCCCCATCCACTCTGCAACTTAAGACTAGCTTCTTTTCTCTTTCCCAGTTCTGTTCAAGTAATTTTGTCATGAAATATTAACATTCTCCCTCTTCACCGATACTACCTGATTTGTTGAATATTTTCACCTCTGAAATCCATTTCATTTAAGTTAAAGGAGGCAAGTTTTGGAAATAAGTGGAGCACTAGCACTTACCTCATATTGAACCTGATAAGATGAGGATGAGTTTGCAGACTTTACATTGTTAATGCCATAAGTAGTGATGCTTTTGATAGCTTAGCTATCAAAGGATGAAATTATTTTGTTCCATTTCAGCTGGTCTCTTACAGAATAAGCTATCAACCAGTTATATGCACAAGGGAATATACACTGGTTTGGACCAGTGCTGAGGTAACTCAGCTGGTCAGGCAGCTTCTCTGAAGAACACGGATGCGTAATGTTTCAGGTCAAGACCCTTCTTCAGACTGATTGTAGGGGGAAAGGGTAATAGGCAGATGGTTGTAACAAAGGCCAGAGATGGAATACATTTTTAATTGAACTGAATAAATTTTGGTGCTTTGCTCACAAGTAACAACACAATATACAGTAGACAATTAAAAATAATTTAAACATGAAGAATGAAATAAAATACCAGAGCAAAAGGAGGCTACAGACTTTTGGCTGTTGAGTAGAGCTACTGCTCATGGAAAAAAGCTGTTTTTATGTCTGGCTGTGGTGGCTTTGACAGTCCAGAATCACCTTCCAGAGGGGAGTGCTTCAAAGAGTTTGTGGCGAGGGTAAGGGGGGTCAGAGATGATCTTACCCGTTCTCTTTCTGGCTCTTGCAGTGTACAGTTCGTCAATGGGGGGAACGTTGCAGCCAACAACCTTCTCAGCTGATCGAACGATGCACTGCAGCCTCCGGATGTCATGCTTGGTGTCTGAGTCAAACCAGACCATGATGGAGAAGGTGAGGACAGACTTTACAATAGCAGTATAAAACTGGACCATCATTGCCTGTGGCAGATTGTGTTTCCGCAGCTGCTGTAGGAAGTACATCCTCTGTTAGGCCTTTTTGACTGTGGAGTCGATGGTGACCTATCATTTAAGGTCCCTAGAGATGATGGTTCCAAGGAACTTAAATGACTCCACAGATGTGACTAAGGTGTTGTTGATGGTGAGTGGGGGAGGAGAGAGGGAGCTCTCCTAAAGTCTGCAATCAATTCCATCGCTTTAAGAGCATTGAGCTCCAGGTTGTTGCGATGGCACCAGGACGCCAGCTGTGTCACTTCCCCTCTGTAGGCAGATTCTTTCCCATCCTGGATCAGTCCAATCAGGATAGTGTCATCCGCAAACTTGAGGAGCTTGACAGAGGAGTCTGTGGAGGTGCAGTCGTTAGTGTAGAGAGAGTAAAGGAGAGGGGAGAGTACGCAGCCTTGCGGTGCTCCTATGCTGGGGGTCTGTGGGTCCGAGATGTGCTTTCCCAGCCTCACATGCTGTTTCCTGTCTGTCAGGAAGTTGATGATCCACTGACAGAGGGGTTCAGGCACAGTCAGCTGGGAGAGTTTGTAGTGTAGTAGCTCTGGCACAATGGTGTTGAATGCAAAGCTAAAATGCACAAACAAATACCTTGCATAGGTCCCCTGGCAGTCTAGGTGCTGGGGGATTATGTGCAGGCCTAGGTTGACTGCGTCATCCACTGATCTATTTGCCCAGTGTGCAAACTGCAGGGGGTCCAGAAGGGGGTTTGTGATATTTTTCAGGTGGGCCAGCACAAGTCTTTCAAGGGTCTTCATGATTAGGGAGGTCAGTGCGACAGGCCTGTAGTCACTAACACCAGTGATCCTTGGCTTTTTGGGTACGGGAACAATAGTGGAGACTTTGAAGCAGGCAGGGACAGTTAGGTTTGCTGGGCCGATTGAAAATGTCTGGGTAGACTGGTGCCAGTTGTTCGGCACAGAGCTTGAGGGTAGAGGGGGAAACATTGTCCGGTCCTGGGGATAAAAGCAGAAGGTATGAGACAGAGTTAAAGAGTGTACATTTTCAAGTGAGGGTGACAAAAGTAGCAGGGGGGGGGGGGAGAGGCTGTGGGGTACAAATAAGTGGGAGTAAAGGTGGGGAACAGGGGAGGAAAGAGGGAGGGGTACCGCCAAAGTGGAAACATACCAGTATGTTTCTTAGATTATTGCAGAAGCCAGATCCAAAGGTTTACTGTTGCATAGGTTTAGATTAAAGTTGGGGGGTCATGTTGCAGTTACATAAGACGTTGGTGAGGCCACGTTGAGAGTATTGTGCTCTGTTTTGGGTACCATGTTACAGGAAAATGTTGTCATGCAGAGGATATTTATGACGATGTTGCCAGAATTCAAGGGTCTGAGTTATAGGCAGATGTTGTGCAGGCCTGGACTTGGAGCACAGGAGAAAGAGGGGCAATCTTATAGAAGTGTAAAACATCTTGAGAGGAAAAGAACAGCAAATGAGTCTCTTGCCCAGAGTTGGGGAAATCAAGAACCAGAGGTGATAGGTTTAAGGTGAGGGGGGAAAGTTTTAATAGGAACCTGAGCGATGACTTATTTTACACAAAGGGTGGTGGGTGTATTGATTGAGCTACTGGAGGAGGTGGTTAAGGCAGGTACTTGGATAGGTTTAGATGGATAATGGCCTAATGCAGGCAGGTGGGAATAGTGTAGATGGGACATGTTGGTCAGTGTGGGCAAATTGGGTCGATTGGCCTGTTTCCACACTGTATGACTCTATGACTATCTAACTTGATAATAAAAACAAGTTACGGGCATATATGTAACGGGTATATAAGTTACGGGTATATATGTAAAATTCATTATCATCTGATAAGGGCAAGCTTGGTTAATGTATGTACTGGTTTTTCAAGGTCTTCAACAGCCTGACATACATGGACAGGCAAATATTTCAGACCATTGCCAACCCAGGTTTGAACCTCTCTGTTGCCACATCCAACCCCACTCCTGTCCACCCAGTTAAGGCCCTGTCCCAGTTCGGTGATTTTTTAGGCGACCACAGGCGACTAGGCTGATGCCGCACGGTCGCCGGGGTGTCGCTGGCATGGTCGTGAGTAGTCTCCAAAGAGTCGTAGCGTTTTTACAATACAATACAATACAATATATCTTTATTGTCATTGTACAGGGGTACAACGAGATTGGGAATGCGCCTCCCATACGATGCAATAATTTAGTTAATTTAAACAACAGCAACCCAATGAAACGAATTGTAACAGTTTTAAGACAGAATAAAGTGCAAGTAGATCTGTGCCGGATCACTGTGCGATGTGACCATCCGGCTCAGCAGGACCGGTTCATAGCAGCTATGGCCCTGGGGATGAAGCTGTTCCTGAGTCTGGAGGTGCGGGCGTAGAAGGCCTTGTATCGTCTGCCCGATGGAAGGAGTTCGAACAGACTGTGTGGATGCTGGTGGCTTTTCTGAGGCATCGTGTGTTGTAGATGCCCTCCAAGTCTGGTAGCTGTGTTCCGATGGTCCTCTGAGCTCTATGGACTACCCGCTGTAGAGCTTTCCTTTCTGCCTCCGTGCAGCTGAGGTACCACACAGGGATGCCATGCGTTAGGATGCTCTCTATGGTGCAGCAGTAGAATGTCGTCAGCAGCTGTTGGGGTAGACCAGACTTTTTCAGTGTTCTTAGGTAGAACAGTCGTTGCTGTGCCTTCTTGACCAGCGCAGCAGTGTTATTGGACCATGTTAAGTCCTCCGAAATGTGAGTGCCCAGAAACTTGAAGCTGGACACTCTCTCCACACTGTCCCCGTTGATAGAGATCGGGGCGTATTCCCCGTTATGTGACCTACGGAAGTTGATGATTAGCTCCTTGGTCTTGGTGGTATTTAGGGACAGGTTGTTATCAGAGCACCAGTCCGCCAGGTTCTGGTCGTCGCTGGATTTTGTGAAGGCATGAAATTTTTCAGCGACTGTTGGTTTGACGTCAATGAGCGTAGCTTGACGTCTCCTGACGTGGGCGCTGTCGTCGGTTGTCGCCAGGTTGTCACCTGGTGAAGTAGGTTGTCGTCAGGTGATTAAGGTTGTCGCCGGTGCTGACTTCGGCAAATTCCAAGTGTGGACTTGATCTAATCATCCATCAGTGTAATGTGTCTATAAATGATGTTGGGTTTTGTATGTTTTTGAACTTGTATTCTGTTTAAAGTTTGAATTTTAAAGTTTGAAGTTTGAAGTTTATTGAAATTTATTGAAGTTTATTACAATATTTTTGTATGCACTGTTGTATGTTCTTATCAACCTTTTAAAAATTTTTGTTTGTATATCAATAAAGGAAACTCTTGACATTTTGACGGAAAATTGATGTATGAAGTTATTGTATTTCAGAGTAGTTTCTCATGGCATCACTTTCAAATAGTCATGATGCAGAATGATTGGAAACTCTACCGTACACCCCCTTTTATAAGGAAAGTGGATGAAACGTGAATTGTCTTCAGTTGTCTTCAGTCTTCAGGGTCATAGCTTGTCGTAGCTTGTCGCGGGTGGACGTAGGTTGACTTCGGTTGTCGTAGGTTGTCACCTCTGTGGTGGTAGGTGTTGTCGTAGGTGCGGTCGTAGGTGGACGTTCTACTTGCGACGATTGGATCGCTGGTTTTCGGTAGCTTGCCGTAGCTTGACATCGACTAGGTGGAAGATTCTTGTAGCTTGTCGTGGACATTGTCGTAGGGGGGGGGGGTCCAGTCACCGGTTTGTCGGCAACCTGCTACGACTATGACAATCGCCGGCAGTTGCTTTAAAAAAACGCCTAACTGGGACAAGCCTTTAATAGTTGTGAGCTGTCAGCATAAAATAAGAAACAAATTCCTGAAAAATTGTCATGTAATTTCAGATGATTTCATGCTTCTTAAGCTTTCTAGACTGCCTTGTGATTTGGCTTTCAATAAACATAATATAAGTTTATTGCATTTATTCATATTGTAGCCCTGTGGCTCTTGCCAGCGTCCTCAATAAAAAATTCAGAAGCATCAGCCTAAAATATTGTTGCAGCCATTTTACAGACTTGAAACAGGCTAGTTGCCAATGCATTTATAATCTGATTCAGTCGAGCACCACCTCTCATCTTGGAAAAGGCATCAAGAGCACAGTGCTGGAAGTCATTGAGCCTTTTGTGTATAAAAAAACGAATGGCCTGACAAAGTTTGAAGACAATTTTTTTTCCCCGAACATAATCAGCTACTGAAAAAAACCTGAGTGTATATGTAACTACCGGGTGGAGCCAGGAATGGTTGCTTCACCAATAGTCTCTCTGGCCCTTCCTTCTTTGTTGTTTTTTTAGTATGTGTTAAATGTATGTTTTTTGTGTTCTTTTGCTTGTTTTATGTGGGGGGTGGGGTTGGGGGAAACTTTTTTAAAATCTCTTACCTCGATGGAAATACGATTTTTTTTCCATATCGTATCTCCGTCTGCACTGCGGCCTAACATCGTGGAGCTGGTGGCCTCTGCTGGAGACCAACTTTGGGAGCTCCAACCACGGGAGCCTGTGGACTTACCATTGTGGAGCTGGCGGTCCCTGTCGGGGACCGACCTCAGAGCTCCAACCACGGGAGCCTGTGGACTTTAACATCGTGGAGCTCATGGTCTCTGGTTAGAGACCGACTTCGGGAGCTCCAAGCCGCAGGAACCTCGTCTGCCCCGACGCGGGAGCTTCAATCACCCCAACGTGGGAATTTCAATTGTCCTGACGTGGGAACTTTGATCGCCCTGACGTGGGAGCTTCGACCACCCCCACGTGGGAGCTTTGACCGCTGGCTGCGGGAGCTTTGATCGCCCTGACTGCGAATGGTTCAACTGCCCCGACCGTGTGAGGGAAGAAGATTAGACTCTATTGCCTTCCACCACAGTGAGGAACATGGGGAACTGCTGTGGTGGATGTTTATGTTAACTTTTATGTAGTTGTGTGCCTCGTTGCTTTTTTAGTATGGCTGTATGGTAATATGAATATCACTGTACCTTAATTGGTGCACGTGACAATAAAAAACCTTTCAAACCTTTGAAACCTTTGAACTTAATTAGTGGTTTGTAGGGAGAATGTAAGCCTGGTAGGTTAAACTGTTGATAGACGCAAATTGCTGGAGTACCTCTGCGGATAAGGCAGCATCTATGGGGAAAAGGTATAGGTGACGTTTTGGGTTAGAACCCTTCTTCAGACTGAAAGTAGAGGTGGTGGTGGGGATGGAAGTATAGGAGTGGGGGGAGACCTGTAGGTAAGAAAAGGCCAGAACAAATCAGGGCCGGCAACAGATGACCTTAGGAAGGATGGAGTACGTAATGCCCCATTGTTGGCTGGGGAAGATGTGCTAAAGACCGGCAAACAAGGATGCGGACAGTGGAATTAGTAGGATTAGGACAACTTGAGTGAGAAATGTAGACACAAGTGACTGCAGATTCTGGACTCTTGAGAAACAAAGACAAACTGCTGGACGAACTCAGTGACTTGACAACATCAGTGGAGTGAAATGAACAGATGACATTTTGCATCAGGACACTTCTTCATGACTTGATCTCACAGAAAAGCCATGCGATGGAGGAGGATTCACAGAGGGGAAGCAGTGAGAGGGGGTCTTATACAGAAGTGGAGCAGTGAAGGAGGGTTTCCACCCCCACCTCCCGCCACCACATCTACTTTCAGTCTGAAGAAGGGTTCCAACCCAAAACGTCCCCTCTACCGTTTCTCCGGATCTTCCCAGAGGTGGAGCAGTCAGAGAGGGTTTCTATTCAAATATGGAAGAAGTTGCCTGACACAAATATCGCCTGCCAATTTCCTCCACAGATGCTGCCTAACCCGCCGAGTTCCTCCAGGAATTTGATGTTATCACTTGACTGTGAAGGTGGGGTGACCAACAGTGCTTCTGTCAGATGTAAATTAAAACCACTGATCACTGGCAGCTTCTGCTTGCTCATTGTCGTCACCCTACTTTCCTCCTCAATCTTACTGTTCCCTTCTTTCTCCAGTGATCAGTATCCTGTAATTCAAAAAAACCTTAGCTGGTGGCATGTCTCGTGAAGCCCAATGAATATCTTCACTCAGTGGCCTGATGTAAATGATGGTGGAAGCTCAGAATTGGATGGTATCCCATGCCTACCAGTGCTGGCATCGCAAGTGGTTCCTGACAAAAAGCATGTCAGAATGCTGGTGTAAATCCATTTATTGACCACTATGTTCTGGGGCTTCAGCAGTCAGCTCCTCCTCACAGCTGAAATTAGCTCTGCTGGTAGTTTGAATTTCACCAGTGCAATACATTGCGTCAAAACCACCTACAAATAACTGCACAGTTATGTAAACAAAATAAGCCCCCATTTTAACACTGACAGTCACTTCATGAAAATAGAAAATTTTTCATGTCTAAATATCAAGAAGTTTTAAAATATTTCCTTGGCGCTTATCACATTTGCATATTGCATAATGAGAACTATGTCTTTGCAAATACCGTATATCACTTCAAAATCCCACTGTGGCAGCAGGGAATTTAAATTCAAGTCATGTAATGCACTTAGAATAAAAATGGCAACAAAGCTACAGGATTGTTACAAAAACTCCTTCATCCTTTGGGCAAAGAGGTAGGTAAAACTGAAGGCCCTAAATTTAGGGTAACGTGAAGAAATATTTACGTGATAACCCAAGAGTGGCAAGTACCGTACCGTCCGAGAGAATGGTGGAAGCTGGGTCACTAACAGCATTTAAAAGTGTATAGATGGAAACTTGAATTCGTTAGGCTATTGACCAAATGCTGGGTGACAAGGTTAATATGGAATGGTGCCCAGAAGTTGACATGGATGAGATGGGCCAAATGGCTTGTTCCCAATCTGCACAATTTTATGATTTTCTGAAAAGAAATCTGCCATCCTTCTCCAGTGCGTTAGGGATGTAATTGTGCTCAGATGAGATGCAAGTGCTCAGTAGCAGGGCAGAAGAAACGGTTTAAGGACTGCCTCAAAGTGTCCCTCAAAGACTTGGACATCAACCTCAGCACTTGGGAGTCTCTTGCTCTGGACCGTCCAACCTGGCATAGCAAGCTCACCACAGGAGCCCGTGCAGCAGAGAATAGAAGCACTGCAGAGGCCCAGAGGAAACGCACCGCGCGCAAGGCCCGGGCGACCTCCACTTCCACTGCAGTACCCATCCACTTGTGTCCTATATGTGTGCATGCCTTCCGGGCCCAGATTGGCCTCACCAGTCACTTCCGGACCTACAGTCACCAATCCTTCAACTGAAAGTGAAGTCATGGTCATCTTCGAACCCGAAGGACGAACAACAACAGAGATGTAATTCCAGGTCCAGCAATGTGGTTAACTCGTAAGGGCCTCTTAGATCTGGGGGTAATTGGGGACGGGCGATGCATGATGACTCCGTCATTGATTTAGTTTAGAGATTTAGCGTGGAAACAGCCCCTTTGGCCCACTGACACCACACTGACCATTGATCATCTGTTCACTCTAGTTCAATGTTATCCCACTTTCTCATCCACTCCACAGCACTCTTGGGGCAATTTACAATTAACCTACAATCCCACACGTCTTTGGGATGTGGGAGGAAACCGGAGCACCTGTAGGAAACTCAGGCGGTCCCAGGGAGAAAGAGAACGTGCAAACTTCACACTGACTGCACCGAAGTTCAGAATCAAATCCATGTCCCTGGTGTTGTGAGGCAGCAGCTCTGCCAGCTACACCACTGTGCTGCCCCAACATTTTGGCATGTTGACATGTAAAATAAAGTGTTATTATATACTTTGACAAACTATGATCTGAAGGTTGGCATCAAATCTTGTGACAGTTACTGAGTTTCATCTATATCTTATTGCAGGAGATATTCACAATAGATTACTCAAGAATATTTCACTGGATTTGCATAACAAATACCTTAAGTAGCAAAACTATATCACATACCTTAAAGGTCTGAAGTATGAATCTGAATTGTCTCAAATTCAACAATATAGAAAATTGTAATCTAAGTGCTAACGGCAGTCTCAACGCTGTTAACAGCACAATCTATATTCCAATATAGCTTTAAGATGGTGACAAATGATCACTGCCAATGATCTAGAAACCTTAACTTGGCCATTATGAGAGGAGGAATCCAATCAATTTGAATATTTCAACCATATTTTGATATTTTTGACCTTTTTTCCCTATAGGCTGCCTACATCAAACTTAAATAGAGCTTCGGTACTATTAATTCAACTCATTTAGAGTTCAACGGTTGCCAGTCATTTGATTTATTTTGGCAATATATCTATTCCCACAGCTCATAAAAAGATATCTCATCAAATGCTTTGTGTTAGCAAAGAATAGTCTTCAAAGGCAAACTGGACTGATGAGCGGTGTATAGATGCATGCAAATCAAACTCACATGTGTAGTCTATTGCTTAATTGAAACTTTGTCATTATTGCCTTTTTACGATCAATCATTTAGAAATTACTGCAAACATAGAGAATTCATTGCAAATTTTAAATATAAAAGATGCAAATCTCTTTGCCTTGCTTCCTATCAAGTCCACATCACAAGATTAGAAATTGGTCTGCCAGAGCTGAACACGCTTCTCGGCATCTGCATATAATGGCGCCTTGCACTTCTTGCGCTTCTTGTGCGTAATGGTGGAAAGATTGGTGGAAACAGGACTGCGAGGTGAATGCTCTTTCCTTGACCCATTTGCCTTGCTAATGGTCTCCCATTGCAATCATGGGAGGAATCTTTCAGAATGAGTGAGATCTGCATTCACAATGGGATATGTACGAAACCAGCAACATCAGTAGATAGAGTCGTAAAGAAAGTGTACAGCATACTTGCATTGAATATAAAAGTTGGGAATGTAATAACAAGGTTCTGTAAATGCTGATTTACCAAAGAAAGAGACAAAATGCTGGAGTAACTTAACGTGTCAGGCAGCATCTCTAGAGAACATGGAAAGGTGACATTTTGGGTTGGGACCATTCTTAAAACTTTGAAGTGGGGGCAGGGGAGGGGGAAGAAAGCTGGAAGAGGGGAGAGGCAGGCCAAACCATTGCTGGTAATAGGTGAACTCAGATGAGGGTATTTTTAATATATGGCAGACATAATAAGACAGCTGTGAGCTCAAAAGGATAAAATGTTGTGAATGGACAAGTTTGGGGTTAGAAAAGTTACAAGTTATGTTGCCAGTGGAATGGATGCAAGTGGAGGGGGAGGGGGAAGGGATGTGGGGAAACTGGTGCAAGGTTAGCTCAGGTACAGGGGAGGAGAGTTGTGGGTGGGGGGTGAAGATCATGGGGAGGGGGAAGGGGGTTTGGGAAACTAGTGCAAGGTTAGCTCGGGTACAGGGGAGGAGAGTTGAGGGTGGGGGGTGAAGAACGTGGGGAGGAGTCTTGGGGGAGAAGGGGGGATGGGGAGGGGTTCTGTTTGTGGGTTAGTTACCTAAAAATGGAAAATTCATAGTTCATACCATTTAATTACAAGCTGGCCAAGCAGAATATGAGGTGCCATATTCTCACACCTGTATTTTTTTCTCTGGCCTTTGTCCAACAATCTGACATTGAAAAAAAGCCCATGCCTGTGTTCAACTATCACTGGCAATGCTCCGTCCTGCCAGCTTTCTTTACCGCCGCCCCGCTCCGCCCCCCCCTCCCCTTCAATCAGACTGAAGAAGGGTCCTGGCCCAAAAATCCACACAAATACGTTGGGAAGGCTTGTTGCAGTCATATAAAACTTTGGTTAGGCCAAATTTTTGGAGAAGTGTGTGCAGTTCTGGGTAAAGAAACAATATGGAGGCTTTGGCAAAGGTGCAGAAGAGGTTCACCATGATGTTGCCTGGTTCAGAGAGTATTAGCTATGAGGAGAGGTTATTTCCCCTGGAGCATTGCAGTCTGAGTAGAGAAATGATAGAAATATATAAAATAATGAGAGGCATGGACAGCGTAGATAGTCAGAGAATTTTCCCCCGACTGTAAATTGAAGGGCAAGATATTTTACACAGAGTGGTAGGTGCCTGCAACACGCTGCCAGGGCAGGTGGTGAAAGCAGATACAATATGTTTAAGAAGCATTTAGACTAGCACACGAACAGACAAAGAATACAGGGATGTGTAGGAAGGAACTGCAGATGCTGGTTTAAACCGAAGATGGACAAAATGCTGGAGTATGCCTGCGCAGTATGGGAGTGCTCAGCTCATGCAAGGAAGATTGATCCTGTGCTAAACACAAGCTGTCGCTGCATCAGTGGATACATGAAACCTCCCAAGACTGACAACATCTACCTACTCTCTGGCATTGCACCTCCTGGAATCAGAAAAGCTGTAGCCAGTCAAAAAGAACGCCGCAGACAATCAGAGGATGAAAGTCATCCCCTACATGACTACCCTTTGCTACCTCAGCGTTTGAAATCACGCAGAAGTTTTCTCTCTTCTGTCCATCCCCTGGACTGCAGTGCATTGTCCAGAAGGCTCAAACTCTGGGAAGAGAGACTAGAGAAATCTTTGGAAGACAGTCACATGGCAATCGATCCCTCTGAGAAACTCCCACCAGGTTCCGGCCAACCGTGGATAACCTGACGCAGTCTCAACAGACTGCGGACAGGCATGGCGAGGAGCAAATTGAACATGCTGAAGTGAGTATATACTGAAGATGAGGCAGACTGTGAGTGTGGACGGGACCTCCAGACTATGGAACATCTCCTGAGCTGTGACATGCTGCATGACACAACCACTGTAAAGGATCTTGCAGAGGCCAATGACGTGGCACTAACATTTGCTCGCTATTGGCAAACAGTTGTGTGATGACACAAAACAATAATCCACTCCCGATACACCAGGGAAAATTTACAGAGACCAAATTAACCTACAAACCACATGGTTTTGGGCTGTGGGAGCAAACTGTACCACCCAGAGGAAACCCATGTGGTCACAGGGAGAACGTGCAAACTCCACACAGACAGCATCCAAAGTCAGGATTGAACTCAGCTCTATGGTGGCGTAAGGCAGCAACTCTACCAGTGCGCCACTGTGCCACCAGAATTACAGTATACATTGGTATTATGTTTGGCACACAGGTTGTGGACCGAGGGCCACTGCTGCATTGTACTATGTTCTATATAAATGAGTACGTTTATGCTTGAATTCCCAGATAGTGTTGTAAGAGAGTTGCAAGAGACTGCAGATTCTAGAATCTTAAATAAAATGGCGGTATAAAGAAGGGTTCCAACCCGAAACATCTTCTATCCAATTCCCTCCACAGTTACTCCCTGACCCGCTGAGTTCCTCCAGCGGTTTGTTTTTTAGCCCTGCATGTGCTGGAGTTTCTCTACATTCCTTACAGGGTTAGTAGAGCAGACTGTGAATGGAAGGCAGGGGGTTTGTGGTGGACATGACACCTTTCATCTCTCCCTGCCTCCCAGTGAGTAAAAACAGAATTGATTGCCCATAGATAATCTAAAGGTAAGCCATCTACCCCATAGTCCACCTCTGTTACTACCTGTCGTTGTTAGTTTAGTTTAGTTTATTTAGTTTATTTACTTTAGTTTTGAGATACAGCGTGGAAACAGGCCCTTCAGCCCACCGAGTCCACACCCTCCAATCATGACCAGTTATGGTTCACACCAGTTCCATGTTATCCCACTTTCTCATCCTCTCTCTACACTCTAGGGATAATTTACAGAGGCCAATTAACCTACAAACCTGGACGTCTTTGGAAAGTGGGAGGAAACCAGAGCACCCAAAGAAAACCCAAGTGGTCATAGGGAGAATCTACAAACTATACAGACAACACCCGTAGTCAGGATCGAACCCAGGGCTCTGACGCTGTGAGGCAGCAACTCTACCGCTGCATCAATGCCTGAGTGTTCTAAATGAGAGTCTATCACATGCAATTGTCATGCTAATTATTAGCCTTCCTCACTACCATCTGCCATTGCCATGCTAATAATTGCCGCTTCCTCAGGCCCTTGAATTTTAACAGTGGTTCACAGTGCATCTATTTCAACATTTATAGTGGGATGTGCTCCATGTACACAATCAAACCAAATTGATAATAAACCCATTTATTATGGTATAAAAAATAATGGGATGCACAATAAATGTTGCTTCAAGTGAACTCGAAAGGCTATTTTTTTTCCTATGTAGCTTAAATAAACAATTCTTCATCAAATGAAAGTTCCAAAATGCTCCCGCTCATGAACTTATCTTCAGCTGCGTGTAGTGACTTGTTTCATTTCTCTTTAAAGAGCAATATGTCACTTTAGCTTGTATATGAAATTTCATCAGCCATTATGCAAATTCTGCGTGAGACAGATGTACAATTGCAAATTCTGCAATATGCTAATTATTTTGGTGGCTGCAGATTCACGTTAAGGCCAAGATTAATTTGCAAGAAACATAGTTGCTTCTTGCATCACAGGAAATGGAAACTGATATCAGTGTATCTGCTTGGAGAACCAAGACATGGGAATTAATTATTTCAAAAACACAGCTTTTAAAGGAGCAGGGCAGTCAAACAAAATCAATGGTCTGGAATTTGTTTAAAACACAGAGATACCTGTTCCTCTAGTTGTTCGATCCATATGTACTTCCAGAAGCAACTTGGCCTCCAAACCTGTCCCTGGCCTGATCAGCGAGGCCTTGCACAGTGCAGGGCTATTTGATTATAAATTCTGCCGAAATGCTTTGACATCCAATTGATCCATGCCTTCAAGCTGAATCGACTAGCAAAGTGATCAAAGAATTTCACTGTGAACGCCTCTGACATACACAATCAAAAACTATTAAGATTAAACATGCTAATAAAAATGACTACATTTTAAAATAAAATTAACATCATTGGAAACCTTTGAAAACTGCTGAATGCATTTGTTAACTTGATGAATTGAAGAAATTGCACATTACCTGAAGCTTATTGCTCTCCCATGCAAATGTTTCTCTCCTGAAATGAATGGAGTTTCTGAGTCTGCCCCAATTCAGGTGGCTGAGTTCCCAGTGTAACTCAATGATTCAATGATACTTTATTGTCACATGTACCTAAGTACAATGCTATGTTTTACATACAACCCTGCAAAATCACGTGGCAGACCAGGGCCGTCTTAACGCATGGGCCTGATGGGCATTTGCCCGGGGGCCCCATGCTGATCTGTGTATGTTAAGTGACTTGCAATAAATAAATACTACTTTAAAAATGTAGGTTCAATAAGTGCTTTTTTCGCAACATTTTCAGTGCTTCTCACAGCGATCTGTAAGTGCTTTTCGCAACAATGTAGCACCCTATGTCCAACGCTAAGTGCTTTTCGGTAAGTGCTTTTCGCCGGCATGACAGGGGGGGGCTGGTAGGGACAGGGGGTGGGGGAGAGTAACGGTGGGGGCCCCAGTACACTGCTTTGCCCGGGGGCCCATAATGCTGTAAAAACGGCCCTGTGGCAGACCTCACCTGGGCAGTACACAAGTGTCGCCATGTATTGGCACCGACAAAGGCACAAAAGTTCACCAAAGAGTCCTATCTACTGCCACCCGCTCCCACCCCCCCTTCTTTAGAAGAAGGGTTCGACCCGAAACGTCACCCATTCCTTCCTTCCAGAGATGCTGTCCCGCTGAGTTACTCCAGTTTTTTGTGTCTATCCGGTTTAAACGACCATCTGCAGTTCCTGCCTGCACATCACCACAGCAGGAACTGGCATGGAGCCACCGAGAATGAAGGGAGACCAGGCAGGGTGGGGGTGGGGGGTGGGTGGGGGTGGGGGGTGGGCGGGGGTTTGGGAGACGGTGGAAGTAGATAGGACTCTTGAATTGGGGCAGACTCAGTTGGGCAAATTCATTTCAGGAGAGAAATGAAATGGGTGATGTTTCAGGCCGAGACTCTTCTTCAGAAGAAGGGTCTCGATCTGAAACGTCACACATTCCTTCCCTCCAGAGATGCTGCCTGACCTGCTGAGTTACTCCAGCTTTTTGCGTCTAGCTGCAGTAGTGTTGTTCTGCCATGTGGTTCCATGAGGAATCCATGCTGGAGAATATTGCTAGTAAGATCCTTGCAAGGAAGTTCAGGATATCTGCGATCATGGGGGAGTCACAAAGTTCCTATCACGTATGTGAAGGAAATGCCAATGGTTCCACATGGACACTGCTGACATTTATTTGGGTGAAAGTTGTTAGAAATGGTATTCCTCAATGTCATGCTTATTGTCACTGAACACCAGTGGTCCTTGATGGAGGCAAGCAGAATACAGCCCTCCCCTGTGCTGCATCCATTTGGGTAATGGAAATTCACACTTACACATTTCACAAATCATAACCTAAAATTTGAGATATAGAATAAAATTCAAACTTGCAGAATGTATGTGAAAAAAAAATAAACACAAACATTATTTTTTTCAACTCATGTTTCTTGACACATGCACAGATGAGGTGGCTTTACGCTGGGGAAAACTGCAATATGGACCAATGTCTAGCAACCTCCCCAAATGGTTAGCGTGCAGCAAATTTTTTTTGTTGCATGCTAACCAGTCTAACTAGACTGGTTAACATGCACCAAAAACTTTTCACTGTAACTCGGTACATGTGACAATAAACTAAACAGACTGACAGTTCCAAACCATTGGGAAAATGGATATTTAAACCTAGACATTAAATAAAAAGTTTGTTTTGTTTAGTTCAGTTTAGCTTTTGTTGTGTACTATCCAGTCAACAGAAAGACAATACATGATTACAATCGACCCATTTACAGTGTATAGATATATGATAAGGGAATAAAGTTTAGTGCAAGGTAAAGCCTGCAAAGTCCAATCAAGGATAGTCCGAGGGTCATCAAAGAGGTAGATAGTCGTTCAGCACTGCTTTCTGGTTGTGGTAGGATGATTCAGTTGCCTGATAACAGCTGGGAAGAAACTCTCTCTGAATCTGGAGGTGTGCGTTTTCACATTTCTATACATTTTGCCTGATGGGAGAGGGGAGAAGAGGGAGTGGCCAGGGTGCAACTCGTCCTTGATTATGTGCTGGCCTTGCTGAGGCAGCGTGAGGTATAAATAAGTCAGATTGCATTTCTGATACGATCTTCAAGTATTTTCATTGTGACTATTGCACAAATCAGTTAGATATTTCCTGCAGGGAACAGATCACTAGGAAATGAAAAAAAAAATGCAGTCATGACATTGACAAAATTATTTAATTTTGTAAGCTCATTGAAATATAGCTATTACAGTGATTTAATAATTCTAAATGCAAGCCTATGGTTTTGGACAATTAAATAACTTCTTTATGGTTGATGAATTTCAGCTTTGCTAGATATTTGATTACAGTACATGGAACACAAGTAATCAAAGCATTTCAGAATATTAAGAATTAGAAGAGACATTATGCTTGGACAGCCACTTAAGAAGTTGGGCAGAAATTTAATTTACAGGTGGGAAACCTATGAGAGGCATTGGATTTGCACTGCGCTGTGGTCTTCCATAATTCTACATATTATATGACCAAAAGGGAAATCTTTGATGACATGGACAATTTTGATCTTTGATTTTATGGACTAATCTTTGATTATATGGACATTGGTGAGACCACTTTTGGAATATTATGTTCAGTTTTAGACATCCTGCTTTAGGAAGGATGGTATTAAGCTGGAAAGAGTGCAGAGAAAATCTACGAGGATGTTTCCAGGGTTGTTTCCAGCTATAGTGAGAGGTTGGCTTGACTAGCCTTCTTGACCACCCAATCTACCGGGTGCATCGCCATTTTCTTTTATTTTTTATTTTTTATTTTTTTTAATTTTTGAAAAGCATATGTACAAATAGAAATTTTAAAAAAACACATTTGTACAGTGTTCTTACATAGCTTCAATTTTTAAATTTTTGAAAAGAGAAAGTAGAAAAAAACAACAACAAAAAACTATAAACTTGAGGAGAGAGAATAAGAGGGTTAAAAAAAAAAAAATCTATATATATTTTAAAAAAAAGGATCTAACTATAAAAATTAAAGGGAGTAGATCCGGGAGACAATAGCAGTACATCCAATAGCAATAGACAATAGCAATAGCATCGCCATTTTCAAGGAACCATGTACCTTATAGACCCCTCTGCTCTACAATGCTCCCCAGAGTCCTGATATTTATCATGCAGGTCCTGCCCTGGTGTGATTTCTCAAAATGCAACACCTCGCACTTATCTGTATTAAATTCCATTAACCATTCCTCAGCCCACCTGCCCAACCATTCACGATCCTGCTGCAATTTTTGGTAACCATCTTTGCTATCTACGATGCCACCCATTTTCATGTCATCTGCAAACTTGCCTGCAAACAGCCCCTCTAACCCTGGAAACATGCCTTGTACGTTCTTATCCAAATTGTTGATATAAACCACAAAAACGGCAAAGGGCCCAGCATGGATCCCTGAGGCACATGATCCAAAAAACAAACTTCCACCATTACTAATCACAGGCATCCAGTCTGTAAAAACACTTTCCATCATCATCCTCTGCTTCCTTCCGTGAAGCCAATTCTCTATCCAGTCGGCTAGCTCTCCCTGGATCCAATGTGATCTCTCCTTCCAGAGCAGCCTACCATGTGGAACCTTATCAAATGCCTTGCTGAAATCAGTATGGACCATGTCTGTGCTTTGCCCTCATCACCTATTTTGGTTGCTTCCTCAAAAACACAATCAGATTTGTGAGACACAATCTCCCACATACAATACTGTGCTGACTATCCCTAATCGGCCCTTGTCTATCCAAAAGTATATATATATATCTTATCCCTCAGAATGCTCTCCTCTACTTCAGACATTAGGCTCTCTGGTCTATAGTTCCCAGGTTTTGCCATGCAACACTTCTTAAATAGAGACACAACATTAGCCACCCTCCAGTCTTCTGGCACCTCACCTGTGTCCAATGATGACGTATATAACAGCTGGAACACCTGTAATTTCTCCACCAGCTTCCCACAATGCCCTCAGATATATATGATCGGGCCCGGGAGATTTATTCACCTTCGTACACCCTAAGATGTTCAGCTTCGTAACGATCTTAAAGCTAATAGAACAGTGATTGCAAGTCCCCTCTATATTATTGCATGAGGAAACTTTCCTGAACACATTTCGCAAGTTCCACCCAAGCCCCTGTCACCCCACAAGGTGATCATCACATTTTAGCTCCACCCATACAGACTCATTGGATGAATGTCATCTCGGACTACTGTTACAACTTTCTCCTTGATCAATAAGACAATACCCCCTCCAATTTTCCCCTCACCTCTGTCTCTCCTGTAGTTCCTGCACCCTGGAACATTAAGCTGTCAGTCCTATCCCTCTCTTACCCAGGTTTCCACAATTGCTACAACATTCCAGTCGCACATATCTATCCACGCACTGAGTTTATCTGCCTTACCCGTCACGCGTCTCGCATTAAAATAAGTGCAATTCAATCCTACAGTCCCTCCTCGCTCTCTATCATGCCTATTCTGTCTACTGAACCTTCTTTCATCTCAATCCATACAGGCATAGAAGATTTGGTCATTTCATATGGTCAATATTCGTACCCAATACAAATGTTGCTGAGCACAAACTTAATTAGACTTAGATTTCTTTACACTTTGATAAAATGGTTACTTGCGTAAGATATTTGAATGGACAAGGTAGTAGTTCAGAGCAAAGAGGAACACTAATTGACAGTAGTTTACAAGTCTTGTGCGGAGACCTGTAGGACCAAGCATAACTGAAGATTCAGCACATTGGACGGTAGCCTTGGAGCAAAGCAAATGGCATCTCTTGCTCTCCATTCTATTATAATAGAAAGCCTTAGCATATTTGAGTGAATACTTAGCCGAACCAAGCCTTTAAAAAAAAATGTGGATTGGCAAGTTAAATGGACCCGGAACCAGATCCATAGCAACCTTAATTGTATTTTGTGTTTGTTATTTTCACTGGACGTGCCTAGTTAATAGTCCAATTGCAAGCAGCTGATTGCTAATGTAATAATGAGCAGGCGAAGACAGTAAAAGTTGCATATTCTATGTTTCTATATTGCTGAATTTTGGAATTCAGCGACTTTAACTTGTTGCTACAAAGCTCAACGATGTTTCTCATTGCATTAAGTAAACAACAGCAATTCATGTTTTTAGTGCAGAAAAACACTATTAAGCACAATAATAGAACATAGAATGCAGAAAAGTACAGCAAAGGAATGGCCCCTTTGGCTCATGATGTCTGTGTCTGGCCTGAAATGTTAACTCTGTTTCCTCTTGCCGCAGATGCCACCTGAGTGTTTCCAGCATTTTTGTTTCCTTTTATATTTCAGATTTCCAGCATGTTCAGTTTAAAAAAAAATCTCTTAATTTTTAATCCCATGTATCCAGTAGATAGACACAAAAAGCTGGAGTAACTTAGCGGGACCCTTCCTCGGTCTCGACCCAAAATGTCACTCATTCCTTCTCTCCAGTGATGCTGCCTGTCCCGCTGAGTTACTCCAGCATTTTGTGTCCATGTTCGGTTTAAACAGCATCTGCAGTTCTGTCCTGCCCATGTATCCAGTTGCTTGTTGTGAGTAATGAAGGGAAGATTAAATCAGCTGGCCAATGTCAGCCTGGCATGCAAACAGAGTGATGTTACGCATTCCTGTCACAGATGGGAAGCAGCTGAAAAGAAAAACCAATATCCTGCAGCAAGTTATGCACCTCTGACAAGTTTGCTATTGATGTGTAGCCTTACATATAGTCCCTCAAATGTGGACTGTTGTTCTAAACCTTTACATTGTTAAGTACACCAGAGAGGATGCTTTCTTCTATCTGGTCTCCCAATATCCCCAGGTCTGTTTTCCCATCCTTTCATTCATTTCTTTGAAATCATTCCCATTCCTTCTGCAGCTGAAGCAAACCTCCTTTCTAGTGTTGTTGCTGCTGCTGCTAATCTTTCCAAACCCACAGAAGAAGTGCCAGAAGAATCATAATGTAGAAAAATGTCCTTTAAGCATTGACTTGCATTGAGTCAATGCAAGCCCTCAATATGGCCCATTCGCCTGTACAGTATGTCAAATTACCAGCTCGTTTCACATGAGAGTCAGAGAGTATCTCACTCCAATGTGCTGTTTAAGTGTCCTGCCGAGCCCCATCCTTTTATGTAAGGGTAAATTGCGGAAATTGTGATGACCCGACCATTTGATAAAAAGGTGACAGAGAAGATCCATACAATTTTGTGGAATCTGCCTATTTCTAATCAAGATCTACTTGAAAATCGCACAAACATGTAGCAGAATCAACATGAATTTGTCATTTCCTTTACAGTTTTGTAGCATCTCATTTACAGATGTAAACAAAGTAGCAACCAAAAGATTCAGGAACAGCTTCTTCCTCTCTGTTATCAGACCTCTAAACAACACTTGGATACTGTTCCAATTTTCCAACTCACCTCATTCTTAACATTGGACTTTTTCTCTGGAATTGTTACACTATAATGCTAAAAAATTATATACTGCACTCGGTTATTTTACTCTTTGTTCTATCTTTTGTACTTGTGTTTAGATTGATTGTATTCATGTATTATCTGATTTGATTGGATAGCACACAAACAAAAGTTTTGCACTGTTCACCCAGTCCACGTGACGATAATAAATCCAAACACAAACCCTAAACAAACATGAACCTCCATGACTTTACTATAATTTTAATGCAAATTTCTGAGCTAAAAGTGTTCCATTTATACAGCAACCGCATGGCGATTTGCATCCTTGCAAAGGGACACTGGGTGGAGGTAGACACTGGGTAAAGTGGACAGTGGCTCAGGCAGATCAGCCCAAGATTAAATATGATTCTCAAGCCTGAGTGAGGAGACTCATGAAACTTGAATGAAACTGGATTATTCCAGTCTTAGTAACCAAATAAAGTGACCTTAGGTTAGTCCATGCACAGCAATCACTACACAGACCCCAGGCAGGGTGTGGGAAAATTAGCATTGCACATATATGACAAATTGAAATTATGCATAGCTTTAATATCATAGAGTATTGAGCAGTAGAGGTGAATGCTTATCTTATGTACTCAAGGGGCACATGAGGTAGTGATAGGAGGTAGAAATGTAGATAAGGGATAGTGGAAAGTAATATATGTTTTGTATCTGAGAGCATCTGCCCTCGGACATGGGTCTCCCAAGTTGGCCAATTTGTAAGACCAAGAGTTTGTTTTGTAAGTTAACATTGGAGTCCATGTGAATATTTCCCATCCACAGTCCATTTGAGACAAAGTATTTTAAAGACTTCTGTCTCGCACTGACACACAGGGACAGAATAGTTTGGGTTTGAAAAAGGTGAAACCTAAGGTGGGAATTTAATTTGGAACAGTGAAATCCTGAGAAATTGGAAATATAAGTGGCAGCCTTAGTTGATTTGATGAAGAATCTTGGTCGCAAGCTTTTTTTTAGCAGTGACCAGTCATTACCAATAATGTCACAAATACATTTTAGCAGCTCCCTTGGATTTAGGATGTTCAGATGTGTTTACGTCAAACTGACTTGTTCAACCAGACTCTGATAGATCTACAAATTGCACCATCATTTCTGCATCCTGAGGGAGAGATTTAAGTATTACCCAGTGAATCATGAAAGGAGATCCTACAGACGTTTTTCCTCTAAATGTCTTTGCAGTCTTCATCTTGAAACATTCTTTCACATCTTAAGAATCAATGATTAATTCCCTTTGATTCTTCTTGGAATAACTGGAAACTAGTTGCTGGGTGAAGACACATATTGCATACTTTTCTATTATTTTACTGTAAATCAGAGCAACAAGCCAAGGAAAACATAATGAGACGAGGACAGAAGTAAATTAGAAATAATGCAATGCATAGCCATGGAATTAAATTTGTGAAACATTAAATAATACAGCACAATGGTAATATATTTACAGAATTTAAAATAAATAATGGGGCAGATTTCGTGGTCACTGGTGGGTTGACCGAATTCACCACTGACTTCTGCAGTGAACATCTCACCAATAACTTATGGGGGAAAACTTCTCCGATCCCTTATGCTGAAGATTCTAAAATACTTTCCCTGGACAGATTTAATCCTGGCATTTTGAAAGAATTATGCATAATACTGATTCTCTTATCTCTTTAAGTGGCCTATTTCTACACTGCTAAGTTGAATTAACTCGATAAACTGTGCAAAGCCTATAAAAAACAAATATGCATTGACTGATACACGTAAAATAAGCTTCATAAATCTAGTTCAGAGCATTTGAAAGTGCTATCGGTCTGAAGCTATTGAGCTAAATATCACTAAAAGTCCTCGTTGGACCAAACAAACAAAGAAGCTGCATTTGGAAACCCTGCTGTGTGTCTAAAGGGTTTGTAGTTTACATGTGGCATTTCATGGCAATATGAGGTTAACTAGTCTCAATGACTGAGACACTGGGAGAAAACCTGCAATTTGTCATTTCCAACCAAGAGGAAACCCAATTGTGCTGTTGTAAATATTTAATTAGATTGAAGCAAGTTTGTAACCTAATGCAATTGTATCAAGGCGCTGATATGGATAGGTAAAAACAAACTGCCGAACAAACTCAGTCAGTCAGGCGGCATCTGTGGAGGCAGATGTGGGATTGATCCAAAATAACAACCATCCCCCTGCCCCCACAGATGCTGCCTGACCTCCTGAGTTCCCATGTTACAGCATCTGCTGTTTCTTGTGTCTGACATGGATGCAAATGGAAGAGGGAGAGAGAGCTGAAATTGTTTGCTGAAGCCTAGAAGTGGAAGGGAGTGGTGGTGGTGATAGTGGGGGTGGATACATGTACAGTGAGCTCTGCTGGTGAGAGTCATAGAGTCATACAGTGTGGAAGCAGGCCCTTTGGCCCAACTAACCCACACTGACCAACATGTCCCACTTGCCTGCATTTGGTCCGTATTCCTCCAAACCTGTCTTGTCCATATAGCTGTCGAATTGTTTCATAAATGTTGCAATAAGTCCCTGCCACAACTACCTCTATGGCAGCTTGTTCCATACACCCACCAGCCTATGTGTGAAAAAATTACCCTCAGATTCCTATTAAATCTTTCACCGTTCACCCTTAAACCTGTGTCCTCTGGTTCTCGATTCCCCTACTCAGGGTAAGAGACTCTGTGTGTCCACCTGATCTACTCCTCTCATGATTTTGTACACCTCTAGTCCTAGTCACAGAGTCATATAGCACAGAAGTAGGCCCTGTCCCCATCAGATATCTATCTATTTACTGTGTTCTAGCTTGCCTTGGTGATTCATTTACTCGTTTATATACTTCTTAAATGATGTTGCAGTGTCTGCCTCCACCAGATTGCAATCACCATGTCAGTTGTTTTTTTCATCAGATCTCCTTTAGGCCTCTTCCATTTCACCTTCATTCTATCCTTTCTGGTTAGACACCTTGACCTTGCAGAAAAGTGTCTTACTTTCTCCCCTATCTATACCTCAGAATTTTATATACTTTTAGCATGACCTCCTCTGCTCCAAGAAAACTAAACCTAAACTATTCAGTCTCCCCTCTTAATTGAAACATTGCATTGCAGGCACATTCCTAGTGACACAAAGTGCTGGAGTAACTCAGCGGGTCAGGCAACATTTCTGGGAACATGGATAGGTGACGTTTCAGGTTGGGACCCGAGATTTCAGTCTGAAGAAGGGAGTCAGAAGAAGGGTCCTGACCCAAAACATCACCTATTCATGTCTCCAGACATGCTGCCTGATCCGCTGAGTTACTCCAGCATTTTGTGTCTTTTTTCTATCGTCTTGGCGATATTTGGCGAGATACCAATCCTTGAGTACACCCTGGAGGTGTTCCTGGAGGTGGAGAGGAGACTACACTGAGAGGAAAAAAGGTGCTAAATAAATATCAAAAAAATATGTTCAGTTGATTGCCTAGATCAGTAAAAATAAAATGTCATGGAATTGTTATATTGTATATCTTAGAGATTAAAATTGGAAGCTTTATTGGGAATGTTTATGATCTTGATAATATTTCCAGGAAATGTATTGTAATTAATTATTTCAGATCTTCATTCATTACATTCTCAAACAACAATTCCCACAGAAATTGAGCAGAATTGAGCATTAATTTATCTCAGGAAGATTTTTGAGAAATTGTGTGGGACCTTTCCTGCATGGCTGGCATTAATCAGTTTTTATTGTAATATTTCTGCCAATATAATATTGACCAACTGCTTAGTGTAATTTCCCAGCTGGTACATTTTCAAGCTAGGAAGAAGTACTCTTGTAAATATTTTAGGTCTCATAATGCATTAGCACAACCATTATCTGAAGCAATTTCATCGCAGTTACATTTACTCAGTAGTATTAGAATATATATTCTTATCTTTTAATTAGACTTCTTAGTTGCAGCAATCTGATTTCCAATTCACCATAATCTATTAGCTTTTTTATTATATACTTACTGTCATTATATAAAGCCATTTCATACACTTTGTAACTTATTGGCCTGATTTAAATCTTACTCTGACATGCAAGCTCCTCCTACACTTGATGAAATTTGCTCTGGTTATTTCATGAAAGTCATTATAAGGAATACATTTTCACACAGAGCTCACGACACATAAAATTAAGGATTTGATGCCCCAACAAACCATGACCTCAAAGGAAGCGAACGTTGTTAAAAATCCTCACATTGTAGTTTGTGATGAAAATTCAGTAGCAAATAAATAATTGCTTTTGGTGAGAACAATGGTCAAAATAATGTTGCTTGGTTATTATTTTCAGCAATTGCATTGCAATTAATTCCCATGATCTGACCCCTTGCAAGCTCCAATTCCCACAGAAATAGCTCAAAGTTAAGAAATAAGGTTTGTCATGAAGATTTTCTAGAAATTGTTATGCTTAAGAATTATTTTGACATTTTTGTAATTCTGTACATATTATTAGTGTCAGAACAAACGACAGAAATATTTGATTTAATGCAGGGTAGGGTGAATTGTTCTGCTCATCAAGAACATAATGCAGGAACAGAAGAAGAGAATTATGCAATGCAGCGACTCAAGCTTTATCTGCCTTTCGATTGCATCATGGCTGATTTGTGTTTTAACTTCATCCAGTGCTCTTAGATCTACAGTTTTTTTAAAATATCCTCGCCTAATAAAAGAATGAACACTCTCAATTTTAAGGTTTTCGATTGATCAAGCCACGTCAGCATTCTGGGGGAGAGTTTGGCATTTCCACTGTCTTTTTTAAAAGTATGTCCAAACAAAACATTTTTAACAGATTGCTCACAGGGACAGATTTTGACAAGTCCATGTTATTGGGGGGGTGGGGTGGGGTGGGGGTAGGGTGGGGGTAGGGGGTGGGGTGGGGGTGGGGGGGTGGGGTGGGGGGGTGGGGTGGGGGTGGGGGGTGGGGTGGGGTGGGGGTGGGGGGGTGGGGTGGGGGTGGGGGGGTGGGGTGGGGGTGGGGGGGTGGGGTTGGGGAGGGGGGGTGGGGGGGGGGGGTGGGGGGATAGCTGTTTGCATGCAGCAGCAGAAGGCTTCAGGTCTGTGATGAATTTACCAGAACTACATGCAAAAGCATTTTAAAACCTTACTGCAAGGCTATTCCATTTCCCCAAGTCTTAGTGAACATCACTGTTACCACAGACCACCAGTCATTTGTTCTAGAATATCTACTAAATTCTGTTCATGCTTAATATATGAGGTAGAGTATTTGAAAACCATTTATTCTTCATGGGCAGATTGAATTAAGGGGTTCTTGATTTTATATAAACTACTTTTCCTATCACTCGTTAAAGCTACGAGAAATGTTGCAAAGACTAGTAAGTGTCTTCCACTCAGGCTGTCTCCTGGGATCGAGCAGGGCTTGCTTCCCTCTGGTTCCATGACCTCAGGGGTGGCCAATGTGACCAGTGTGGGAACAGCAGACTCTTCCGCAGAGGGGCTGGAGCAGGCTGACACAACAAGTGGTGGGTAGTTTGTGATGTGGTGCATTCTGTCTGTCGCTTGTGCAAGGCCTCTGTTCAATCTTCAGGCATGGCCTTGAGGTTATTAATAACAACACAAAATGTCCCTTCTCACTTTTGCTGGTCATAGGCCAGATTCAGTGGGGATGCTGCACTATTTCATGAAGGCTTTGAATACATCCTTGAATATTTTCCTCTGTCTGATAATTCTTCCCATAACAGAGCTCCCGTTTCGGGGGATGAGCATATGAATGTTGTGGCCTATGAAACATAGACAACTTAGTGTAACTAGGATCACAATAATGAAGGTGGGGGTCATAGAGTCATACAGCTTGGAAACAGGTTCCTTGGGCCTAACTCACTAACCAAGATGCCCCATCCACGATAGTCCCACCTGCCCATGTTTGGCCCATATCCCTCAAAACCTTTCCTTTTCATGTACCTGTCCAAATGTATTTTAAAAGTTGCTATAATACCTGCCTCAACTACGTCCTCTGGCAGCTCATTCCATACACCTACCACAAAGGGTGTGTAAAATCTTTCCCTTATAACTTCTTCCTAGTGCTCAGGTCCTCAGGTCCTTGGCAGTCCATGTTTAGTTTAGTTAGCTTAGTTTAGTTTAGAGATACAGTGAGGAAACTGGCCCTTTGGCCCACCAAGTCTGCATCAACCAGCGATCCCCACACACTAACACTATCCTACACATACTAGGGACAATTTACACTTATACCAAGCCAATTAACCTACAAACCTGTATGTCTTTGGAGTGTGGGAGGAAACCGAAGATCTCGGAGAAAACCCACATGGTCACGGGTAAAAGATACAAATTCTGTACAGACAGCACCTGTAGTCAGGATCGGACCGGGGTCTCCAGCGGCAGGTGTCAGGCAGCAATTCTACCGCTGTACTACCGTGCCACCCCTAATGTATGGGAGGGTCAGGATCACTGCTGCCCAGTAACCTTGGGTTTAGTGCCCAAGACTGAGGACCTGATTTTAAAATATCGTTTTCCTCAGCTGACAAATGGATGTGGTTCATTTCATTATTGATATCCATCTTTTCCAAGAGAAGTCTCCTGAGATGTGGGAAGAGTTCCTTATTCCTAGGGTTGAGGCGTGAATCTTTATTATTGGAGGGCAGTTTGGTCCAAAAGGGGCAGATTGGAGAGGATCTTGTCTTATGGATTCTGAGTGCAAATCCCATCCTCTCTAATGCTTCAGTGGAAATAACACCAGTGGCTTGGAGCTTGGTTCCTGAGCCTGAGCAAATGCAAGCGGCATCTGCATTCTGTGTTAAGTGTAGGTGTATTCAGCAGAACAAATGTGATCCAGGCTTTATATTAACATTTCGAACAGGATTAGCATACAAAAAAGTCACATTTTCCGAATCTGCTCGTTCACATTTTCAGCTCCAGTCCTCATCAGGATTAAAGTTTGGGTTTTATGCAGTTAATTGAAAAGTAGGCTTTATCAAACTTTACATGCAAATGCAGTGGTTTAGATCTTCCTGGTATAATAATGTGGTAATAATGACGCCCGCTGTTGTTAATGCCTAAACCCGTCGGGAGTTTGAGTGGATCAGAAAATGGGAAACTGCAGAAATTGACAGCTGATTTATGCCATAATATTTGCTTCATACAAACACTGTGGCATAAATTAGCAGCAATCCCCTGCCTTACCCTCCAACCCTTTTGTTGGATTTACCCCAGAATTGCCCATCGAAACCGCTGCAGAAACTTAAGGTTGGAACTTAACTTTGTAGCTTTCTGATAACGTTATAATTATCAACAGTATGCAAAACTGACACGAAGGGAATATTAAAAAAAAAAAATTTGAGCTGAGTTGTCAAATTATGTCCTGCTCCATCAAAATTTACTTTATTATTTATTGCTTTGAGGGAAGATATTTTATGAACAGGCTTAGCTTCATGTAAGTTGCATATACATGAATATCCTGCTCGTTGTAGAATAAATTCAACAAAATATTTAATTACTTGAACTGAATTATTGTGAATAATGAATAAGATTAGTAATGACTGTGCTAACATAGGCATTTGAAGTTTCTCTGCCAGCTATTTAAAGATTAATATACTGCAACAAAGGTAAAATTCCATAAATATTTTTCAAGAGTGTTTATTTGTCAAATGCACCAGATATGAATCGGAACAATGAAAGTCTTACTTGCTCTTGTAACATTACAGTCACATTAGATGCGATAACAATAACAAATACATTAAAAAATAATTAAAAATAATTAATTCTAAGTAAGCCAGAAAA